>NC_051085.1:35048270-35356691 GCF_004664715.2 Peromyscus leucopus | reverse complement strand
TTCCCCTTGAAGTTAAAACAAGTTATGTTCTCCCAGCATGTTTTTGTCAGCAATTTAAAGGAATAGTCAAGATAAAGTTCTTTCTTACCTCTGTCTCCCCCAGACTAGCCACAGGTTCTCCAAGAAACAGCTTTCCTGAGATGGGCCACTTAAGAAAAATAGCATAGACTCTTTGTTTCTCAGGTTTAGATGTGTACCTGGTTAGGAAAAACAAACAGCTTGGTTGTTGTGGGTAGCCCATGTTTCTCCTTATTTATGGATCATGTCTGGAATTGTTTTACAGATATTTGACCATGTCACCTCTAGTAATATAAAAAGACCTAATCCCACCCACCACCTACTCCCCCCCCCACTGACTCCCTGTGGTATAAAAACTGCCATACTTTTCCAGCCCGCCAATATTTAAAAAAAGTTGACTTTTGCTGTTTTGTGACAAGGTCTTTTATTTATTTATTTTTGGTTTTTCAAGACAGGGTTGTTCTGTATAGTCCTGACTGTCCTGGAATTCACTCTGTGGACCAGGCTGGCCTTGAACTCACAGAGATCCGCCTGCCTCTGCCTCCCAAGTGCTAGGATTAAAGGCGTGTGCCACCACTGTCCATAGTGACAGGGTCTTAGTCTGAACTTACAACAGTCCCCTTGCCTTAACCTCTACAGTGTTGGCATTATAGGCATGCTGCCACACCTAGCTAAAATGAAGTTCTGGGAAGGCGGCTTCATGAGCTAAAATCCCACTCCATACTGCTCCCATGGAGGTGAAAACAGAGTGTAGAAAGACGCTAAGTGGAGCTGCATGGCTTTCCACCTGCTGACTCAAAGTCACAGGGATATGTAGTGTGCTCACTATTAGGGATGCAACAGAGAGCCAAACACAATTCTTGTTTATATGCGATATAGGCTTGAATTGAAAATGCAGACAATCACATAAATAACAAATTGTAAGTTTTGAATCTCAATAGAAAAGAAAAGAAAGCATAAAAATTGTAATAAAGGGTACCTTAGGGTTTCTATTGCTGTGAAGAGACACCATGACCATGGCAATTCTTATAAAGGAAAACATTTAATTGGGGCTGGCTTACAGGTTCAGTGGTTTAGTCCATTATTGTCATGGCTGCACATGGTAGAGTCATGCATGTAGACATGGTGCTGGAGAAGGAGCTGAGAGTTCTACATAGACCACACCTAGTCTAACAAGACCACACCTCCTAATAGTACCAGGGAGCCATTTTCTTTCAAACCACCACAAAGGGATTTTTTTTAAAAAGACTGGGACACCAGACAGCTTCATTGCTAAGAAAACCACATTCAACCCGAGAGTCACAGCATAAATGAGAACAGTAGAAACGATAAGAGGAATTCACTCTAGACTCTAAAGACACATTCATGTGCTCACCCAATTTCTCAACAAAATATTTAAAGAAATCTGTAAACAGTCCTCAGTGTTGTATGACTAGAGATACAGCATTGAATACAGTCCCTGACTTCTTGTGCCCACATTCTAGTGGAATAAGCAGGAATGACCACATGAATGAATGAATGAATGAATGAATAAAGTACTGAGTAAACATGAGGACATGGGAGTACAAGGCTTCACTCCCTGTCTTAGCTAGGGTTTCTATTGCTGTGTCAAAACACCATGACAAAAAGCAAGTTGGGGAGGAAAGGGTTTATTTGGCTTACACTTCCACATTGCTGTTTATCACCAAAGGAAGTCAGGACAGGAACTCAAACAGGGCAGGATCCTGGAGACAGGAGCTGCTGCAGAGGCCATGGAGGGGAGCTGCTTACTGGCTTGCTTCCCCTGTCTTGCTCAACCTGCTTTCTTATAGAACCCAGGACCACTAACCCAGTGATAGCACCTTCCACCATGGGCAGCTGGGCCCTCCAGCATTGATCACTAAGTGAGAAAATGCCTTACAGCTGGATCTCAAGGAGGCATTTCCTCAAGTGAGGCTCCTTCCTCTCTGACGATTCTAGCTTGTGTCAAGTTGACACGCAAAACGAGCCAGTTCAATCCCAGCACTCAGGCAGATCTCTGCAAGTTCCAGGCTGGCCAGGACTACCCAGAGAAACAAAAACATGCAGAAAGACAAGGCTTACTAGTGTTAGAAAAGTAGGCCTTGGGTGCAACATTGAGCAGAATAGGCAGGGACAATCTCTCTGAGAAGGCAGCCATGCAACCCAAAGAACAGGAAACTCCATGCAAGCATGTGGGAAAGTCTTCCAGTCTGAGAAACAAGCACAAAAGCCACAGAGCACGAGTGTGCTTGGCTTGCGGATACAGCAGCATAGGGGCAGGAGGAGAGGGAGAGCAGACAGAACAAGGACCAGATTTCATAAGGCCAAGGAGACCTCTGTAAGCCCTTACTTCTCCCTGGAGACTAGAAGCCTTGGAAGAATTTGTGTATGGAAATACTCTAAGCCAGGCATGACATCAGCCTGGGTTACATCATGAAATGCTGACTAAATAAATAAATCATAAATCAATAGTTTTCTCTGATTGCTCTCCAGAGACTATATTAAAAGGAGCAGGGTCAAGGGCTGGGAGGCGGTTCAGCTGGGAGAGTGCTTGCCTCACGAGTATGAGGACTTGAGGCTTTGTTTGGTTTGGTTTTTTGAGACAGGGTTTCTCTGTGTAGCTTTGCGCCTTTCCTGGAACTCACTTGGTAGCCCCAGGCTGGCCTCGAACTCACAGAGATCCACCTGGCTCTGCCTCCCGAGTGCTGGGATTAAAGGCGTGCGCCACCACCGCCCCGGCTGAGGGCTTGAGTTTTAATCGCCAGAACCCACATCAAAATCTGAACTCTAATCTCAACAATGGCAAGATGAATGAATATCTGGAAACTCGTGAGTAGGTCAGCTACCCAGGTCTAGGTGGTGAAGCTCCACGCCAGTAAGAGAAGCTGGCTCAAGCGGAAGGTGGAAAGTGTCTGAGGACTGACACCCAAGTCCTCTGATGGACTCATGCACGTTGTGCATATGCTTGCATTGTACCCACAAGTACATGCACGTACCCCAAATCCCACCCCTCACCAATGGAGTAATAATAGCAAACAAAGGATAGGGCAGAAAGAGGATCAATCGAGAAGGTACTAAAATAATTCATGGGTGCGAAAACGGAGAGCCACATGACAGGAACCTCCACAGAGAGAATGAGAGGCGGCCAGAGTCTATATACATTTCAGAAATAAAAACAATAGATCCCATAATGAATTGGCTGTTGTGGTGGTTCAGATGAAAATGGCCCCCATAGACTCATAGAGCACTGTTAGGAGGCATGACCTCATTGGAGTAGGTGTGTCCTTGTTGGAAGAACTAAGGCATAAGTTGGTACCAGAGACTGGGGTATTGCTGTGATAGACTGGACCATGTTTTGGTTTGGAGGAATGTGGACTTTGGGATTTTGGATTAGAAAAGCAGTTGAACACTTGCCATGGGGCTTAATTCCGTCATACTAGTAGAAGCATGAAAGACAGTGGTGCTAAGGTGATTTGAACTGTAGGGCCAAGCTCAAGGTGTTTCTGAGGAGAAGAATTTTACTATGTGGCCTAAAGACTGTTCTGTGATATTTTGTGAAGAATGTGGCTGCTTTCTGCCCTTGTCAAAAAAAAAAAATCTGTCTGAGGATGAACTCAAGAGTTATGGATTCACAGTTTTGACAGAAGAGATTTCAAAATAGCCTAGCAATGATTGTATCATGGAGTTATCAGTGACCATGCTTATGCAGATCTATAATGAAAAGGAACAAGCTGAGCAAGGAAAAATACAAAATGTACTGTTTGAGGAGAAAAGGGGCCCCAGTAAGTTTAATGGTGCTGATTCCTGTGTTCAAGGAGATAAAAAGATTCAAGAAAAGCCTGATGCTAGATGGAATAAAGGGAGTGGTGACCTCAGGGCAAGACCCCACCCAGCTAAGCCTCCAACTTGTAAAAGAAGAATTGAAGAAGATTTAGAGCCCTGGACAGTGGCACAAGCATTTAATCCCAGCTCTAGGGACGTGAATGCAGGCAGATTTCAGAGTTCAAGACCAGCATGGTCTACAGAGCAAGTTCTAGGGCAGCCAAGCTCAGGCAATGAAGGAAACCCTCTCCAACATCTTGGGGTCTCCAAGACAATCCAGGCTTTACCTTCACAGCTTCACACAATGGCCTCTTTCTAGGTCTGCATACAGGGACACCCCTGACACATGCCTGGCCTCAGCAGCTTTCATTAGTCCCAAAGAGAGATCCCATAACCCCTTTCTTCTGTCCTTAGCTCTAAAGCCAGGACCATGTGCCAAAGCTGCCAAGTCCTACTGCTTGCCGGGGCTGGAGTATGGCCTCCTTGTTCAAATACATTTTCACCAGCTTTCTGTCTCCGCGACTAAGGGAAGCTGCTGAGGACAAGCACATGGCAGGGGTGTCCCTCCATGGAGGCCCAAAGAGGTCATTGTGTGAAGTTGTGAAGGTAAAACCTGGATTGCCTTGAAGAGCACTTTGACATCAGACATAGAGACGCATTGTTTGGAGTCTGCCCTGGTGTTTTTCAGTCTTGTTTCGGTCCAGTAATTCCCCAGGATGCTCCCTTTCCTCCTTTTTGTTTTTCCTTTCCTCCCTTTTAGAACATTAATGTATATCCTCTGCCAGTATGTGTTGGAAGTATGTGATCTGCTTTTTGGACTTTGACTTTACAGGGGCTTACGGTTATGAGATTGCCATGAGTCTTGGGAGAGACTTCGGACTTTCAAACAGGGTTGTGCTGTGATACAATATAGACGGGGACTTTTGAAGTTGGACTGAATGCAGTTTTGCACTTTGATATGGCTACAAGCCAATGGGGGCTGAAAGTAGACTGTGGTGATTTAAATGAAAATGGCCTCCATAGGATCATAGGGAGTGGCACTATTAGGAGGTGTGGCCTTCTTGGAGTGGGTGTGACCTTCATGGAGTAGGTGTGGCCATTTGGAGGAAGTCTGTCACCGGTGGGGGACTTTGAGGTTTCAAATGCTCAAGCCCAAGTCCAGTGTCTCTCTCTTCCTGCTGCCTGCCAATCTGTGTGCAGAACTCTCAGCTACATCTCCAACATCATGTCTGCCTACATGCTGCCATGCTTCCCACCATGATGATAATGGACTAAACCTCTGAACCTGTAGGCCAGCCCCCAATTAAATGTTTTCCTTTATAAGAGTTGCCGTGGTCATGGTGTCTCTTCACAGTAATAGGAACCCTAACTAAGACAGCTGTGGCTATACAAGAAAGGTGGGTTAACAGCAACAAATGTCCGTTGGGGAATTAAGACAGATGAACTTGGAAGTCCAAGTTCAATTGTAGTAATTGGGAAGATCAAGCATAGGAGACTAACAAGGAACAACCAATGAGTCTGATCCTCTGAGGCCAACAGTGCCTGTGGTTCCAGAGAACAGGCACTAGCTACTGGGCTTGTAAGGGAGAGACCATGGTGAGTCTTGATAAAGGCTATTTGGGGAGGTGCAGGATGGAAGCCTAAACCAAGTGAATTAGACGGAAAAGGAATTGGAGCTCCAGCTAGAAACAACAATTAAAAATTGTTCTGCAAGATATCTTTTGCTTTGTTTTGGTTTTTCGAGGCAAGGTATTTTATTATGCATGAAAGGAGAGAATGAATGGGAAGGCAGCCGGAGACGGGGTCAGACTTTTAACGATCAAATAAATAACGTGTCTGTATGTGGGTGAGAAAGGAACTAAGAAAGAGCGGGACTGGCAATGAGGCGTGGAAACAGAAGACTGTGCTACATCCTTGCCTGGAGGATTTGGGCTGTGAGGGAGAAAACAAGGGCTGGGCTTCAAGCCAAGTGTGAGCTAATCTGACATTGTACATATGTGACCGCAGGTCTAGTCACACTTAGCAGTCCAGGGGCAGCCTCAGGAGGTACAGCTGGATTGAACCGAAGGCAATTGTCTGACAAATGAGTACAAGAGAGGGAAGGAAAGCTCAGGAGTTAGGGTACATCTGATGAATGAATTGTAGTGGCAGGCCCCTCTGCACCCTGTAAACAATTCCCCATTCTCTCTCTCCGCCCCCTAGCTCCTGTCTCTATGATTCTGACTACTCTAGGTATCTCATAAATAACATTTGTCTCTTTGAGACTGGGTCCTTGCACTTCACACAAATTCCTGAAAATCCAGCTGCACTGTAGCATTTCCTTCCTTTCCTAAGCTGAACAATAATATACATGTACCACAGTGTGTATGCACACGCCTTTAACTTAATCATCCTTAAGTGGACTCCAATGTTCTCACGTGTGAGTTTCTGGGAATATAGTTCTTCTGGTGTCATTCTTTTGCTCAGAGGTGGAACCGTGGGGTAGGGAAGTAATTCTATTTTTAATATTTTGGGGGACTGACATATTACCTATTAACAGCAGCTGTGATTTTTGGATCCTCTCAAACTGTAGTATACAGGAGGTCCAATCTCTCTAAGATCATCAGCTGTACTTTTAAAAACAGGAGCTATTCTAAGCGGGTGGTAGTGGTACATGCCTTTAATCCCAGGACTTGAGAGGCAGAGGCAGACAGAGATTTGAGTTCGAGACCAGCCTGGTCTACAGAACAAGTTCCAGGATAGCCAGGGCTACACAGAGAAACCTTGTCTCAGAAAACAAAACAAAACAAAAAATAGCTATTCTAAAGGATATGAGATGATTTCTGGTTGTAGTTTCATTTATATTTTACCCAAAGTTCCTTAATATGACATTTAGTATCATTTCTGATGCTCGTCCACCATCATATGAATCTTAAACCATCACAGCTGGTATCTCTACAGGGGCAGTTGGTCCTTCTTATTCTACCATTTTCTCAGACTCCTGCTTTGGCTAGCTTTAATTTTTTTTGTTTGCTTTGCCCTTGGGTGCTGTGGGATGTCTTTCTATACACTGTGAATGTGTTGCTCTGATTGGTTGATAAATAAAGTCATTTGGCCAATGGTGAGGCAGAATAAGGTCAGGTAGGACATTCCTACTGGAATGAAAGAAGAAAGGAGAGCGGAGAGACACTGTGAGCTGCTGCCAAGAGAAGCAAGATGTGAAAGTACTGGTAAGCCAGGAAGCCGCGTGGCAATGCGTAGATGAATAGAAATCGCTGAGTTAAGTTGTAAGAGCTAGCTAGGGAGAAGCCTGAGCCAGTAAGCCATACAGTTTGTAAATAATATAAGCCTCTGTGTGTTTACTTGGGACCAAGCGACTGTGGGACATGGGTGGGAGAGATTCATCCCGACCGCAGGCCAGGCAGGACTGGAGAAACTTCCAGCTACACTTGGATATCTCCTGTTTGCTACTTTGATGGGATTTAATATCTGAAAAACTAGGGATTGACTAGTGACTAAACACTAGTCTGTTTTACATTAGCCACTCAGCATTCTTTACTGATCTAAATGTCTTCCAATTTTTTAAGAGTCAATTTAGCTAAACATTGCCCACCACTAGGGGATAACTAGGTATTATTTAAGCAGAATTTGATAAACATTATGTTCAGTGACACTCTAATTTTTCTTCTGTCTCTTTGCATTTGCATTACATTGGAACATGTGTGGAACAGGTAGCAGCCAATCTGTCTCTCTCCTTTTTTCCTGCTATCTCTCTGTATATAGCTCAGATATTAAGTTCTTTCCTCTATCAGAACTGTACTTGTTAATCAGGAAAACTTACCACACATCTGGAGTGCAAGTGTCATTCTGAGATCTCCAAGGGTGTGTTTCATAAATAGCTTCCCCGTTGACTTTGAGCCACGTTCCCATCTGCCTTAACCGCTCTTCAAAAATCACAGGAATGATGCCATCTAGTGTGGGACCAATATTCATCAAAAGATTTCCTCCACATGCGACGGTTTCCACAAGTTGCTAAAAGAAAAAGGAAAAAAAAAAGAACAAATATAGTTTGAAGTAGAAAAAAAGAATTCATCTCCCATGTGTCGATCTGTGTGTGTGTGTGTGTGTGTGTAACACATAATCACTTCATGGGGAAAAAAAACCACAGAGGATAATGCCCTGAGTTTGTGGCACCACACTATCCTGATGATAAGAAAACAAGGGGTTGGGGATTTAGCTCAGTCGTAGAGCGCTTGCCTAGCAAGTGCAAGGCCCTGGATTCGGTCCTCAGCTCCAGGGAAAAAAAAAAGAAAACAAATCCTTGAAACCACCTCATCATGAAGAACATTCCAGAGTAACAGCCCCCACAACATACTTTACTATACCTTCACCAATTCTTCAATTGTAAGATAATCATTGATTCCAGCTTCCCGCCTGTAACCCCAGGAGAACTGATCGATCGTCATGCAGTTTTCCCATTTATGTGGCAAAAGGTGTCCAGGATTGTAACGGTCGCTGCAGGTATAGAAGCCGCCATGATGGCAGATGGAACCAGCTCCCCAACGATCATTGGTGACCACTGTCTTCCGAACTGGGCTGAAATGAAAGGTGGAGTTTCTCTTCAAGCAAAAGCATTCTTGAAACAAAAGGAAACGTCACGAACAGATGCTCTCCAAATCCACCCCTGACAAATGACCGTAAGAAGCCAGAGAGCCTCTGCGTCTGAGGCCAAGTAGATGTGTGGTGACTGGAGCCTAGACTCTCACATTGCTGTTTCCAGGATTGAAGGGAACTCCTCAGCTTCTCTGAAGAATGAGTTCCTTCACCGTTGTTATAGTGCAGATAACTGGCATATAACCCAGAGTCCAGTTATGAGAACATGTGTGAGAGCACTATATACTATCTGAAGCTCCCATTCTCATGTTATGAATAGTAGACTAAGCTGAATTTATACTCAAGTTTTCCCCCCAGACTAAATAGCCTCATACATCCTAGCCTTTCTCTTATAATTTGTGCCTACTACTGGAAAAATCTCTGAAAAATTGAGCATTGACACACGTGAAATATACTGCCCAAATTTCTTATGTCTGTTGGCTCAAGAAGAGAGAACAAACAGGACACCACTTACAGGGGCAGTTTTGATGCACAAATTGAAGCAGATGGTCCCAATCATTCCTGGACTGTGATTTTTTTTTTAAATTGACTATAAAACCAGTTTGGATTGTATTTGACCCCTGATTTGTTTACTCCTGATTATTTTTACTAAATACTGACTGAGCTAACAAGCATTGTTTATAACGATTTCTTCGTCCCACACCACAAATGAGCACAAAACGACAGAAATGTAAATGCTTAGATACACTTTAGGAGTGTTTCAGGCAAGCAAAGGTGCATAAAAGTGTACAGACCTTTCATTATACAGCCAGGACAAGAAACCAGTACTGTTCCAGTAGTGATCTGGTGCTCCCCCATCTCCATCTGCCCACAGGACGTCGGGCTGGTACTTCTTCACTAACTCATAGAGCTCAGGCAACGTCTTAGAAATGGGAAATCGCTGCTTTTGGAATGAACTGGATTTGTCCTCCAGGAAGAGTGGATGGAACCATTCAAAAAGGGAATAGTACAGTCCAAAGTGCAAGTCAGTGTTGTTCTTGATGGCCACCTCAAGCTCCTTGACAATGTCCCTCTTTGGCCCCTCGTCAACTGCATTCCAATTCCAGGAATAGGGTGAACCCCACAAGGTAAAGCCTAGAAAAATGACAGTAGGAAAACCCTCAAAGCATTATCACCTGGACTTCAGTAAGTTTCCACCCATGAAACAAGTCAAATGGAACCCATAATTCACTGCTTCTCCAAAGAACCGTTTCTAGGCAAACTTTTCAATCTGTCTTGTACTCATCTAAACAAACAGATGAGAACATAAATAATGTGGGATTGGTGTCTTCCAAAGCAATTTTCAGGGTCCACTGTAAGAGCTGTACACTCCGTCTCCGGTTACAGAATCTGAGGTTCTTGGGGTAAAGCATTGTGTCTCGGTGTCTGCAGTGGTTTTGGCTACACCCTTTAGCCAACTGTTAGCACAGCATTTAGTGCAAAATATATAATCAATAATAGTGGATGGTCTCTAAGAGGGGGACACCTTCCACATCATCACACTGAGCAATTCTCTCCACTATTTGGAATAAAGATCCAAGATGTATCGTCTGCGGGATTTGTATGAATCTTCTGAACGATGTTCTAAGCCCTATTGCTCAGATGGGTTTTATTACCGTGTGATTCTCAGAATACTAGTGAGGACCGGAAGCAAACCTCTGGTACTTGCTAATGAATTTAAATGGAAAGGGAGAAGATATGCTATTCCTAGCAGTTCTGTACTTTTTGCCTCCATTTATCTTACTCTAAAGCCATACATTTGGTTATAGTTTTTCGAAAGTAACCCCAAATGAAAACTAACACACGGTGTTACACTCTAAAATAATTCACATTTCAACAGGAATTGGCACATAGACTGGTCATCGTTCTACATAAAATATTAGAAGAGATATATAACCTGAGATGCTAAAGAAACAGTATAAAATCCTCAGAAATTTCAGCCCGTGCCTTAGGCCCATAAGAACTTCGTTTCTGCCTCACTGAAGTCTTAGAGCATCGTGAAGGATAGACATTCGCAAGACACCTTTGCCATTCACTTCACAGTTACATCTGGACAAGCCCGAGAAATGGCTCACTCTTTAAGTTCATTGTAAGAAGTTCCTCCAATAGTTTGCACTCTCTCTAAGGATGTCTGTGCGAAGTTTGAAGGCAGTGTCAATATTTAAGGTCTGCCTCAAAACTTCCAGTCCAATAGGCAGTACAACATCCACATGGGTCTTCATTTCAGCACATCACTCCAAGTACACAATGACCCTCTTCCTAGCTGAAGTCAGCAGCACATTTTCTGGAAGCAGTGTAAGCAATTGGCACACGGATCCTTGAACCCTAACACATACTGTCTGTATCCTGGCCTCAGTCTACAGCAGTGGTTCTTAACCTGTGGGCTGTGACCCCTTTGGGGAATAAAACAACCCTTCTATGGGGTCACCTAAGGCCATCAGAAAACACAGATACTTACATTACGATTCATTACAGTAGCAAAAGTACAGTTCTGAAGTAGCAGTGAAAATAATTTTATGCCTGGGGGTCACCACAACATGAGGAAGTGTATTAAAGGGTCCCAGGATTGGGAAGGTGGAGAAACACTAGTCTAAAGGTATTTGGCCTTTCTTTTCAATGAACTCACTTTGTGGGAGAGAGTTTGAGAAAGTTCCTAGACAGCAGGAGACCGACACACTCCCACCAGGAGAAACATCTAGAGGAGAAAGTTGTGCAGCTACCAGACTGTGGCCAAAGGGGGAAAATATTAAAGGTAACTGCAGACTTTTGGTTTGCGTTCATCTCACCTGCCTCCTTCCCACCCCCGCAGAACATAATAAGGTGAGTTTTCAAGATAAAGAAGATCACGCAAAACAACCTTGTGCATTAACAAGAGTGTGGAACAGCATTAGCCAATGTTCTCTGGTCTTAAGGACACTAGGTGGCTATACCAGAATTGATTCACGACTCCTGTGTTACCTTATATTCTTTTGATATTTCTGGGCACTATTATAAATCTCTAACTCTTTTCCCTTGAAGTCTCTGTCTTTCTTTCCCTTACCAACATTTGCTTATCTAAATGGTGGCCCAAAGTACAGCCAACTCTGTGTGGAGTCAAGACTAAGGCAGTCTAAGGCCTATGATGCTTTTGCAGAATGCATTAAGGAGGAAAAAAGGGAATCCAGCCGTGGTGGCACACGCCTTTAATCCCAGCACTCTGGAGGCAGAGGGAGGTGAATCTCTGAGTCAGAGGTCAGCCTGGTCTACAGAGTGAGTTCCAGGACAGCCAGGGCTACACAGAGGAACCCTGTCTCAGAAAACAAAAAGCAAAGCAAAACAAATGAACAGAAAGGGAAGTGTCACTCTAGTTCTAAACTTTGACTGGCTGCACTCATCCTCTTCAAGCAGCTTTAAATAAATTTGGTTATGTATTTCAATGGTTAAATGTGCACATAAAAATTGTGCTCATCTTTCCTCTCATTCTGTGGCACTAGGTGCCGGGATCCATAATGCTTTCCAACTGAAGCGGACTATGTGATCCTTACTGCAAGCATCTGTGAATATCCACCTGTGATTGTTCTGACAGAAGCCTGCTTTCATGGGATGACTTTGCTTCAATGTCCCCATCCAAAAGAATGACCTTACTTTCCCAAACCATCGTTAGCATATGTTGTGTGTGTTCTGCTTACCTTCGTGATGTTTGGAGGTCAAGACAACATATTTGGCGCCAGAGGCCTGGAGAATATCTGCCCACTGGTAGGCATTAAAAGAGTTGGCTGTAAATAGCACTCCAAAATCTTCATACTTAAAACCAGGGGGGTAATTATCATTCATAAACTCCACAAACTTGGGTCTCTTTTCCTTTTGCCAATACCACCTGTGGGAGGAAAAAGAACGAGCACATGAACGACACAAACATCAATGTAATTGCCTGGGCTCACCCCGTGTCCACCCCCTCCTTACGAAGATTACCATTCGATTCTCTGTCATCTCTCCATCCGAGTGACTTTGCATTAAGGGTATCTTATGCAAACCAATACTCTTCATCTTCTTGTCGTGTCTCCCCCCCCCCCCCCCCCCCGTGAAGCCCTCTGGTAATCCAGCCCCTGGTTCTCCTAATTCTTCTCTAAGTCATGATACAATCTTTGCCTTCACACATGAGCTCACTACGGAACTTAAAGTAGCTAAGATTTCAAGACCACGGGCCTAAAACGTAGCATGCACCTGTCACACTCATTAACAGAAAATTTTTGAGTAGATAGCGGGTAATAGTTTCATAGGTTGAGCAAATCCACACTCAGCATTGCCTCCCTAAAGTGGGATGACAGCTTTGTGTGGCTGAGACTACACTGGAAGACCTCACAGATAGCAAACAAGCAGCATATCCTGTGCCTGATCCAAAGTCACACCTGTACTTCATGAGTATCCATCACAACGACCCATGCTGGCTAGTGGATCAGACAGATTCTGGGATTTCCTTTTTGTTGTTGTTTTGTTTTGTTTTTTAGAGACAGGGTTTCTCTGTGCAACCCTGGCTGTCCTGGAATTTGTTCTATAGACCAGGCTGGCCTCAAACTCAGATATCTGCCTGCCTCTGCCTCCCAAGTGCTGGGACTAAAGTCAAGCGCCACCTGGTGGTTCTGGGGATTTCTAACGAAAGGAGAAACCGGCTTTCTGGTTAGGAGGAAGTGAAAAGTGAAAGAGTTGATGATGCCTGTCTACCATCATGTGACGTTGAAGGTAAGGTGAGGCAATGCACCTTTATTATTACCCCCTTTATTTGCTTTGGGTTTTTTGTTGATTTAGCATGCAAGGATCTTAATTTCATACCTGATCCATGAAGCACTTATTTAAAAGACTTTATCTTATTTTTAATTACCTGTGTGCTGGTGTGGAGGTATGTACAAGTGCCGGAGGAGTTCAGAAGCATGGAATTCCCCTGGGACCAGAGTTACAGATGGCTGTGAGCCTCCCAGCGTGGGTGCTAGGATCCAAACTCAGGTCCTTTACAAGAGCAGTATGTGCCCTTGACCGCTCAGCAATCTCTCTAGCCCCTTTGAAGTACTTTTTTTTTAAAAAAAAATTCTGGGACTGTCACTCCTTTATTTACACAGGTGTTGCCATCGAGCTACACCCTATAGCCAGGTCCACCTACAGTCTGCCTGGGAACTCAGGGAAACACATATATTCAATGTTGATGCAGATGAGACATTCACTCAAGAAACTACTCAACATCTGGAAGTACAAAACCGATCCACGGCCCAAACGTGTGACAAGCAAGTAGCTCTCACGGCAAGTGGGCCAGGTGGGCTGGCTCCTGACTGCCATTGCGGAGGGTGGACACAAAGCCCGGTGTGTGTGTGTGTGTGTGTGTGTGTGTGTGTGTGTGTGTGTGTGTGTGTGTGTGTTGGGCAGGAGTATGCACTTACCAGAACCATTCGCTCCCGAAGCTGGGCACGGAGAACACCCCCCAGTGAATGAAGATGCCGAACTTGGCCTGGTCGAACCAGGAGGGCAGCGGCCGGCTGTCCAGAGACTCCCACGTAGGGTCGTAGGGCTGGGGGTCCGCGGCCCCGCAGCGTGGCAGGAGCGACAGCAGGTGCCATAGCAGCAGGAGCGCCAAGCGCATGCGCACCAGCCTCGGGACCTCTGGGAGCAGCATGTCACCAGGACAGCCCCAGACCTTTTTTGCCAGCTCCAGCCGCTGGCCTGGCGCCCGCCGGCCTTCCGCCTTCTGCGAAGTGCGCCCCGCCGCTGTCACCTGACCAACAACAGATTGGTCAGATGACTGGCCGCTGAGGGAGTTGGGCGTGGCTGGGCTTGGTGAGCCCAGATCGCCTAAGGACCCCAAGAGGGTCGGTCACTCAGGTGCACAAGCGAGGAAGTCGGTTACTCCCCAGCCACGGCACTTTACCAACCCCGGGTTCTGTTTCCCAGCCGGACCTGATCGGCTTAGCCACGACTCCGGGTTTGTCTGCTGGGAGACAAAAACCCGAGGCTGATCTCTGACCTCCCTCCCGAGGGACTCTTTCAGAAACCTCTCAAGAGGCCATCGCGACCACCGGGTCCTGGTGGCTGCGTGTGTCAGAGCTGTGTGCCCCGCCGTGCAATTAGAGCCTGAGACAGCAACCCCGTGGGCTGGCCCTCCCGGTCCAGAACTTTTGAAGCAACCTCCAGGGCTCTCGGCCCCGTGGATCTGCCTCTGCCAGTCTCGAATTTGCAGATGAAATCCCAAGTTTTGGGATTTCAGTCCGTCTGGATTGGGGTCCAAGAACTGGCATTTCTACTCAGGCTCTAGGTGTTTCTGACGTTGCTGGTTGGAGGAACAAACTTTTCTGAGGAACTGCATTAGGAACACAAGGCCATCTGAGTAGAATGGAGGTTTAAGGCATTTGCATATAAGGAGGGGCTGGGGACCTGCTGGGTTGGCTGAGTGCTTGCCTAGCACGCCGGAAGCCCTGGGTTCCGCCCCTGCAGCTAATGAAACTGGAGTGGTAGTGACCATGGCTGAATGGGAAGGGGAGACAGGAGGATCAGGGTTCAAGGTCATCTTTGACTACATAGAGAACTACCTGAGACCCTGTTTCAAAAATGAGGAAGGAAAGAAGAGAGGGAGGAAGGAAGGAAGAAAGGAAGCAAGCAAGCAAGCAAGCAAGCATGTATGTCCTAGGTGGTGGTGGTAGTGTGTGTGTGTGTGTGTGTGTGTGTGTGTGTGTGTGTGTGTGTGTGTGTGTGTAGAAAGACAGAGGGTGGGCGGGGAGAGAGAACCTGCATGTAGACTGAAAGAAAGGCCAGACACTTAGAATAATCATCAAAGCACATCTTAGGGAACTCATATCCTCAAGCTTTTTAATTGCGTCTATATTTTTGGTTGTGAGCCCAGCCTTTAACCGCTGAGCCATCTCTCCAGCCCCTAAAGCCAGACTCTCCACTGCTTCTACTTTGGCAAAACCCATATCCTTCCTTTTGTGACCCATTTTTCCCCCGAGACAGGGTTTCTCTGTGTAGCTTTTGGAGCCTATCCTTGAACTCACTCTGTAGACCAGGCTGCCTCTGCTTCCTGAGTGCTGGGATTAAAGGTGTGCACCACCGGCCAGCTCGTGACCCATTTCTAATGTCCCCTCTTCCAGGATGCTGTTTGCTATCCCTACTACAACATCCTACTTCCTCCTATGTGCCCCACCCCTCCCCATGACACCTTCTCCTAACCACTAACAGGAATGATTCTAACATGGGTGATTCTAGAGCTGGGTGGCTAGAGATCCCATTCCTGTCAGGAAGTGCTCTTCCCAAGGACATCTGCAGTGACTTCTTTGGTGCCGTGCTTTTATGAGCCGCTGAGTCTGGCATTGAGCAACACCTGAAATGTGTTTCCTGGAGTTCTCCTTACTGAATGAACCAAGAAGGAAGTGGCACTAAGTAGCTGTTGCTTGTGGTTCCCTCTTCTGCCCAGCTGGGAGCCACAGATGCCCGAGTGTCCACAAGCATGGAGACTCGGCTCCTTTCCATGCAGTGCAGATGGTTCACCAGGACCCCAGCTCCACCGCAGGCTACCTGACAAAGACAACGTGCAGAAAACAAGCTTCACTTTGACTTCACGTGAAGCGTCTGTTAGGGCAGTTGAAGGCGGGGTGGCGGGGGTGAGGCAGCTGGTGGCATTGCATCCACCACAGTCAGCAAAAGGGACAGCAATGAATGCTGGACGCTCAGCTCGCTTTCCTCCTTTTTATTTTTCTCCCAGACCTCAACCTATGGTATGGTCCCACCTACAGTTACCATAGGTCTCCCACTGTGGTAGTTTGAGTGAGCATAGCCCCCATAGGCTCCTGTATTTGAATGCTTGGTCCACAGTTGGTGAAACTGTTTGTGAAGGATGAGGGGGTAGAGCCTTGTTGGGGGGGGGGCGGCATTGGCCATGCCATTCCTAGTTAGCTTTCTCTTTCTCTGCCTCATGCTTGTGAGTCAGATGTAAGCGCCCAGCTACTGCTCCAGTGCTGTGCCTGCCCGCCTGCCGCCTGCCGCCTGCCGCCATGCTTCCTACCATGGTAGTCATTGTCTTAGTTAGGGTTATTATTAAAGTGATGAAACACCATGACCATGCTGAGGGAGGTCCCATAGATGTTCTTGTGGTGACAATGCAGTACTGGGGCACTAGGTGGACCCCATGTAGCAAAATAGTTCATCTTCTAATAATTATTTTAGCAGGTACAAATTACTTACATTTCCATGTAATACTTCAGTTGAAGGCGGACTATGGGCTCTGAGTTCCTGAAATGCCATTTTAATCGCTTATATCATTTCATAGGAATGCAAAGAAATATTGAGCCAGCACAGACCATCTGATCCTAAAATTATAGTCTACAGGAAATACTGACATCATCACAGCCCCTACTTAGTGCCCTTGATGCAGGGAAGCCCTAGAAGAGCTGGTTGGGATCATAGCCCAAGATCATAAGGAACACCAATTAGTATTGGAAATGAAAACAGAAGAAAAAAACATTCTGGGGGTGGGGTGGGGGGTGGAAGGTGCTAAATGACAGAAAACATGAAATCTATGAGATGTTTGGAACATGGTCCCTGATGGAGTGGCCCACCTGTGCTTTGCCAAGCTAGTCTTTGTGCTTAGAGGCTCTGCTCACTCAACAGTAGAGCCACCTTGCACAAGGGTTTCCCCTCTGCACTTGCAGATGCCAAAGAGGGTCAAGAAATCTAAAAACACCAGATTCTCCAGGTATGCGATATGGATTACCCAGGGTCCGGGGAATACGCTACGTCTGGCGTGGCATATCTGGGGGGAAAAAATCTATATACACTCTGCTCCTATGTCTGTTAACTTTATTCCTCTATGACAAAATTCTATCAATACAGCTCCAGCTCCGTCAGGCATTCAGGGCAGGAATAAATCTAGATACATCAAGCTCCTTGTCTGTCTACTTTATTTCTCTGGGATGAAATCCTGTCTCCATAGCTTCAGCTCCATCCTCACACTCAGTTCCTCTTTGTCCCCTCATTTACTGCCCTCTCATAGTCCTGCTAACCATTAAGCTCTTCTGCTTCCAGCCTCATCTTCGTCCTCTGTGTCTTCGCCTTCTATCTCTACTTGCTCTCTGCTCCTGGCTCCGATGAACTCTACAAGAGTTCTGCCTTACCGTCTACAAAACCTCTGTGTTCTTCCCTTCTCCCTCACCTCTACAGAAAAAGCCCATTCCTTCTTCCCCTGCCACTCAGTTCTCTGCCTCCTCAGGAATGTTGCTCCACCTTCCATCTTGATATGTAAAAACCTCTTTTGTTCTCAGTCAGTTGCTCTGGAGAGCCACAAGGCCTCAGGGCAAGAGGATGGTCTGAGCACAAGAAGCAAAGCTATGCGTCTCCAGCCAGCTTGTCTTTGCCTATGTTACCTTATCCAAGTTCTGGCTGAGAAGTTCACACACACATTCTATGGGAATTGTGAGCACAAGCAATTCATAACAAGGCACAGCTGAATATTAAGCGGTGTAACACCAAATAGTCCATGCTAGATGACTTGCCACTTGACTGACCCTTGGCCTGGTCAAGGTGTAGCTTTAATATACAGCTGGATCTCTATAATATATTCTTGTGGCTCGCCACGATGCATGGCTCATTTAAAAAGTCTTTGGGGAGCCTCGGACCTTAGTGGGGAACACAGCTAAGGCGTCCTGATACGGCCTTGTTTGACCGATGTCACCTTGATGTGCTGGATGAATTAAGAATGAGGTCTTTGTCCCTGTATCCACAGATAGGTCACTCCAGGCAGCAGTTAAGTGTTGACAAGTGTGGGTGAGTAGGAGAGGTTGGAGTCGGGTGAGGGAGGGTAGTTCTTGATAAATCTTGGTTGCTGCCAAGAGGAAGCAGTCCTGAGGTTGCCATCCTTGGGGATGTCACCAGCTGCAGAGGGCAAAACTGATATTAGAGCGCAGCTCTGGACGACCCACTCTGGATTTGCGTGTGCGAGCTGGATGGCAGCCACTGACCAGTATCAGCACTTCCCAGAACCGCTCTGAAGTGGACGGTGGAAGACGTGAGTGGATTGCCTCACAGCTGACATCAGCACACAGCCTCGGTCTCTCTCGAAGTGTGGGAGAGAAGCTCCACGAACCAGCCGAGCCCTGTCACACAGTCTTGATTTGGTCAATAACCCAGGTTGATGATAGGAAGAGCAAGCGATGTGACCGAAAGAGGAGAAAAGGTTTCCTTCCTTTTCCTGGTCCATGAGAAGGGAAACAAAATAAAGGGGAATACAGGGAATGAGCAGAAGGGATACAAAGAAGAAGAGGCACCCAGAACACAGATTGTGAGGGGCCAAACCACTGGGTTAGCAGACCCCCTGATGGAGAGGCCCACCTGATGTAGACTCCATGCCATCTCTTGAGGGCTAATGCTTTGCCAAGCTAGTCTTTGCATTTAGAGGCTCGGCTCACTGAACAGTAGAACCACAGTGCACTAGAACTTCCACTGTGCAGATGCCAAAGAGGCCTAAGACATTGCAGAGCCTAGTGTAAGCATGAGCTAGTGTTATCACAGCTCACAGTGAGCCATGAGGGAGAGACATTCCCATCCTGGTTTAGGATTCCATGGCAGCTTGTGGGCTGATGGGCAAGTTTCATAAGGTTGGAGTCCCAAGCTGGGCGGTGGTGGTGCACACCTCTAATCCCAGCACTGGGGAGGCAGAGACAGGTGGATCTTTGTGAGTTTGAGGCCAGCCTGAGCTACAGAGTGAGTTCCAAGAAAAGGCACAAAGTTACACAGAGAAACCCTGTCTCGAGAGGAAGAAAAAAGGAGTCCCATTAGACACAGTGTGGGTATTGCTTTGTTTTTGTTTTGTTGTTGTTGTTGTTGTTGTTGTTGTTTTGTGTGTGTGTGTGTGTGTGTATGTGTGTGTGTGTGTGTGTGTGTGTGTGTGTGTGTGTGTGTGTGTGTTAGTTTTCCTGGAATCACTTTGATATTTGAGTGACATATACAGGACCTAGAAGTATCTGGAAACATGGCAAGAAATCTGGCCTGAGTGGCTGTCCGGGGCAGGCTCTCTTTGCCCATGACCGGAGGAGTTCACACCCACAAGTCAGAGGATCTTGTTACACTCCAGGCCCTACTCAGGCAAGATTGCACATCCCCCGCAACTTCAGGCAGCCGCAGGTAGAGGGAAGGGCGGTCTCCATCGCATGTCATGTGCCTCTAATGGCCCTGTGGCTTAAAAGGACAACAGCTTCCTCTGTCTGTACCAGTCCGAACAGACAAGGGAGTTTCCGTAGCCCTGGTTGGGAGTGGGAGGGTTGAGGTCCCTTGGTTGAAGGGGTTGAGGGTTGAGGAAAACTATGGGAGAAATGAGACAAGAGGAACAGAGGGAACATATTAATTTCAAAGGAGGGGGGAAGAACTGAACATAGGAAACTAGAGCCATAAAACCATGAAAAGGTAGCAGGAGAGACAATGTGTGCCAGAACTGCTGTCAAAAAGCAACCGTGTAACACGGATTGCTAAACGTTCTTATTAATAAAATCCCCGGAGAAACAGAACAAGCCACCGCCAACCTCACCAACTCCTCAGCCTCCAGAGCGAGACTTCCTGTTTACTCATGCCTTATATACCTTTCTGTGCCCTGCCATCTCCCTTCCTTCCCAGTGCTGGGATTCAAGGCATGCATGCTTCCCAAATACTTAGCAGCAAAGGCATGAGATCTCAAGTGCTGGAATTAAAGGTGTGTGCTACCACACCTGGCTCTGTTCCCAGTGTGGCCTTGAACTCACAGAGAGCCAGACAAACCTCTGCCTCCCAGAGTGAGAGGATTAAAGGTGTGTGCCACCACGCCTGACCTCTATGTCTAATTTGGTGCCTGGTTCTGTTCTCTGATCCCCAGATAAGTTTTACTGGGGTGCACAAATAAAATATCACCACACAACCGGAAATTAAAGAGGAGCAGATCATAGGCAAGAGCCCTACAACTCATGAATACAGTAGAAAGAATAGAAGAAAGGCAGTGTGAGAAACTCAAGGTACAGCCTTATCAACTCAGAGAAGGTTGAAACCGGAGGCTAGACTAGGTGTTCGTCATGGCGGGACAGCCTTGCATGGGTGACATGGGGCACTCTGAGGATGAATGAGGTAGATGTAGGGACCAGGCATGCTGGAGAGCCAGCTGGAAAGAGTAGGTGGATGAGAATGAGACTGAGTGAGAAGGGATCCCCAGAAGGCCCCAGTGACAGCTGAGTGCTTGGGAGGGTGGACTGGACATAGATTCTCTAGTGTTAGGACCAGTGATCAGTTCACCCTGAGCATAAAGCATTGCCCAGGTGACAGTCCTGTGAAGTCATATGGAGAATTTCTCTCCTTCTCCTCTAGAAAAAAAAAAAAAAAAAAACAGAGGGAGATGTCTGAAGCAGAGGGCAGGTTAAGAATCAATCACTGGACCAGGTGGTGGTACATGGCTGTCATCCCAGCACTCAGGAGGCAGAGGCAGGAGGATCTCTGTGAGTTCGAGGCCAGCCTGGGCTACAAAGGCGCAAAGCTATATAGAGAAACCCTGTCTTGAAAAAACAAAAACAAACAAATAAAAAAACCAACCAGCAAACAAAAAAGCAAAAACAAAGAATCAATCGCTGGGCACTATTGTCCTCAACAGGCTACCTCTTCCATAACAACAAAAGAAAAAATAATATTGGAAGGGGCTTATTATAGCTCAATTGGTCAAGCCTTGAGCGTACACAAAGTCCTGGGTTCGATCTTCGGCACCACCTTAACTGAATGTGGTGGCTCTACTCATAATTCAGCACTCAGGAGGTAAAGACAGAAGGAGCAGAAGTTCAAGGTCATTTTCAGCTAACTAGTGAGATTGAGGCTAGCCTGGCCTATACAGGAGCCTGTCTCCAAAAATGTAAACACACACACACACACACACACACACACACACACACACACACACGACTACATTGACAGGTTAAACATATTAATGTTATGTGTTATAACATTCTGTTTGGCATGAAGGTTCTTATTTTTTTTCCATTCTAATTTTAGAACGAATTAAACCATTTCTATGGGTCTCTACAAGTCTTACAGGCACAGAGCCTTTTGTACCTAATCGATAAGACAGTCCTGAGCAACTAAGAGTCACAAAATAATAAGTTCTAAAAATATGCTGATATTAAATTAAATATTTATATTAATGTGAGGCAGGTTAAGTGCATTCAGACGGCAGCAATGGACACAATGATCATAGGAAGTACATAATCCAGAGAGAGAGGTGGTTTATAAGGTGCAGGCTGGCATGTGCTATTTTTGCTTGCAATATGGTAGACACTATTCCATGTGGGTTTTTATTTTTTATTTTTTCATGAAATCTCCATAGGATACCTTCAAGGTTTATAAAGCATCCCAAAAGGTACTTTAACAAAAACATTTACTGGGCCATAGAGATGTCTCAGTGGCCAAGAACACTTACTGCTCTCCTGGACGACTCAGGCTTGGTTCTGAGTCTTCATGGCAGCTCAGAGCCATCTGTCACTCCAATGCCAGGGTGACCCAAGGCTCCCTTCTTGTCTTCAAAGGCACAGGATCACACACATACAAACATTCATACACACATAATTAAATCTTTTCTCAGATCACTTATTGTATGTGTGGGGGTGGGTGTTTCACGCATCGGGGCACACATGTAGAGGTCAGAGGACAGCTTTGAGAACTCAGTCCTCTCCTTCTGCCATGTGCGTTCCAGGGACCCAAAAAGGTTGTCAGCCTCGGTGGCAAGCACATTTACTCGCTAAAGCCTCACGGCCCTCAAAGGATAGAAGCACAGAGACTTAAGTCCTCACCAAATAGCCCAGGGAAAAAGCTATATAAACTCTTGTGTTGTATGAATGAAACCTTGCAGTCATCTGCTCATTCATTTGGCCATTACTTTTTTTATTTTGCTAGGTCAAGATATATGTTTTATTTTGATAGATCAAGATAGCCTTTGCTCTGTACAAGACACTGATCCAGAAAAAGGGAAGAAAGCATTTATAGCTCTATTTTTCATGAGTCAACTCTCTAGTGGACTTGAAATAAATAACCTTCTAAAGATTATGTGGCAAGCTGGAGTTCATATGGTGAAAGGTAGAATGTTCTCGGACCTTATGTCATGGGACCCTGATTGAATCTGTGCATCAGAAAGAATTTCCTGAAAAATTAAAGTTTTGGTTGAGGCCTTAAGGATGGGTAATTAAGTAATGAGTGGGAGTGAGAGAGTTCCAGGTAGGGCCAACAGTCTGGATTAGGTGCCCAGAATGAAAAAAACCACTCCTCACCAACCTTCCAAAATCAAGACAGAAGAAACTCCTGAGGAGGTGCTGGTGTGTAAAAGAGCTGGTGGAGTTTTGAACTGGGGAAGGGGCTAGGAAGAGGAGGAGGGGGGATAGATTCAAGTAATGACATTTCTGTAAACAAGAGTGACATGGAAGACTAAATAAGTCTTTAATAGCTTCCTGGAGAGGCAGACAGAGGAGCTTAATCATTTAGAGCCCCAAGGGGCTCTAAGAGTAAAACAGTCCTATCTTGTGGACATTCTGGGAAGGGAGAAATTATTATGACATTCTCCTCTTATGACCAAAGGCCTTGTAAGACTGAGGCCTCTAGAGCTATCCTGTGGTGACGTGGGGCTAAAAATAAACCATGGATTATAAGTAAGAGATGTCTTGTTCTCCAGAATGGCACCAGGCTGGAGACCCCTCCCCATAATTTTATGAAGAATCTCTTGTGGCAGGAGGACTGTGGCTGCATGTGTGACACACAGGTCTGTAGTCTCTCAAGGTCTGCACCTAGAGACCACCAGTCTTTGTCTTTATCACACATCCCTTTCATCCATGGACACAGATGCATTCAGAACTTACAGAAGGAACCCCATGCAATCTCTCTTGGTGGTGCATGTATGCAATCTCAGCACTTGATCTGGGATCCTGAAGCAGAATGATTGCATGGCAGCCTGGACTACACAGCAAAAAAGCAACACAACCAAACCCACTTCATTCCAGATCAGTAAAGCTCATATTATCATCTTATCCCAGAGCTACTCACGGGTTCACATACTAGAAAGTCGGGCTCCCATGAACATCAGTGGGAAATTTATCCTTGTATATTTCGCTTCCCCAATTTCCTCAAGTAAGTATTACTTTCATTCATGAAAAGTGAAAAACTAAGAACAAAACA
This sequence comes from Peromyscus leucopus, assembly GCF_004664715.2. Taxonomy (NCBI): domain Eukaryota; kingdom Metazoa; phylum Chordata; class Mammalia; order Rodentia; family Cricetidae; genus Peromyscus; species Peromyscus leucopus. The sequence goes on along the minus strand of NC_051085.1, from coordinate 35,333,045 downwards.
CATGTGGGTATACATCAACATACGAAGCAAAATGGGATTATTGAAATGTAGTATCTATTACAACTTTTGGAACCTAACATGAAATCATCTTGCTTATTTCAAAAGGCAAGATCCATGCCTTTTTTGATGATAGCCACCAATATAAAGTGTCAGTAGGGGATGATTGCTAGATTTTTGTTACTTTTGTTGAAAATATATAAAAAAAAATTGGACTTATGGTTACCACAAAAGAACACTTAAGATTCCTACAGCTGGTTTATTGATTTCCTAATTGCTCTAGATATGTGGAAAGCAAGAGCCTAGAAAAAGGCTTAGTGGGAAACGCTTGCCATGTAAGCCTGTTGACCTGAGTTTGGGTCCCTGGAATCTTTTTGAAAATCTGGGTGTGGTGGCACAGGTCTGTGACATCAACCTCCCTATGTGAAATGGGAAACAGAGACAGGGGAATCTCCTAGAAACTCTCTGGCTGGCTAGCTCGTGGTATGCAGTGTAACAGTGTAAACAAGGACACTCTGCCTCAACATAGTGGAAGGCGAAAACTGACATCCGAGGTTGTGCCCGAATCTCCACACGTGATGTGCTATTTGTTGCACACGTGTACCCACAGCCACCCCCCTACACACATCATACACTCAGACACAAAAATAGTTTGTAAAGATGTGCTAAGATAGAATAAGGTTTTTCCAACATTTTTGTTTTATTTACTTAAAACCAAAGCTTATTAAATGTACTCATTCAACAAAGACATTTTGAGCATAGGAAAAATAAACAAGTCCAGAAGATTTAAGGCCGAACTAGAGGACGTTCTTGACTTTAAAGAGCTGTCTGTCAGCCTAATAGAGATGAGCTAGCATGGAAAGAAATCAATAAAATATGGAGCAAAGTCACAATTGCAGACGGACATGCAGGGCAGTGAGACGCCGAGCCCCCAGCAGCACAGAGAAAATTAACACCCATTTACTGCATCTATGGGACAGGCACTGGTTTTTGCTTATTTTATTTACATATATTCCGTACCAAGTACCCTGTGCAGTTTCCTTATGATACAGTCACAGGCACTGAATAAATGATAGGCTAAGACATAGAGGTCAAGCAGCTCCCCTAAAGGGGGTCCCAGCTATTTTCTAGGGGATGGATCTCCATGGTTATCAGTGTTGGTCAAATGTGAGGCAGTGTTCCTGAATGCCAACATGCTCCTGTCCCTGAGGTCAGGTCTTTTACTTCATACACATGGCCATCTTCCAGAATTCCAGGGCACTGAATCATTGCTAGGTCTGGAATTGGGTTCATCACTGACTTGGGCATCTGTTTTTTTTCCTTCCCAGGAAGCTAAGGACTCAATTCCAAAAGAAGAATGTTCACCTTTTTTTTTTTTTTTTTTTTTTTTGAAAACCCACAAACACAGATGGTCTTACCAAATCCCCTCTAAACACAGCATTGTAGCTCCTTATTAATTCCCTAAAGGAGGTGATTATCTGTGGAGTATCCATGAGGCCCCGTGGCCCCTCCAGAGGGACACACACCTGCAGCAACCCAGACTCTGACGAACCTCTCAAGGTGCCATACCAACAATTCTAGAAGTGAGTAGAACTAAGAGAAAGAAGCCGAACAACCAAGAGCCCACACAGTGTGGGTCGACGCATGGATCATTTTAGAGGATGCAAGACGGACTGACAAAGAGCAGATCCGGGGTTGCCTGGGGCTGTGGGTCATGGGGCAAGGAAGGGAAGGACTGCAAGACACAGGAAGAATCTTTTGGGGGTGATGGATATTTTCACAGCTGTCACCATGGTAGTTTCAAAGCTGGGTCCATCCACCAAAATTCACCAAATGTATTTTGAGGTAGATAGACTCTATTGAATGGAAATTAGATGAATTTGAGTTTTAAAATGAGAAAAGGAGCTATTACCCAAATGAAAATCAAAGGACTGTTATATATATATATATATATATATATACACACACACACACACACATATATATGTATGTATGTATGTATATATAGCTCACGATACAAAGAAAAATGCTGAAGAGGGTTTTCTTGCTGTCAAGTTGAGTATGTGGGAATGCTATTGTGCTTTCTACATGAGATTGGTCATTTTGCCATCCTTTTTATTTTTTTTTATAAGATCAATTTTTTTAAGATTTATTTATTTATTTATTTATTTATTTATTTATTTATTTATTTATTATGTATACAGCATGTATGACTGCAGGCCAGAAGAGGGCACTAGATGTCATTACAGATGGTTGTGAGCCACCATGTGGTTGCTGGGAATTGAATTCAGGACCTCTGGAAGAGCAGTCAGTGCTCTTAACCTCTGAGCCATCTCTCCAGCCCTTTATTTTTTTATTTTCGTTTTTTTGCCATCCTTTTTATTACCATCGTTGATAGTTAAGAGAATCCAGACATAATGCCTTCTTTAAAAGAAAACACCTTAGAACAGGCTATTCCCAAGGTAGTCAGCAATATTTATATCAAAACAAACCCTAGCTGCATACTTAAGAGTGAAATTCTAGAGGCATACCTACTAGAATAAGGAAAAGCTGTGGTGTTTACTATCAGCGTTTTTTATTTCTGGAGGTGCTGTCTCAAAAATAATAAGAGTTTCATTATTAGGAGGGAGGGGGAAAAAAGAGAGAGAGAGATGATGATGATCCATGTCTGTAATCCCAGCACCAGGAGGTATAAGCAAGAGTATCAAGAGTTCAAGGCCAGCCTTGGCTGCATAGTGAGTTCAAGCCTGGGCTGTTTTTGATTCAATCTCAAGAAGAAATGGAACAGGAGGAGGAGGAAGGAGATGTTGGCATTGAGGCCCACCCCTTGGGGACCCGCCCAGCATCCTGACATCATCTTATGAAAAGCCCCTGGCCAGGCAGTGGTGGCGCACACCTTTAATCCCAGCACTCGGGAGGCAGAGCCAGGCGGATCTCTATGAGTTCGAGGCCAGCCTGGTCTACAAAGCAAGTTCTAGGCAAGGCGCAAAGCTACACAGAGAAACCCTGTCTCGAAAAACCAAAAGAAGAAGAAGAAGAAAAAAAAAAAAAAGGAAAAGCCCCCTGGAAGAGGAAAAAACCCCTCCCCCTCCTCCTTCCTTTTTCCCTCTCTCTTCATGAGGCTGCATGCACCTCCATTCTCCTTTCTCTCTTTCTTTCCCTCTCTTTCTCTCTCTCCCTCCCTCTTTCTCTCTATCACTTGTCCCCTCCCCTTTAATAAAACTTCCCACGTGGATGCCATGCCTGCATGGTGTGAGTGGCTTTTTACCAAGCCGTGCCCCATCGACCCCTGCCCGAATGGCTTGTCTCCTCGGCTCAAACCCGCCAAGGACCCTCAAGGGCTGTTCCACAACATTGGTGCTGCAGGACTCGGCAGGTCCCCCTGGTGTTTCCTCCTACCCTCCCTCCGGCCGTCTGAGAAAGGCTTGGACCCCGTACCTTCCAGTTCCACCTGGAGGATGGCTGGGATCCTTCATCCTATCCGTAAGCCCCTCCCTCCGGGCCATCTTCTGAGTGAGGAATCGTCCATCCCCACCATGGTTTCTTGCCTTTTGGTCTAGTCCTAGCCCCAAAGCGCCGGGACCGGGTGACCACGTGTCTCGGCTCAGCCCTCAGGCATCTGTACCCATGTGACGACATACAGAGGAGCTTGCCCCCAACTCACCCCACGGCCCCTAGATCTTTGGATGACGATCCCCTGGCGACCCTGTGCCATCATCCAGTCCTCCCTGACGCTTTTGGGACGCTGGAGTTCAGTCTGCTGGACCTTCTACCTTCCTCATGGAAAATTAGCCTACCACCAAACCTCTAATACCCCTTATCTTGCTACCTTCTGCCAGAGATCCATGTTCTGTTCACTCTCCTATCCCGGCTCTAGCCTGCTGGATTTCTTCCTTATCACCCAGTCAGTCCCTCATGCTCCTCCAGCCTCTGCCAAAACAGTTACATCATCACCCGTCACCAGGGCATGCGTGTGCACCCTTTCGGATGGCCTGCCAGGCAGAGCTCATTCTCTTGGCCTGTCCCTTGCCTCTGATTCCTCTCCTTGCCTGTAATTTCATCCCTTGCCTCTTCTTTTCTCTCTCTCTCTCTTCACCCTGTTGCCCCGAACCTCATCCATGTGTCCCACCTGTGGCAGATCTGCTCTGAGAAGGAGCCTGGTGCTGCCATGTTCCTTTAGCTGTCGGTCCCTCTTGCCCAACCGGGCTCCAGCTGACCAGGGAAGGGGTGAACTGAGGCTGCGAGCCCCGGGAAGGTTGTGTGTGTGTGTGTGTGTGTGTGTGTGTGTGTGTGTGTGTGTGTGTGCATGTGTGTGTGTGTGTGTGTGTGGTGGGAGCATGCGAGTCAAAATTCTCTGGGCAGGTGGTGGTACGCGCCAGCAGGCAGAAGGTGGCATGTGGCATGCATGCAGGCTCGAGCCCCGCCCCAGGTTAATAGGCACGCTGCAAGCCAGTGACTTGGGGGATGGGAACCCTCGGGTGCTTGGGGGTTCCAGTCCCCACCGGCTGCCAAGCAGAAGAAGTGGCAGATGAGCCGCGAAAGAGTCACTTCCTGTCCATGGTTCAAGCACAGGCAGGGTGCCTGATGCTCAGGCTCTGTGTGGAGACTTGGAGGGAGCATGGGGGGGGGGGGCAGTGGCGCTCTGCATGTCCCTGCTGTCCTGGGCCAGGAAAGCTCCACCATGTGCTTCGAATTGTTTCACAGCCTGAGGACTCAAGCTTTGAAGGCCCTGAGGGCTCCCGGTTGCAGCCTGGGCCTGGTGCTCCTCTACAGCCCTGCACATACTTGCAAGGGTCGGGGGAGGTGGGGGGCGAGGGCAGAGATCCTGGCAGGCCTTGAGAGCTTGCCTCCCAGACACTGCTGTGGGGAGGGTTGCGTGGCCTTGCCAATACCATCCTCTCCTTCCCCCTCAGGCGTCACCAGCTTGCATTTCCCTGTGGGTGGGACAGCGCACCGCTGCTGTGGCTCCCACTGGCCCTAGAGTACCTGCCTTCCTGACTCCACCACCTGAGCCACGCCCTCCCGGGGCTTCTTTTTAAGAACAGTTTTAAAAATATTTAAATTTATAAGGCTATGGCCAACTTGCCAGCTCATTTTATAGATTAAAAAAAAAAATCAAACCTTACTTTTCTAAATCTACTAGGCCTCTTAGTAAAAAAAAAAAAATCTTCTAAGATATTAAAGTCCATGCACACTTTGAGGGTCTCAAGAAGTGATTTAAGGTATAAATACCAGTTACAAAGATATAAATAAATGATTTAAGTACTTCAGAGTACTTTCCCCTTCTATGATATTGTTCCATTTATTAGAATTCCTAGCCACTCCCCCTGCTACATGACTGCCCATGCACTGTCCAGTAGCCAGGGGAGATGCTTAGTCATCCTAGGGCCTTACATCTTACATAATCCATGTGCTGCGTGATCATGTAAGCTGTGCGCAGCGTGGTCACACAATCTATGTGCATGCGTGGCATAGCTACATGAGCCCATATGCACATGTGTGGGCAGGGATGGGGGTAGGATCTATAAAAGCAGGTCCCACCTATTCCTCCCCTCTCTTCCTCCATGGTCATTCCATAGGCCTATGCATACCCTTTCCCTTAATAAACTCTTATAGTGGGTTTTGTTGGGTGGTAAACAGTACCACTTAATAAGTAACAATATTAACATTTCAAAAGTTCAGATTTTAACATTAAGAGAATTCTGATACTGCTTGGTTTACAAGCTCAAGATTTTAAATTGTCTTTGGTTGTCTTCTAAATATAAACTTAAACTTCTCATCAGGCCAAAGACATCTCTGTCTAATCTGTACCTGGCTCTCTCTAAATAAGATTTGTTTAAAATGTTTAAAAATACCTTTTAACCCAAATTTATAATTTTGCTAAGACTCAAAGGTATGAGCCTAGATACTCATTATCTACTTTTCTATAATTTGGATCTCAATATTGATTGGCAATACCAATATATTTAAAACTTTTATATCCTTTTATAAAATAAAAGTATGCCTTGAGTTTTCCCTACCTGTCCAATTACTAGGATGATGGGCCTAAAAGTTCCAAATAAGTTCCTAAGTTTCAACTTCTGTTTAAACTTGTCTCAACAGGTTTCCATTTGGCTGGAGACACAGGATGACTACAACCTGTTCCAAAAGACCACAAGCTCTGTAGGTTAATGTGGACCAGCCTAGCCAACATGATTGTTCCCTGTCTCTAAAACTGGCTCAGATAACCACATGCTTCTGATAAATGCCCCATTGCATAAATTCCCTCCTTACTTTTGACTAGCCTTGTTGGGTTCTGACCACCTATGCCCTTCTTCAGTTTGAAGCAGCTACAGAAGAGAGTACCTTGTCCCTGCCTCTGAAACAGGCTAAGTTAAGGGAAAACTCCCTGGCTTAGAGGACAAAATGGCTACCTATATTGCCCATTGACATACTAGGAAACTGGGCCCAGAGTTGTCAATTAGTAGATTTATTAACTAAAATGGTTCTGCAATAAGATAAGACACTTGACCTTTTTTATACAAAACATAAGAGGTATTATAGGGCTTAAGAAATTATTATTTCTATATAAATCATTCAGGATTATAATCTGGCTGTACTCAAAGATCAGAACTATGGGGTCTTGAAAATGACAATACAAGGATGCATGCCTAGCCTCCCTGTCCTTGCTAACTTTGTTAAGCTGTAACTACTTGGAAAAACTGTATGTCCAGATTTAACTTATATATGCTCTCAAAGTTAAGCCTAAACAACATTTGTCTAATTTAGATATACCAGACGGATTTTGTTCCCTGAGTCCTCAAACACTTTGAGAGATCTGAGAATATGGCATTTAATATAAAATCTTTTTATGATAGAGAGACCTGTCAGCTCCTGGCAGTATCCTGTATCTTCAAGAAGATGGATAGTCACAGAAGAACTTACACCTGGAGGATTGCTCCAGGTGTGACAGGGCCAGCCCCACAGTGAAAAGCTGCCTTACACTGCTGCTGAGATCCTGTCCAGACTGTGACTATCTGAAGCAATAGGGATCGACTGTCCTCTCTGCCAAGACAGGTAGGATGACCTCCCAAATTTCTACTCCACAGAAAAATCTGTCAGATCTTCTGGCCTTGGGCAGCTAGCTAAAGGCAAATACTGCTTCAGGGGCTTTTGTCCCCTGACAACCACAGAGAGACTTGGGATTGCTGCCTAGGTAGCTGGAAATCTGTCTCACTTCTGTTTATTTACTTAACCTTCTCAGATCTGATGGTGTTTGATTACCAGATATTAGTCCACTTGCCAGTTTTACATCTCTCCCCACCCCAAAGGCTACAAGCGCCTTGATAGCTCATTACTAAGTTTTCTGTTAAAAGTACAGATGGATATGTATTGTTCACAGGCTTCATAGTCCAGGATGAACAGGTTTCAGATGTAACTTCAGAGGTTCGAAGTCTTAGCATCGATAAATGCAATTTTGATAAGCTGATAGAGCACTGACTACAGACAGTCTTTACATTTCTGTGGACTTTACTGCTTTTAGCTTTTAGAGGCAGGCTAGCATTGGAGAGGATAGGGAAGCCTCCCTCCTCCTCCTTCACTCACTCAACCACTTCCATTCACTAAATTTCCTCTGGTCATAGATTTAAAGATATGGTTCATTCGACTGAAACCAGGCCCTAAAAATGTTCATGCCATTTAACCAAAAGCTATAGCTTTTGCTATGATATCAAGATATAAATTTATTCCAGTTGTTTTACAGACACTTACAATTCCCTGTACAGAATCACCCCTCCTGTCAGACACCTGCCAAGGCTAGACCCTCAAAGATTCTCCAGATATACCACCAGCTGCTGCACCAGCCAAGGACACCAGCTGGGCGAATACGGTCAGGTTAACTTCACCCATGTGCCCACTCATAAAAACTCTGTTATCTCCTAACTTGTTGACACTTTTCAGAATGAATAAAGGCATTTCCCACCTCCAGAGAAACAGCAGATGTGATGACTGACCCCTGTACTCCTGATTTGGCATGCCACTTTCCCAAGCTCCTAGAACATCACTCCAGACTCAAAGGCACATCTGCTCTTTCCTCTGGCCCATCCACCCTTGCCCCTTCTGTACAACCAGAACATTTCTCCATCCCATTCTTTCTGGCAGTTATCACTCTTCTCCCATGGCTAACCCTACTCACGAGGCCAATGATAACAATCTGGTTGTTTTTTTTTTCCTAGCACCCTGCCTTCTCAGCTCCTTCAAGAGGTCTCCAGGATGACAGCTAACTGAGTGCTTCTTCACTCAGACCTCCCGTGGTGCATGACTCCCAACTTCCCCCTCCCCACTTTGTCCCCAAATCATCAGCAAGCAGTCTCGAGAATTCAGTGCCCTGACCCCCTCCCCCACTTGCTATCCATAACTCACCTTTTTATAATAATCAGAAATGGCGGGATATTGGCATTCAAAGCCCGCCCCTTGGGGACCCACCCAGCATCCTGACGTCATCTTATAAAAAGCCTCCTCCTTCTTCTTCCTTTTTCTCTCTCTCTTCATGAGGCTGTGCACACCTCCACTTTTCTTTCTCTCCTTTTATCTCTCTTTCCCTTTCTTTCTCTCTCTCCCTCCCTCTTTTGCTATATTCCCTCTTTCTCCTCCTTTAATAAAACTTTCCCCATGGGTGCTGTGCCTACATGGTGTGAGTAACTTTCCACTGTGCTGTGCCCCCTTGGCCACTGCCTGAATGGCGCATTTCCTCAGCTCAAACCCCCCAAGGCCTCTTGAGCACTGTTTCACAAACAGGGGAAGACAAGGAGGAAGAAAAAAGATATTTCTTTTATGTTACCACTCTATTTGGTGGCATGAAACTGGGAGAGCAGAGCCTAAAATGAGACAGACTAAAGTCTCATGCAATGGTCAACTTTATTCAGGGCATCATACAATTTATATTCTAAGGGTATTTTGAGGGTTAAGCAGGGCCATGTGACCAAAGTTCACCTGAGTTCAAGTCACAAGGACAAGGTCACATGAGTTTAGGTTTATACAGTCAGGAGGATAACTCATGCTTGGAAACATCATTCTGAATAATAACAGGTGAGATGATGGGTCATCTGAAGTAAAACTCACTCCTATTTATTACACCTGGGGGGAGGGGCGTGAAAACGCATTCCAAGAACAACCCATGTTTTGGAGGAACAGAGATCACAAGAGTCTTGTCTTCTTTAATTAGATTTTTCTTACAAGCACTCAGAAATCTCATTCATGGACTATGTTTTGACACCTCTACCTTTGTGTACTTGTGAGGGCTAAAGTTATATTTTAATTATTGTGCTTAAGAGATCTATAAAACAAAAGTTGCTCCATCCTGTCAGCCCCACTTGCCCCAGGAACAGATAATTTTCTGGAATGCTGGGGGCTGTTGTTCATGTAAGATTAGAAGCCATGTGTTTTCACTTTTCTGAACAAGGTTGATTGCCCCAACTGCACAGGATGTACTCGATTATGCACAGGCAGGAGGTACATAGGCAGGAAGTACATCAGGGTGTGTGCTTGCCCCCTGTTGGATAAAGGCAGAAAATACTTAGCCTTGTGGGTTTTACCTTCATAAGCAGTGGATTAACACAATTCACAACCATTCTCTGGGAGTGGACCTGGCCAGTGTCCATTGCCCTGGCCAGCGTTTAACAAAGCTTGCTTCAAATTTGGCTCACAAGTTGTGGTAGTGCTCTTGTTCCCACCTGGTGGAATGCTATTCCATGAGCAACAGCAGCAAAAAATGCAAAATAGAAACTGAGAGGCAGACAACGGAAAAGCAAAATGCATTTTCTACAAATATGAAACAATTATGGTCTTCTTGATCTCTGAAGTGCTCATACAATCAATAAGGCTAAGATCCCTGCAGACTAATAGGGACAGATTGTGGCTATGCAGGTCACCAAGGGAGACAATGTGCTGCTAGGCCCAGAAGGAAATATTCAGTCATCAGATCTTCTCTTAAACGATAATCTAACAACAAAATTACCATTTTCTTCTCAACTTAATTAAAAAAAAAAAAAAACATGGCAAGCCAGCAAAGCATGGGATGCGTAGCCAATACTGAGCAGGGTGGAAACTGGTAGCCTTGTGACCTACAGTGCACGCTGCATACAGTCCGGGGAATGCAATTTACTTTTCCTGCTGTTCTGAATAAATTTCATAAAAATGAAAGATTATAGAAGGAAGCAATTCAAAGACTTCTTTTTTCTTTGTGTGCTTTCTCATTTCCCAGAAAGTGTTTTTCTATCTATATTTGATTACTTTATGATTTATGGGCTCTTTGCACTGAACTCTTTAATCCATCTTTTTATCAGGGTGTCTTGTTGGTGAGTGTGCCAAAGGAATGTTTAAAGAAACGTTTTCTGAGTACTTTGGAAATAAGACATGTTACAGACTAATTCACATGGAGTTTTGCGGGTGCCATTCATGATGGACTGAGATTTAGACATATCTGGGACGTCTGATCCATATGCTACTCTGCAGGCCTGGCCTCCTGACCTGCAGCCTCTGAATGGGAAAAGATGAGATAGAGCATATCTTACACAGCTCTGGGACCTGGATCTCTGAGACAGCTGCTTGTAAACTTTGTGTCTTGGGACAGCTTCCTCTTCCTGTCCCTTAATTCCTAATCAGCAAACAAGTGCTGTGAGATGTCTGTCTTGTTCAGTCTTACAGCTGTCCATGTAAACGGCCAGAGTGGTACCCCGAGCACTGGTCACATCACATAACGGTTGGTCGTTATTCATGTGCCAGAGCCACATGGCTTTAATAATTAGAGCTATGTCTTGTTCCAAATGGTATTGGAAAAAAAAAAGTTGCTATCGATTCTATTTCCTTAAAAAAATCAAATTTAATGTCAAGTCAAAAAAGTCTTCACATAACACTTGATTCCTTCACGGTCTACCTGCAAAGCCATCAGTATTTGCTGTTGTTGTTGTTTTACATTTATTTACTTATGTGGGGGAGGGGGAGGTGAACACACACATGTATAGAGGCCAGAAGACAACTTGTGGGAATCAAATTCTCTCCTTCTACTGTGTGGCGCCTGGAGATTGAACTCAGGACATCAGTCTTGGTGGGAAGTGCCTTTACCTGCTGAGCCATCCCACTGAACTGGTATTTGTATTTTTTAAAAATCTAGAGCAATAATATTAATTTTTACTTTAAAAAACTTTTTATATGTATGGCTGTTTTGTTTGCATGTATGTCTGTGTACTATTTGTATGCCTGGTGCCATGGGAAACCAGAAGAGGATGTCAGATCCACTGGAACTGGAGTTATACACAGTTGTGGGCCACCATGCGGGTGCTAGGAATCGAACCTAGGTCCTCTGGAGGAGCTGCGAGTACTCTTAAGCACTGAGCCATCTCTCTGGCCCTAGAATGATGATTTAAAATGTGATCTGGCTCATGTCACTCTCCCGTTTCAAATCCCAGATCCACTTCTTACACTTGGACTAGTAAATAAATGCACTGATGCCTCTGTGTCACCTGTACCCCCAATACTCTCTCAGGATACCCCAGCCCTACTGGGCTCCCCTCCTTGGCTCCTTACAGCAAGCTTTTGCTCCTTCAGCCTGTCATGGACTCCTTCCTCTATTGTCCTGATGAGTATGAGGCTTTGCGGTTCCAGTCTTTTCAAAGCTTCTGCCTTTAGACAGGCCTTCCCTTGCTAGTCTGGCCAAGTCCTCCCCTTCTGTATGTTTCCTAGCAGATCATCCTTCTTATTGCCATCTAAGTAGTAACACATGAGAAGCTGCCTTGCTTGTCTGTTGCTATGGTTTGTGTATGATTTGTGTACTTCTCCCTGGGGCTCCACGTTTTGAATCTAATCCCTATTGTCAGGAACTGAGGAGGTGGAAATTCCATCTGACTGTAGTGTTTGCAGATGGAGCCACTGGGAGAGGATTAGGGTTGGGTAAAATTACTAGGGTGGAGCGCCTATGATTGGATTTTGATGGCTTTATACAAACAGGGAGGGAGACCAGAAGAGGCCCACATACACAGGCCGGCTTTCGTGTCTCTCACCATCTCATATCTGCATCATCTCAGGATTCAGATAGCAAGAAGGCCATCTCAGACCCTTTGACCTTGCGCTTCCGAACCATGAGCCAAGAAAGCTTCTCTTCATTACAACTCACTCAATCTATAAATTAATACCTCAGCTGCCTTTCTTCAGCACCCTTCTCTGCCACCCCATATAATCTACTTCCTGCACCCTCAGTTCCCAAAACAGACCTCAACCTGGCAATCAAATCCTGGGGTGGGATGCAGCTCAGAGAGACATTAGGACAGGAAGTTTATCAAGAAGTCATTTTGGCTTGTTTCCCTGGAGGCACAGACTCACTGGGGGCTTGAAGGTCAATTCAGACACTCCTCCTTCTTTGGGAAGTTTGAGCTTAAAAGCAGACAGATCAGATATTGTCAGTACCTAGTGATAAACCCTAGCCCACCGGCTTTGCCATCTTCTGTCTGCTCGCCCTCCAATTCTCAGGCATCTAGAGATGGAGCGAGAATGATCAAGAGAAGGTCTGCCTCCATCCTAGACAGGGAGCCAGACCTTCGCTTCCCGCAAGCCAATCAAGAACACTTTCCCATGCTTAAAGCTTTCTCCTGGGAGTTCAGATTCTCAAGGCAGAGGTGTTTGCAACAACAACAACAACAACAACAACACACACACACACACACACACACACACACACACACACACACACACACACTAGCTGCTTGTCACAATTAACGAAATTGGGCTGAATTTTCCCCAGAGGGAAGAAAAGCCACCTAAGGGGGCTCCCCTCTTCCTTTCCTTTCTTTCCAGGTATAGCTTACATGCAGCAAGCTTCTCTTTTCAGCACACAGTTCCGCGGCTTTTGGCAAACACAGGTAAGTGGTCCCCACAGCAATCATACTTTAGAATCTGTTCTCCTAAAAGGTCATCCTATTCCCTACTTCCAAGCAACTGGCAACTACTAATCTAGTTTTTTAATCTTTTCGTTTTTTCTACATTGTCAATTAAACTGCATGGGTAATATGAAGCCTTTAAATCCTTCGAGTCTGTCCTCCTCTACCAAGTGGAGTGCAAGACTCTCTCCACTATGCAATAAGAGTTCTTATCTTCCTGTTGGTGAGTGGCATATTTCCCTGTATGGTTGTACCTACTGAGGTGACTTCTGCTTTGGTGGGCACTAATAATAGTTCCATAAACACTTCCTTTCACGGGTTTGCATGGATGCAAGCATTTGTTTCATTTGGATCCATCACTCAAAGTAGTATAGTTGGGTCATAGGGTGTGTCCTGATTAGGTTTCCTTCCTTCCTTCCTTTTTTATTTTTATTTTATCATTTATTTTTTATTTTTGTCCATTGGACACAAGCCAGGATAATCTGATAACTTCACTTAGGACAATGCTCCCATTAGATTTGCCCACAGGCAAGTGTGAGGGGGCATTTTCTTCATTAATTTTATGTGTGAGGGCCCAGCCTACTGTGTGTACATGGTGCCACCCAGGGGCAGATGGTTCTGCGTTGGGAGGATGGCAGGCTGAGCAAGCCAGGAGGAACAAGCCAGTATGCAGTACTTCTTCATGGTCTTCCAGCCTCCAGGCTCCTACATTACATTCCTCCCTCCATGATGGACTGTAAGCAGTAAGGTGGAATAAACCCTTGCCTCCCTAAGAGCGTTCGTGGCATGCCAGTCTTTAGACTTGGCACCTGATACACATTTTCTTCAATCTCTAAAGCAATGACACCAACCAGATATACGTACCTCATGTCAAAATCGGGGGGGGGGGGAAAAAAAAGATATTGACGGTCAGTGTAGCTAGAGTTTTCCTGCCTGGCCCATAGTCAGGACAAATCTCTCTCACCTGCCAGTCCCACAGCCGCTCAGACCCAATCAAGTAAACACAGAGACTTATATTGCTTACAAACTGTATGACCGTGGCAGGCTTCTTGCTAACTGTTCTTACAGCTTAAATTAATCCATTCCCATAAATCTATACCTTGCCATGTGGCTCGTGGCTTACTGGTGTCTTCACATGGTGCTTGTCATGGTGGTGGCTGGCAGTGACTCCTTCTGCCTTCCTGTTCTTTCTTTTCTCCTCTCTGTTAGTCCCACCTATACTTCCTGCCTAGCCACTGGCCAATCAGTGTTTTATTTATTGACCAATCAGAGCAACAGATTTGACATACAGACCATCCCACAGCAGATCAGGGTGTCATTGTGCCTAAATCCTTTACAGACATGGTTCTTAACCTTCCTCATGCTTCGACCCTTTACTACAGTTCCTCATGCTGAGGTGACTTCCAACCATAAAATTATTTTTTGCTGCTACTTCATAACTGTAATTTTGCTACTGTTATGGATTGTAATGTAAATATCTGATATTTCAGATGGTCTTAGGCGGCCCCTGTGAAGGTGAAGGGTCGCTTGACCCCACAAAGGGATTCTGACCCAGGATGGTAATTGATGCTTTACAGCCTTTCTCCCAGCATACCCCACACCCCAAACTTTGATAACTGCCATCCTGCTCTACTTCTGTGAATATTTTTTAATTTAGCTTGCTTGTTTTTTTTGAGGCAGAGTGTATCCACTCAGGCTAGACTGGACCTTTCAAAGCCCTCCCGTCCCAGCCTCTGAAGTGCTATGACTAAGGTGTGTGCTACCACCGCGGGCTCTCACGAGTTTGTTTTTATACTGAGAAGAAGGGAAGGGAGGAAGGAAAAGAAAGAAGGATCAGGCTTTTTAGGGTTTCAGGCAAGGGCCATATGAGGGAATGCCACAAAACCCAGATTATCTTTAACCTTAAAATGAACATGAGTGATTTTTATAGTGCTATGATGTCTCAGACCAGAAGAGCATGAGAGGCTGATGTCACCATGTGATGGTGCTTTTTCTTCACTTCCTTTGTGGTATTATGGAACACGGATCTTAAAAGGTCTTATTAAGGACGGGGCAGTGGTGGCACACGCCTTTAATTCCAGCACTCAGGAGGCAGAGACAGGCAGATCCCTGTGAGTTCCTGGTCTACAGAGCAAGATCCTGGACAGGCACCAAAACTACACAGAGAAACCCTGTCTCGGAAAAACAAACAAACAAACACAACAAATAAAAAAGTCTTATTAATAAAAAAAAAAAATCCGGGAGCCAGTTATTGGGGTGAATTCTGAAAGACCAGAGAAGCAGAACAAGCCACAACCAACCTCACCTTGACAACTCCTCATCCAATTCTCTTTCCTCAAACTGGAAGCCTCTGAGTCCTCATCTGAATGGATCTCAGCTGAACAGCTACTAAAAGCCTAATAGCTTAAAAGCCTCTAGTTCCTGGTCCTCATGCCTTATATACCTTTCTGCCTTTTACCATCACTTCCTGGGATTAAAGGCGTGTGTCTTTCCCAAGCAAGACATGAGATCTCAAGTGCTGGTGTGTCCTGGGATTAAAGGTGTGTGTCACCATGCCTGGCTGTTTCCAGTGTGGCCTTGAACTCCTTGAACTCACAGAGATCCGGATGGATCTCTGCCCCCGGAATGCTAAGATTAAAGGCATGTGCTACTACTGCCTAACCTCCATGTTTAACATAGTGGCCGTTCTGTTCTCTGACCCCCAGATAAGTTTATTGGGGTGCACAATATATCAACCACAGCATTATACCATCCCAAGGAGCTCAGTTCCTCAACCATCTGTGTCACTACAGCCTTGTCCTAGGGTGCCTTGGCATCTTAGACATCATTCCTCTAAGAAGCTTCCCCTGACAGTCTAGGTACCTGCTCCTCCTGGGCTTAATGTTATCTTTCATCTACAGGTCAGTGTTGACAGTTACCATGGATTTACCTGTAATTACTTGTTAATGTCTATACCCCCAAAGACCTCACCGCTAGATTCACTGGGGGAACTAAGGCAAGAATCATCCTTTTCGGAGCCGAAGGCTCAGAGGCAGTAGGGGAGACAGATTTGTGGCCCTGCTAAAGGGCACGCTCATGATAAAGTGGCATTCGGAGAACACAGAGGCTTGCGGTACTGTTCAGGAGGGGTACTGCTGATGATCTGAATGCCGGGGACAGGAAAGCTGCTCATATGGGCACACATGTCCTGAGGGTTGAAAGACAGTGGTGACCTGTAGTGGGTAGCCATTCCAGCTTGGATCTGGAAGTTCCAACCCCCATTGAGACTTAGATTATCCAGATTTACAGATACATAGGTCAGATGGACAGGTAATCTTCAAACACTGCATAGACCTAGAGAATATGGCATTTAAATAACTTAGAATTCTGTTGACGTGAGACACAATTGCTCCTGGCTACACCAATTTGATCCTGAGAGAATGTTGGGCTTCTAAGACATTTCCATTTGGAAGTTTGTCTTTTTGGCACAAAATGGCCTACTGGGCAAAGAACTGCCCTTGCCTTGATGGCTGACAGTACAAATGCAATGCTGTCCTTTCTGGACAAGCAGGACGCAAGGAAAGCAACCACTGTACTCTGCCAAGACAGGGTAAGATGGTCTCTCAGAATTCCTGCTTCTGAAAATGGTCTGTCAGATACTCTAGACCTGTAGCCAATTTGAATGCACCAACAATGCTGAGAAACATTAGGTGACTGTCCAGGCTGCCAGCAGTCTTGGTCTACTCTTACAAGATTCCCGAAAGTTGCTTACATCCATCTACCATTTCTCAGGTACCATTATGTTCCTTCTCAGGTCTTTGATGTGGTTGAAAACTAGATAATTGTAATTTTCTCAGTTATAATAAAAGATAAGTTATATATAAAACCTTAAACTCACAAATGTAAGATAGATAGTGTAGCTAGAGTTTTCCTGCTTTGCCCACAGTCAGGACAAATCTTTGTCACCCGCCAGTCCCACAGCCACTCAGACCCAACCAAGTAAACACAGAGACTTATATTGCTTACAGACTGTATGGCCGTGGCAGGCTTCTTGCTAACTGTTCTTATAGCTTAAATTAACCATTTCCATAAATCTATACCTTGCCACATGGCTGGTGGCTTACCGGCATCTTCACATGCTGCTGGTCATGGTGGCAGCTGCAGTGTCTCTCCGCGTCAGCCTTCCACTTCCCAGAATTAACCTCTCTCCTTGTCCCACCTACTTCCTGCCTGGCCACTGGCCAACCAGTGTTTTATTTATTGACCAATCAGAGCAATTTGACATACAGACCATCCCACAGCAAGATAGGACATCTTCTTTAATATTGTAACTATAATTCTTGCTTGATAATTGTTTTATTATATGTAATTTTACCATGTTAAAGTTAAAACCTTCCTTTAAAAAAAAAAAAAAAGAAAAGGGGAAGTGCTGTGGATATCACTCTATATAAATAAAACACTGATGGCCAGTGACCAGACAGGAAGTATAGGCGGGACAAGGAGAGAGGAGAATTGGGGAAACAGGAAGAAGGAGGGAGAGACACTGCAGCCACCGTCAGAACAAGCAACATGTAAAGATGCTGGTAAGCCACCAGCCACGTGGCAAGGTATAGATTTATAGAAATGGGTTAATTTAAGATATAAGAACAGGGGCTGGAGAGATGGCTCAGAGGTTAAGAGCACCGACTGTTCTTCCAGGGGTCCTCAGTTCAATTCCCAGCAACTACACGGTGGCTCACAGCCATCTGTGATGAGATCTGGTGCCCTCTTCTGGCCAGCAATCATACATGCTGTATACATAATAAATAAATAAATCTTTAAAAAAAAAAGATATAAGAACAGTTAGCAAGAAGCCTGTCATGGCCATACAGTTCATAAGTAATATAGGCATCTGAGTGATTATTTTATACGTGGATTGTGGGACTGCGGGGCCTGGTGGAACCTGGAGAGAAGCCCTCTAGCAACAGTGACCAGTTAGGCAAAATTAGGAAGATGGGGATATGGCACTTGGAGGCCAAGAAAACGGGAGTACAAAGGTATTACAACAACAACAAAAAACAAAACAAAACAACAACAACAGCAAAAAAAATGAAACGAAATACCAAGTCACACTCAGCAACTATAGCGGGGGTCTTCATGGCTAGAGAGCAGAGTAGGCAGAAGAGCTTGGAGGAAGGAGTTTAGGGCAGGGATTCAGAACACTTGTTAGCATGTCCAAAAAGAGAAAGAAGTCGCCTGTGTGTCATGGACACTTGTTTTCGAAGAATCCATTTGTTTTGCTTGGTACTGGGTCTTAACGCCTTACATATGCTAAACACATGCTGCATCCCTCGGCTACGCTCAAAGCCTTCTTGAAAGTGTTTACACGGAGGAGCAGAAGGCCTTGTAAGCTACATTAGATCATTCTATGGCTGCGATAAGGGTGGAGGAGAAGAAAGTGACTGCAGAGGCTGAGTGTTTCCGTGAGAGAAAACGGAAGATGGAGGGTCCAGCTACACAGGGGGCAGTATGAGAAATAACGGGAGGAAAATGAGTCTGAAGATTCCTAATGCCCAGAATGGGCTGAGCGATTAACGGCTTGGGAGAGAGAGTTCAGCTTTTGGTGTTTTGATATCGAAGGAAGAAACATCAAGAATGGAGGCTTGGGGCTGAGGATGTAGCTCAGTTGGTAGAGCGCTTGCCAAGCACACAGAAAGTCCTATGTGGTTTAATTCCCAGCACCACATAGAGCAGGTATGGTGGTATATAACTAAGCCCAGCTCCCGGGTTGTGGAGGTCAGTGTATCATCCTTGCCTATGTAGTAAGTTAGAGGTTAACCTAGGCTATGTGAGATTCTGTCTCAAAAGGAGAAGGGGTTGGGAGATGGTTAAGAGGTTAAAACTCTTGCTACACAAGCTTTGATCGCTGGAACCCATGTGAATGCTGGGTGAGCATAGCAGCCCATCCATAGTTCCAGTCTTTGAAGGTGGAGATAGGGATCCCCAGAGCAGGCTGGCTAGAGACCGGCCATATCAGAGTACTCTGGGTGACTGAGAGATCCTACTTCATTAAATGAGGTAGATAGAAGAGTGATCTAGTATGATTTACGGCACTAACCTCTGGCCTGTATAGGCACTTACACCCATGTACATGTGCATTCATACATGTGTGCCCCCAACTTGTAAATATGCACACACACATATTCACACACACACACACACACACACACACACACACACACACACACACCAACACTACCTATGGCCCTAATCCATGAAAAAGAAAAACAAGGAAGAAGAGGAGGAGGAGGAAGAAGAAAAAGAAAAAGAAGAAGAAGAAGAAGAAGAAGAAGAGGAAGAGGAAGAAGAAGAAAGGGAAGAGCAAGAAGGGAAGGAAGGGAGAAAGAGACATATGAATGAAAAGAGAGGTAGAGAGAGAGGAGAAGGAGGGGGGAAGAGGAGGAAAGAACAAAGAGAGAAGGCCAACAGATCACCAAATGTTGAGATCCTGAGGCAAGGGAGGAAGTCTGGGATGGAGGCGGCCACTGCAGACTCATCTCTGCATGGCTCAAAGCCATGGGTGAGATTTCCCAGCAAAGCTTGTCACAGGCGAGGAGAGGGGGACTGACTGATGGCTGCTGGAACTCTGGGCAACTCACCCCCGTGTGCAGGCAGAACAAAGGGAGGCAGGCAAGAGGATGAGAGGGAAGCCGGACTGGAATCACACCAGGGAAGACAAATGTTCTAGAAACCAGGGAAGCAGAGTCCAGAAAGAAGCCTGTGTTCAAGTGTGTTCAAGCCAGATCAGGTAATAGTGGGAAGTCGGCCCCCCCCCCCCGCATGGGCATCAAAGTGCTCTGAATTGATGGCTGCCAATGCCACTCTGTGCAGCAGTGGAGTCAGAAGTCACAATGCAGCTAGCAAAGAATGCACAGAAGCAGAGAGCGTGAAGACACCGGAACAGGGTTGTGGAAATGGTATGGGAGTGAAGGGGAAATTAAGGGAGGAATACAGGGCGAGCGGCGTTAGCACAGTCCTCGGCCCATAAAAGACATTCAATGACATTTGTCAAATAACGGTTAGATGGATTGCTAAACAGATGAATAATGAGTCAGGGAAGACTTCTTGGGTCCTAAAGCATTTAATTAGCTATTTATCTTCACGAGAGACGAGGAAGAGGATTAACCAAAGGATTGAGAGGCAGAGCCTGAAGGACACTCATGGAGCAGGCTATGGGAGAGAGATGTGGTAAGTCCCTGGGGTGGGAAACTGGGGTGCATGTTTCAGAATGAAGATTGGCTTGCAAGTTGGGGACAGAACACCAGAGGAAGACCCCATCAAATAATGGACAATCAGCATCAGGAGCAGCAGGTGTAGGGTACAATGGATGGCATACTGGCAAACTCGGTGACACGCTCCATTGTAGCGTAAGTTTTCAGGGTTAAACTCTCATGGGCTAATCTGTTTAAACTCTCATGAGCTAATCTCAGTACCCCAATGGTGATTACTTGGGGTAAGTACAAAATCTAAGTGCCCAGGCAGCCTGATCATTGCCCTCTCTGAAACCACATACCTTTCCTCTCCTAACCCACACAAGACACCAAGAAAGTGGAGTAAGTTTAGAATACTCTAGATTTAATGTTGTGCATCATTGTGTGTGTGAGAGAGGGGGGGGAGGGAGGGAGAGAGAGAGGTTGAGAGGAGAGGGAGGGAGGGGGAGAGAGAGAGAGAGAGAGAGAGAGAGAGAGAGAGAGAGAGAAAGAGGGAGGGAGGGAGGGAGAGAGAGCTTGAGAGAATATGCGTATGGAGGACACCATGGGGCAGTCAGTTTTTTCTTCCAGTATGTAGTAGATCATAGGAACCTATCTCAGGTCCTCAAGCTTGCCATAGCAACTTTACCTGCCTGGCCATCTCACTGGTTCTGGAGTAGCATAGACTCACAGATGTGGTGAGCAGGAAATACAAGTCCAGATGATGTTGGCTGACTGTGAAAATGGATCTGAATCTGGACAGTTTTCACAGCGAAGCTGGAATAGTCAGATCTCCCCCACCCCCTCCACACACACGTACACAGGAACACACAGAGCTGCAGTGAGAAGAAGCCTTTTTCAATTGTCGAGGATGCACCGTGAACACCATGACCTAGTTGCTGGGCCTTTCGGATGTCTGTATTTGTTTAGCTTTGCTCTCTCAGTTTTTGTTTCTCTTTTTACCTTAATGTCTGGGTTTCTTTTCCTGTTGAATGAAATATTCCGTACGAAGTGCCTGATGAAGCACCCGGTGTGTGTGTGTGTGTGTGTGTGTGTGTGTGTGTGTGTGTGTGGTTGTAATGGCTGACTCTGATCTCTTTTGCTCTCAGTCTCCTACCCTTCCTGCCACTGCCTATGGTCCCTAAGTGAGGCGCAGAAACACTCTTCCACCACCAGTCACTTGCAGAGATGGTCAGCTACCTAGCTCTGGTTTACAGCTTTTCAATTTTGGGCCGGCCACGACTTGGGGACCTAACTGTGAAACTGATAAAGCTGGCATTCCAATGAGCAAAATCACTGCTCCTTTTGCTGTCTACTGAGACACCCATTGCCAGTCATCTGCTCTTCCGTTGGAAAGCCTCGACTCAAACATCACATCTGTGACATTAATTCAGCCCTTAGAAGACCGATCTTTTAAAAAAAAAAAAAAACCACGACCTTTGAGTCTGACCCAGCACAGACGGAAGCCCAGGAATGTGGGGCGCTGAGAGACAGAGATGAGCTTTGACAAGGGCAAGAGGTGCTAGAGGGAGGATCAAAGGACCAGACTTCACAAGCGACTCCAGATCTGCCAGGAATCCTCGGGCAAACCCAGTGCCCTTTGGCGCTGGTATCTCGCACCTGTAAACTACACACGATAGTCTTTGGGTCCTTGTCCTATCTCAAACCCTCAGGTGTGTGCACGCATATCCGAGTATCCCCACCCCGCCCCGACTGAGTGCTGTTAACCCTGATCTTGCATCTCAGCTCCACTGCAGCTTAAACTCCACTTCTCTGAGACCCGGCTGGGTGAGCCTGGCTGGGCCAACAGCTACAGACCCCTGCCTTCCGGTGGAGGGGCCGCGTCTTGGGGGGGGGGGCCGCGGGGGTGGAGCAGCCGGGCAGGTTCCCGGGCATTGAGGGCAGCAGGCTCGGGGCCCGTGGCTGTCACCGGCGGGAGCGAGAGCCGGCTGTAGGCGGCTCCTTCCTGTGCAAACTTTTCTGTGCTCTTCCTCCTCCCGCGCTGCGCACCGCTGCTTGCGGCCGCCTCCCCGCCCTGCCAGCCGGCCGGGGGCTCCACGCGGGGCTGCAGAGGACAGCGCAGCCCTCTGCGCCGGCCCCACCCTGCCTGAGCTCGCTCCCTCCCGGCGCCTAGGGCCGATGGCGGAAGCCGGCAGGAGCCCGGCGATGTCCCCGGACCAGCCAGCCAGCCAGGAGGCGGTGGCAGCGGCGGAGCTGGACCCCGAGCCCGAGGCTCCCAGCCCGCCAGCGCCTGCCCTGCGCTGGCTGCCCGGGGACCCAAGTCCCCGCGGCCGCTCCCAGAGCGACCTGTCGTCCGCCTCGAGCAGGGGCCGCCCGCTCCGGGTCCACATCTCTGGCTCAGGTAAGGGTGGCGCGGGATGGCCTGGGGGTGGCCCAGGGAGGGCTAGCCACGGGCAGGTGGCAGTCGCCCGTGTGGCTATCGTCTCTGGGCGCCCGCGGGCAGCCGTGGGGGGCGGGGGGGGGCGGCTGAGAGCAAGGGCGAAAGCTGCTGTCCCCACATCGCCGCTTCAGCTGGGCTGCAGAAGCTTGGTGTCCCTCGGCTGAGGGGGCAGGCGACCGGCGGGTGCGTCCAAGTGGGTGCGCCTCTCTGCTGCGCGGGTGCAGAGCGGCTGGGTTTCCGCGGGTTCCCCTGGACTCCCTCTCCGCTGTGCGGCGCCAGGCGGCACCCACCGGTGTTGGCTTAGGTTCTTGGGCTAATTTGGTTCTTGGATTAACCGGTCTACGGTGTGACTGTGGTCCCTCCGAAGGGTGTGGTCCCCTCACTTCAGGGGCTAGGGTTAGTACAGGGCTTGGAAGCTCTGGCAACTACTCACTCCTGCTTCTGAAACAGAGATTTCTTAGCGGGCTTGCTGGTGAGAGGACCTGGAATTCGAGTTTCCCTGACTGTGAAAACCCATAGAGGTGTTAATGAGACCTTGGCCTGGCTGGCTGTGTGTGTATTGCTTCACTGTTCTCTGGAAAGCCTGGAGCCTGTCGTGCAAACCTCTACCTTGTGTTCTCCCCGAGGCCAGAACAAAAAACAAAAAAACAAACAAACAAAAAAATCAGGGACTTCACTGAGGCCTGATGCTGCCCAGGTTGTGCTGTGTGATGGAGGACTAATGGGTTAACTTTGTCTCTCGCACCTCAGTGGCTAATATGGAACGATAGTGTGGTATATCATGTGGAGACATTAGGTGGATTGAGTCATTATTTAAATCTCCTAAGAACTGGAGAACTTTTGTCTTTTAGTCCTGCCGGTGTGCCCAGTTTACAAGGGTTGTTTTATAATTTTCAACCTGTGAAGGCTGCACGGAGCTGGGAGACTAGACATGGAAGACATGAGCATGACCAGCTTCAAGAAAGCGCTTGCTGAAGCAAGCTGCACCCCCTACTCCCTACCCCCACCCCCACCCCCCACCGCGGCTCCCTGTGCCTTTTCTGCGCTCCAGGGTCATGCTTTTCTTGACCTCCCACCCTCCGTTTATTTATGTGTGTATGTGCACATGCAGGCACACCTCGGAGTGCATGTAGAAGTCAGAGGACAATTTGCAGGGCCTTGGCGATTAAATCCAAATCCTCAGGCTTGATGTCCAGTACCCTTACCCACTGAGCCTTCTTTCCATGACAACCTCACTTCTAGCTTGAAAAGAGGACATTTCTGTCTCTTCTTCAGCTACCTAACTCTGTTTTGCCACCCAAACTGTTTTCTATTCCTGATACCTGCTACCCAGTGTGTTCAGGAAGCATCCGTGGTGTTTCTGATCTGATATGGAAGCTCACGTTGGATAAAGGCTGTCAGAATCATTAAGCTCAGGTCGCGAGATGTCCACCACAAAGAATCCATCGACAAATTCTTCCTGTGAATGTATTTTGTGAAAAGTGTTGAGTGGAAAACCATCTTGCTGTCTGCTTTGGGGCCAAGCAGAATTGGAGCTGTAGATATTCCTGATTGACTTTTTAAAAGATTAAAGGATTAACCATTCCAGTGACCCAAAGAGACAAGTGAATATTAGTTTAGTTGGTAACTGTGTTCCAAGTTTTTCTTTTTAAAGATAGGAATTAAAGCTGCATGCAGGAGAACAGTAAGAACTTTCAGTGTGCGTGTATGTATGTACACACACCACGTGACAGTTTCAGGATCATCTATTAATCTTCAAGGAATCTGGTTTCCCGTGTCCATATAATTGGATATTAGGAAGTCCCCTGCCTCACAGCTGTATTCCTCTTTCAGAACTGAGCTTTGGGTCTTGTGGTGGTTTGAACAGGTATGGCCTGTTGGCTCATGTGTTTGAATGCTTGGCCAGTAGGAAGTGGCACTATTAGGAGGTGTGGCTTTGTTGGAGTAGGTATGGCCTTGTTGGAGGAAGCATGTGACTCTGAGGGCAGGCTTTGAGGTCTTACATGCTCAAGTTAGACCTGGTGTGACAGTCTCCTGCTGCCTGCAGACCAAGATGTGGAACTCTCAGTTCCTTCTCCCACACCATGCTTGACTGCATGCCACCTTATTCTCCACTACGACAGTAATGGACTAAACCTCTGAAACTGTAACCCAGCCTCCACTAAATGTTTTCCTCTGTAAGAGTTGCTGTGGTCATGGTGTCTCTCTTCACAGCAATAGAAACCCAAACTAAGACAGGTCTCTAAGAGCAGGCTAGATGTAGTTATGACCTCACCTTTCTTTGAACCAGAAGGACAAAGAATGAACCAGTCCCTCATGGATATGACATGCAGAGCATTTCCCATGACAGCCACCACCTCTGAGCAGGCTGGGATGCCCAAGTTAACTCAGGAACACAATGAGAAGATGAATCTCTTTATGACAATGGTCCTTGGCCTGATGCTGAAGTAGCCCAACTTCAAGGCCATGGCCGGAAATTCTGGGCATGCTCAGAGGCAATATCTAGAGATTAGGTCCTATGTAGCTTTCCCAGACCCAACCTCTGCTCCTAATCTCAGTTCCTCCCCAGGCAGACCTACTTAATCTGAGTCTACATGCTGAAAGATGCCCAGGCGCTCGCCCTCTCTCTCTCTCTCTCTCTCTCTCTCTCTCTCTCTCTCTCTCTCTCTCTCTCTCTAAATTCTAAGAAGTCTTTCTTTCAGACACCAAGTTTCAATCTTGGCTATCCATAGGATCATTTGGGGAAATGGAAAACAACAATTAAACAGTTTCTGGATGGGTCCTTCTCAGAGATTCTGCTACGATTGGCATCGGGTGCAGCCTGGGCATCAGGGGACTCTAAGGTGTAGCCAACCATGAAACATGCCTTCTTTTGGCTGTGCAGTATTGGAATACTGTGATCAGAGTTGGCCTGAGCAAGTGGAAGCTTGAAGCACCCATGCCTGCTCCCTTCTCTCTTATCCACCCCTCTACCGCACCCTCCCAAAGCATTTTTCCCCTGGCGTCCAGTCCTGATTCAACTAGTTGTCAAAGAGTTCTTTCTATAGGACCACTTTTTTTTCTTTTTTCTTTTTCTTTTTTTTTTTCTTTTCAAGACAGGGTTTCTTTGTGTAGTTTTGGTGCCTGTCCTGGATCTCACTCTGTAGACCAACCTGGCCTCGAACTCACAGAGATCCACATGGCTCTGCCTCCCGAGTGACTAAAGGCGTGTGCCGCCGCCGCCGCCGCCGCCGCCGCCGCCACCACCACCACCACCACCACCACCTGGCAGAACCATTTCTAATTGCTGTGGAATGATCAATCCTTTTGTACACTGTAAAGAGTTAATTCCCTGGTGTTAGTCCTTGACGTTGGATGAACATCAAGCAAGGAGAGAGATCATCTTTGGCCATACCATAGAGAGGAGAAGAAGAGGGAAAGAGGGACTTTCTTCTTGGGTTACCAGACAATGCCTACTCCAAGACGAACGACCACCCTCTCCGGCTTTCACTCATCTCCTGCCCTAGCTTCCTGTCCATCCTTGAGACTCAGCCCCTAAAATTGCCAACTGCTACAATCAGGGTCATTCAAGGCCAATCATTTTTAAAGGTCTGCTTGGTGCCAGCAGTGTATGGAGACATCCTAAGAGCCCCTGCCCCTCTCATTGCCCTGGGTTATTACCAGCTTTTCTAAAGAAAAATACCTCGTAGTTTAGGGGCTTTTATTTGACTTTTGGATTCAGGAGCTAAGTTTTCCACATAAAACACATGCATTTTTGTCAGCAAGATAATTATGTAGTTATTTATCTATAGTTAATTGAAAATCCATACAAAATGGGTAAAAAACCCCAGTATTTTCAAATAAGTAGTCTTTAAAAATCAAACTGGGGTTGCTTTTGAATCCTAAGAGCTTAGACTGATTTTTGTCTTTTTGTTTATCTGTTTTTTAACTCACAGGGCTTTGGGGATTGATCAAAGCTCTGGACTTCTAAAATCTAATGTTTTGGTAAATAAAACAATCTTCAGAAGTGGGATCTTGAAATGAAGTTCTCATAGTTGGCACTCACGGTTTCTATTAACTTTTATACCAGCCTTGTTCCTCACTCAGAGCTTTTCTGAAGTGGTCTGTTTCTGATATGCTTTTCTTACAGGACTGTTCACTAAACAGAGGATGCCAGGATGCTGTCCAGGTTATATTCCTGTCCTTAGCATCCAGCATGTCTTGGCTAAGCTGTGTGAGGGACAGATATTATTTTGGATGCGTGACTCAGTCTTGTCCAAAACGTGGTGATGGTCTCTGGGCTGGATGGAGGTGCTCTAGGCCAGCAACCAAGGACACCTGCTAGCTTGACATTTGTATAATTCAGAGTGCAGAGGGTTTGTGTTTTTGCCAAGCAGTGGTCATCAAGCCTTACGTTTACTTTCTGTCTTTGCCTGGTCACAGAACAAACAGCAAGGCTAGCTGACTGGCAAAGCTAGGCCAGTTTGGACAATGTAAAAACAGGGTGGGTGCAACAGGTTCTAAAAGACTCAAATCCGGCCCACCTTCTGCCCTTGTCAGTCTAGGTATCTGGTGTAGACATACGTGCCCATCCTATCCTCACAGTAAGAAAGGAAAATGCTCTCATCTTTACAGCTAGGCCAGAAAATGATTGCCCAGATGGAAAATGTGCCTTCCATCTTCTTACACAAGCACTGGGTGAGCTCAGGGAGTCCCAGAAGTAGCATGTTTTAAAAACCTGCTTCATCTGTGAGTAAGGTGGTCCCTCTTCAGTTAGGATGCACTTGACCTGGGTCCAAAACAAGAAAGCTGTCAAGAATTTAAGCAACCGGTTCCTCTTTCTCTGCCACTTTCTTAAGGCTGGCATGACCTCAGCAGGCCCACAGCTTCTGCTTGCCTCTCTGCTGGCAGGCTTTCTTCCTCTCTAGTTTGAGCCCTTTCCCGCCCTCACTTGGGGCTTTCGCTGTAACACACAGCCACAGGCACTCTACCCACTCCTGCGACACCCAGACTCTTCCTTCTGCGAGCTCTTGAGTCTGTGCTTGCTTGAGGAAGAATTCTTTGTTCAAATTCTTTTTTCGAGACACCCGGGGTTCTCTGTGTAGCTTTGCACCTTTCCTGGAACTCGCTTTGTAGACCAGGCTGGCCTTGAACTCACAGAGATCCGCCTGGCTCTGCCTCCCGAGTGCTGGGATTAAAGGCGTGCGCCACCACCGCCCGGCTCAAATTCTTAAGAAAGGTCCTACTTTGTGAAGCTTCGTTTTAAAGCGGGCTATAGATCACAGGTCACTGTGAAGCCTGTGGACTAGCTCCCCTTGTGAGACGCCGCCCATCCAATTCCAAGCTGGTTGCAGAGGGACCAGGACTCATGCTGGCAATGTGTCCACTTAACCGGAACCAAGCACATGTGTTGCCCATCCATTCATTCAGTCTTTCATTCAGCCAGTATTTCCTGGTGCCACTGGGTGCCAGGTACTATTCTAGGCACAGGGCACATGGTAGCAAGCAGATATGATTCTGCAGTCTTGGACGCAGGACTCTTAAACACAAAGGCTCTTCAGAAAGGGTATGGATGGCAGCCAGAGACAGTGTTTCTCTAGGGATCAAATCCATGTATCATGCATTATGGGCGATAGAAATGTTACCTGGTAGTGACTGTCATTTACATGCCAGGTGCCTTCCACCAGGGGGTCTAGCTGCACCAGTTCAGAGACTGGTGTGGAGCTGGACATTCATTCTGGGCCCTACCTGCTGCAAGAGGTGCTTTAGGCATGGGAGCATGCCTTGGTGTCTCATTTATTTATCTAATCAGGTAAAAACTAATGTGCCAAACACAGAGGCAGCAGAGACACCTCTCTAAGGGACCCGTGGTGTAGTGGGGGAAAGAGGACAATAAGCTAAACATGGCACAATTTTAGAAAAGTATGAGCTATGATCAGGGCCCTGTGGCCAGCTGTGAAAATAGCTCCGGGAAGGTCCTCAAGAAGAGCCTCCCTGAGACTGAGATACCACCTGCGCTCGCTCGCTCGCTCGCTCGCACGCACGCACGCACGCACGCACGCACGCACGCTTTCTCTCTCTTCCATTCTGCAGAAAGCAGAACCTAAAGATAGAGCCGGGCACATACAGGAAGGGAGTGTTTAGGAAAAGGAACAGCGCATTAAGGCCTGAAGCAACTGGCATGATGAGACTCTGCTTGGTTTTGCTCGACGCAAACAACACAAATGAACAAACATAAACAAACACCGAAAAAGAAGGATGTAGCAGGGAGGCCAGTGCCAGAGTCTGAGGGGGCTGTGTCTGGCTGCTCATGGGCGCACACTACAAGTGGCCTGCGTATGGTGTGTGTGAGTCGGATGGAAATACATTCTGAACATGTTTCTTCATGTCCCAGGAGGGGCCCTGTCAACAGTGGAAGAGTACAGGTAAAGGAGACATGGGATCGTGGTTATCTTCTCTGTGATCTTGGTCGAGTTACTTCCCTTCCCTGTACTTGACTTCCTTATAGCTGACCTGGAAATGATTAGTAAGACCAACACCTTGCTTACTGGATGATTGTGGGGGTGAAAGGTGAGAACAGAGACCTTGAACTTTAAGGTTCTGGGTAAAGTGTGTCATTTGGCATACTTTTATTGAAAGGTTGCTTAGTGTGCTGAACAGAATACACCGTGAGACCATGACAAACAGAAGTCAGGATTTTCTTATTTTTGTGTTCTTGGTAGGATAGGACCTGGTGCATACAATACATACAAGTGCCTGCTAGATATCTAAGGCATTGATAAATGCATTAACTAGGTCAGTTCTTTTAACATCAAACGTTTGTCAAAAAGCTTAAAGTGCACACACACACACACACACACACACACACACACACACACACACACACACACACGAGGAAGTTGAAGTTTTGAATTCCCAAATGTTCTAAAATGAAAAGACTCAAGCAGAGGATTTCATTTGCTTTTTCAAGAGCTGCTCAGGAACTCACTAGAGCTTCCAGGGGAGGGGCCCATTTCATAAAACTCACTGGGCCACAACCACAGGAGAAAGTTTGTGGAGAGGAAGTAATGACTCTGTCTCACCTGAGGACAGTGGAGATGGAATCCCAGACATAGGGACTCGACCAGCTCCTAGGAATGCTGAGCTGGCACAGATCCAAGAGTGTGCCTCCTCCAGTGCCAGGAGGGTTCAGAAGGCAGCACACTGTGGCTACTGCAGTCCTGATCTGTCTGCACACACCACAGGCTTCATCATCACAGCAACCGCTTTAGATAAGGAACCTTGGTTTTAAAAGGTGGAGGAGGACATTCATGCCCCCATGGGTGGTAGGGGAGTATGGGAGGGACACAGACCCACATCTTCCTGACTCCAAAGTGCATACCCTTTGGCTCGTGTTTGCCTGACTATCTGCTATTCCCTCATAGAAACAGCTCACAGACACCCCCATGAGAAAGGAGAAAACTACATCATACTTTAAAACTCAAAAATATCATGCGAGCAAGCGAGCAAGAGCATGGGGGATGAGCAGCTCTTTTGGACTGAGGCAGTGGTTCAGTGAGTAAAAGTGTTTGGCCTGCAAGGGTGGGGACCCGGGGAAAATTCTAGAATCTGTGCAAGAGCTGGACACATCATGACAACTGCTGGAATGTCATCTCCTACTCGGAGATGGGAGACAGAAACAGGAGATGACCAGAAGTGTGCAGGCCATAGCCTGGCACATGCAGTGCACTACAACAGAACTCTGTCACAAACTCACAAGGATAGCACCGACACCAACAGAGCTTGTTCTCTGATCTCCACTTGTGTCCTTAGCACATGTGCACTCACATTCACACACATGAATACACACACACACACACACACACATTCAAATCAGAAGCTCTTCTGCCAAAAACATCTTTCAAGTCCTCAGTCAACTGGCTGTCCGTTTTAAGGTACATCCAACACGTGAAATTCTAGCAATATTTTCAGGCCCGTACTCCTCCGGGATCACTAATTAGATCCATTCTTTTAACTGAGGACTGCTCAGGCTTGGAGTTATGAGCACAATTCATGTGTAAGAACCATAGCGCGTCTCAAAGTTCAAGTGTACTTTCAGTTACAGCGAGGCTCAGGGGGGAAAAAAAACAACAAAAAACAGAAAACACTGAGGCAGCTTCAGGGGATGAGTCATAATCTTTGATCACACTAGCTGAGATCTGCACGAGGAAGCAGGCTGCGTTGACTTGCCTTAGAACAGTTGCGAGCCTAACTCACTTTGTGACCAGCTAGCTAAATCTTGACATTTATACACCTTACTTTGCAAGTTTCTCAGTGCCTCTGTAAAGCCTTGAAAAAGAACAAAAGAAAAAGAACCCTTGCGTATCTGCCTTAACAGGAAGAATCTTAAGACTTCTGAAAATGACAATGTGCCCTTTAGACCTCTTGACTGTGGGTCAAGAATGTCGAAGGCACTGGCAGGGTTTTGCTTTGGACCAGCGGCTCATATACCTGAAGAGCATGCGTGATACATCATGTATTGTTGTGAACCAAGTGAATGTTGTCCCGATCTTCTTCAGTGTTTGTGTGTATTTTCTCTACCTGAATGTTAGGCTTGTCTTCCTCAAGGGTGTAACATCTCTTGAATAATCATCTAAGTAGCCTAAACATCAATAATCAAGGTGTTCTATGCTCTTCTTCCTCAACCTACTGGACACCATGGATTCTGGATTTCTGCTCCAGAAGACTGGGCTGGCAGAAAGGCATGGGGATGAGGATGCAGAATTCAGC
This sequence comes from Peromyscus leucopus, assembly GCF_004664715.2. Taxonomy (NCBI): domain Eukaryota; kingdom Metazoa; phylum Chordata; class Mammalia; order Rodentia; family Cricetidae; genus Peromyscus; species Peromyscus leucopus. Next base: position 35,301,783 of record NC_051085.1, on the reverse strand, counting down.
TTGATTTAATATGTAATATGTGAATACTGTCTTTCATAGTTGGTATATCAGAGGGTTCCATGCTTATTGTAATTATAATATTACTGGTCACAATAGTATTTGACATCCAGTACTGTCCAACACACTGCTTTGCCTAAGAAAATTTATGACCGATTAAGTGTGATCTCTCACTTTCTGTGTGTGTGTGTGTCTTTTTTTGGAGAATGTGTGTGTATGTATGTGTGTCTTTTTGGAGAGAGTATGTGTGTTTGTGTGTGTGTGTCTTTTTTGGAGTGTGTGTGTTTGTGTGTGTGTGTGTGTGTGTGTGTGTGTGTGAAGATTGTGGCACATGTATAGAGGCCATAGGACAACTTGTAGGAATTGGCTCTCTCCTTCAACCATGTGGGTCTTGGGGACTGAGCTCAGGTCATCAGGTTCGGCAGCAAGTGCCTTTACCTTCTGAGTTACCTCAATGGCCCTGTCCATCTTATCTTTGAGACAGTCTCTCCTTGGCCTGGATCTCTTCAATTAGGTTAGATTGGCTGGCCAACGAGCCCTAGAGATCCACTCATATTTGCCTACCACAGTGCTGAAATTCTAGGTATACCACCATGCCTAGATGACTTTTTTTTTTTTTAATATAAGTTCTGCCTATAGACCTCAGGTCCCTGTGCTTGCAAGACAGACACTTGACCAACTGAACTATCAGCCCAACCTGACAGCTGTTTTCATTCCCTTACATAGGCTATAATTCACTGTAACTACCTTTGAGAGACATCCATTACTGCCCCCAAGGAAGAGTTAAGGAGGCATTGCAGAAGGGGGCAGGGGTTATGGCCATGCGGTGGGAATATCTTCCTGTGTCTTGGCAGGACTGTTTCATAGTAACAACAGTTATTTGGATAGCCAGGTCTGTCGCATCATTCAGTCTCCTCCCCCTCCTCAGCTGCATATATAAGGATTCAAGAGCAGTTCCTGTGTTGAAGGCCTAGAGGCAGGAATTGCTAAGGAGGACACTCTCCCCATCATCTTGTATTTCTGCATCTCTCTCTCTCTCTCTCTCTCTCTCTCTCTCTCTCTCTCTCTCTCTCTCTCTCTCTCCTCTCCATCCATCTATCCACTCACCAAGTTATTTCAGTGCATATATTTGCTCTAATAAAAATGCCATAGACTATTAAAACAACACAGATTTACTTCTCATAGTTTTGGAGGCCAGCAAGTCCAATATCATTGTCTCAGCAGATTGGGTGTGACTTGGAAGTCATTTCATTTGATATCAAACTATCAGCCAATAACACCTAAAGTGCTTATCGTATGTATATAGGAACAGGTTAAAAACTTGATCCCCAAATGTTCTAAAATGAAAATATAACCAAGTAGAGGTTTATATTTGCTTTTTCTGAGCTGCTCATGAACTCACTAGAGCTTCCAGGGGAGGGGCCCATTACAGAAGGCTCCCTGGGCCACAGTCACAGGGGAAAGTTTGTGGAGAGGAAGAAAGGACTCTCTGTCTCACCTGAGGGCAGTGGAGATGGAATCCCAGGCATAGGGACTCTTCAAGCTCCTGGGAATGCTGAGCTGGTACCAGATCCAAGAGTGTGTGTAGCTGGAGTTTTTCTGGTCCCACCTGACTCGCAGCCGCTCAGACCCAAATAAACACACAGACGCTTATATTAATTAAAACTGTTTGGCCTCATGGCTCAGGCTTCTTGCTAGCTAGATCTTACACTTAAATTAACCCACAATTCTTACTTATGTTTAGCTACGTGGCTTGGTACCTTTTCCCAGTTCTGCCTTCACATCTTGTTTCTCATGGTGGCAGCAGTGGCTGGCAGCATCTCCTGACTCAGCCTTCCACTTCCCAGAATTCTCCTCTCTGCTCATCCTGCCTACACTATACTTCCTGCCTGGCTACTGGCCAATCAGCATTTTATTTATCCATCAATCAGAGCAACACATTCACAGCATACAGAAAGACATCCCCAGCAAGTGTGGGTTAGAAGGCAGCACACGGTGACTACTGTAGTCCTGATCTGTCTGCACACACCACAGGCTGCATCGTCACAGCAACCGCTTTAGATAAGGAGCCTTGGTTTTAAAAGGTGGATCAGGACACCCATATCCCTTGGGTAGCAGGGACGTAGTGGATCCAGACTCACCTCCTCCTGACCTCAAAGTGCACACCTTTGGCTCATGTGTACCTGAGTACATATCTGCCACCCCTCACAGAAACAGCTCCTGGACACCACATCAAAACGACAATGATGCCATAATCGTAAGGTTTTACAAATACCATTGTGTAAGGGCCTGCTTCCTGATTTGTGGATGGCTGCCTTCTTAATATATCCTTACGTGGCAGAGAGATGAAATAAGACTTTCTTTATGGTTGCTTATCCCATTCATTGGCACGACACACTCCTGAGTTCCTCTAATCCCAGTTACCTCTCAAATACCTCACTTCCTGATACCATTGCATGAGAGAGCAGAGTTTCAGCATTTGGATTGTAAGGGATATAGACATTTATCCCATGATACTATCTGTATTATCCATCCATCCATCCATCCATCCATCCATCCATCCATCCATCCCAGAGTTTTCTGCCTCGCTATATACGTGCTACTGTCAAAGCTAAATTTACCTGTCTTCAATTCAAAGTAGCATTGAGACTTACTGGGGATCTTGGATTCCAGTTCTAAAAGCAGCCAGAGCCAGACAGCCCAGCTCTCTTGCCACAACCTGTGTTTCCATGTGGGACATGTGTTGGTGATGTATCCAAGTGGTTACAGAGAGGTCAGCTCTTGGATGGCAGCTGGAAGAACCAAAAGCACATGAGCAACCTTCATTGTCTCATGTCCAGAAGGCTGGGGAAGGGAGGAATCCCTGGCCTCCTGGAGGCGTAGATGTCACTGAGAAAAGCCAGATGTCTGTCAAGGTGAGAAAAAAGAAAAAGAGTAGACTAAGAAAATGGTTAGGATACAAACATGTCTTTATGGCACCGTGGATATTCCTTCACACATTGGGTCCAGTTGGAGGTTTGAGGATGCAAACAAGAATGGAAGTATCCAACGGGACAACGAGATAAGAATAGGAAGGGTGATAGATGTCACTGGCAAAGGTGCAGACCAGAGCCACCCTTTGGGTCATAAGAGTCAAATTTTATGGTTTGAGAAATATCCCAGAGCATCTGTCATGAAGCCCAATATTTTCCCTCCCTGAAGGATATAATGTTCTTCCCAGTAGCCCCATCCTAGCCTGTTTGGTACCTGTTGCCATGGCACCATTTACATTCTATTTCCATTTAGAGTAGCTCTCAAAGGCATTTTTCAAGGCTTCCATATTACTTTAGGGGTATCAGACAGGGGTTCAAGCCTGTGCCTTTCTCCAGATGGAGCCACATGTAAGTAAGGCTGATTAAGACCTTCGCCCTCTGGGGACCACATCCTCCCGATGGTGACGTGACTTCAAGGACCTGTCTAGGCAGTGAAATGACATTCCTCCGGCTTCGTTTGATCAGATACATCTCAACAAGGATTGGAGTTGGCACGAGGTCACACATGGTGACCCAGATCAAGATTTGAGGGCATTCACTGGAAGGGCTGTTCCTTGGGCAGCTGAGGAACCCCCGGAGGGCTGGCAGCTCAGAACACTCTGGGGCCTTGGTCAGTGAGAAACTAGGAACATTTGTCCAAGAACGGGAACATTCCAGAGGGAGCCTGCAACTGCCAAGCAGTTTCAAGAGAAAGAAGTGTTCTGAACCCTCTGGTGCTGAAAAAATCTGCCTTGTCTATCAGGCTGTGCCTGGGAGTGTCTCCACCCCGCCACTCCCTCTCAGGCTACCTGGCTCCTTGTCTTGCTTCTCCTGCTGCAAGAGCCTCCTTGAATAGTAGCTCTTCGAGACTTCTTCCTCCCAAATATCTCTTGATGCTCATGTTTTGGGGCCTGGCTTATGTTAGAGTATTGATGGGGAGGGGGAGGGGGCTTTCTCAGTATGATTCAACTGCCTCTTGTTCCTCCCCAAGACAGCACTTGATACTAAATGAAGGCTTCAGCCGTTGGCGCCTGGCAACTCTGGGCTTTCGTTGTTTACCTCAGTTTGCTGGGTTTGGATTTGGGGTTTAAAAAAAGCCTCGTGTAGTCCCAGTTGGCCTCAAACTCACTGTGTAGTCCTGGGAGCACTTGAATTCCTGATCCTTGTGCCTCTACCTCTGAAATAAGTGGGATTATAGATACAAGTCACCATACCTGGACTTCAGTTTTGTTTCTGAGGTAGGATCTTCTTTTGTATCCCTGGACTTCAACTGGTGATCCTTGTGAGTTGGCCTTCCAAGTTCTCGGATTATAGCTAGGCATCATGATGCCTAGTCAGCTGCTCTGTTAATAGGCAACTGGCTCTAGGCTCACCACAGAGGATGAGAAGTGAGGGTCCTAATTAGCCATGTCAGAAAAACGCCACCACTACCGTAGCGTCTTCTGCTAGATGAGCCCTGGAATGATGCTTCATTGTGTCAGTGGACTATTCCAGTCAACTGTGTTTGTCTACCAGAGGTCCCACCTCAAGTTCACCTGGGAACCAGTGACAGTCATATAAAACAGTCTTTCTGACACATGACCGTGCTTATGAGGCACCTGGAGTCTTGAACTTGGGAAGTTTCTAATGGGCTTCCAAGCTGTCTCCTGCTGTTGGCCCGTGGGTTACACTTTGATGGAAGCAGTACTGTCCAGATGGATTTTCATGAACATGTGAGCCTGTCAGCTACTTTAAAGGAGTCTTAAAAAAAAAAAAAAGCATTAATTCTACTGGGAGAAAAAATAATTCATATTCTTGTGTTGTCATACCACAGCCAACACAGTAGATATCTATGACTCTAAAATATGAGGGATCTGTCCCCTCCAAGAAGTAATCCACCAAGTATGTATCTTCTAGTTCAACTCACTTCTAACACTGCTCACCTGGAGATAAGCCACGAATTAGTCCCCAAGACCAAACCCCCTCAGACCCAGTCATGAAACTAGGTACTTAGCACTTCTGGCTGGCCAGATAGGAGTTGTGGGGGCGGGTCCATGCCATCGTCCTTGGATTCAATTTATGAGCATGACTTGTTGGATTTGGGGAAACACTATAATTACCTCTAGAGTTCTTTACAAAGGATATTTTGAGGGCCACAAATGGATAGCTACGTGAAAGATATGTAGGACAAGGTCTGGAAGAGCCCGGGGCACAGGTCCTTCTGTCTCTGGAGTCAGAGTGTACCACTCTCCTCTGTGGGGATGAGTTTTCACTTGTGTTCCTGCAAGCTGCCATGAGTTACTCCATCAGAAGCCTCTGTACCATGTGATGTTGGGGTCTATGGAGATTGCATTGTGTGTCCAAGGCTGATAGAAGGGGAATCCAAAGAGGTCTGTCTGCTCCAGCATCCTGGCAGTATTGCTCCCTCAAGATATGGAGTAGCACCCCTTTGCAAAGATGAGTGTTTTGTGACCTATTATCAGACAATGGCAGGTTGGAATATTTCTTTATGGTTAGGTCACATGCTCCCTGAACTCCAAGGCCTTTCTTCAAAGTGAACTTTCTAGTACCAGGCTCCCCAGTCCTGAACAGCAGTGTCTGCCTGGAAATACCTGGTGAGGGGCTGACTCTGACTTCAGATGTTTATGACCTGCTCTAGAGAGGGAGGCATAAGCCAGGAACCATGAACAAAAACCCTAATACTAAAATTAGGCAATCCAGAAGGAGGTTGAGGTTAAGGTTATTGATGTTTACAGCTGGGGCTGAGATAATAGAAATGGAGCGGTGGGGCGGGGAGGAGAGGCTTGGGAACCTGTGCCTTGGTGAGTTGGACGTGGGAACTGCTTCTATGGAAGGCAAAACTGGAACACACCTTAGCATCAGAATGTTGGTGGCAGGGAGAATAATGAGGATTTTGACAGATGTACTTTGAGGCTGAAATAATAAGATAGGTTCCTTTGGTTGACTGTGGTTGTGATGGTTTGAAAGAAAATTCTCCCCCCCCCCACACACTATTAGGAGGTATGGCCTTGTTGGAGGAAGTGTGTCCCTGTGGGGGTGGGGTTTGAGGTCTCAGTTGCTCAAGCTTCGCCCAGTGTGGACAGACTCCTTCTGCTGCCCACAGATCAAGATGTAGAGCTCTCAGCTGCTTCTCCATTACCATGCCTGACTGCATGCTATCACGGCCTGCCATGATGACAATGGACTAAGCCTCTGAATCCGTAAGCCAGCCCCAACTAAATGTCTCCTTTATAAGAGTTGCTGTGGTCATGGCGTCTCTGTACAGCAATAAAAACCCCAACTGAGACAGTGGTTGATATTATAACATCACTGGGAATGTCCTGACCCGATGAATATAATAAGGGAACAGGTTAGAACTCCAAGTTGAGCACTTTGGCTTTCTGAGGATATCAATTATGTGGCAGTTTATTAACACATTGAAAAGCTATGTCATCCTAAAGCAGAAGTCTAACTTTTCATGTGAGCATAGGTTCTCTCCCCTCTCTTTCAATGTGCTGTTTGAGAGGAGGGTCTTTGTTATCTCCATGGGCCCCCATTCATAGCATTGTAAAGCATTTCTTAGAAGTGCATGATTATATCTGGAGGTGTTTGTAGTCACCTGAAATGGTGATGCCATAACTAAATGTGTTTGTGCGTGCGTGCATGCGTGTGTGTGTGTGTGTGTGTGTGTGTGTGTGTGTGTGTGTGTGTAAAGGGGAAGAATTTGCAATCGATAGTTAGCAGCCCCATGATCACATAAGAAAACCTATAGAGCTAACAGCAGACACCTTTGGTTTGCATCTGGTGGAATTCCTAGCCAAGTTCTCTACCATGTTTTTAAAGATCCGGTCCCGAGCCTTGAACATGCTAAGTCCATGCATCATGCTTTCCCCCAAGCTAGTCCACCGGGCTGCAAAATAACACCACCAGCTGGGACTCAAGCTCCCAACACATGAGCCAGGGGGTCTTCATTTCACACCCAAACCCTAACCTGCAGTAACACAAGGTTCTGTGTCGCACCCTATAAGCTTACAGGTGGTACTAGACACGTAGCAGGTGTTGGTTTGGAGTAAAAGCAACTGAGCTTTAGGAAGACTTGCATGAGAGCAGTACTGAGCCACAGCACTTGCCAAGTGTTTACGGACTTGGTCACACTATCAATTTTCTCTAGCTAGGGTTCCTTTATTCTTTCTCACAGACTGTTTTAAAAAACTATATGAATACGTCTGTGCAGGTTTGTGTTGAGTGAATGCCGGTTCCCACAAAGGCCAGACAAAGTCACCAGTTTCCCTGAAGCAGGAGTTCCAGGAGGTTGTGAGCTGCCTGACTTGGGTGCTGGAACTGAACTCGGGTCCTTGTAAAACCAATGCATATTCTTAATGGCTGGACCGCCTCTCCAGCCCCTCAGTGGAGCTCTTCATGCAGTGAGGTCTTTTGTTTCTTTTGAAGCTCCTTTTTCTTCAGGGCTTGAGTTCTCTGTCCATCAGAGAGTCTTCTCTACAGCAGGAATCTCCATGGTGTGGGGCATCTACCCCTAATGCTAAGAGTACAATAGTGACCCACTGTACACGGTTTTAATTGCTTTTTGTTTTGTTTGTTTGTTCTCCTGGTACCTATTATAGTCAAGTCATTACCCTTCTGTAGAGCCTGGGATGTGCGACTCTTACTAAAGATTGGGACTCTTCCAGTGTTGGACAAAGTAAATTATTTGAAACCCCAAGCTTCTCAGGGCAGCCATTTTTAAGAGGGTTATGGGTTACCTGAGGGATGTAGCCTTGAGCTGTCAGGTTTTACTCAGTTCTTTACCAGCAGGGGCTGAAGCCTAGCCAAAAAGAGATGTCAAAGTAGGAATAGTAATACACAATTGTAATCCCTGCTCTGGAGGCTAAAGTAGGAGGATCATGAGTTCAAGGCCAGCCTGGGCTACATATAAAGTTCTGAATCTGCACAGGTTGCAAGAGACAATGTCTCAAAAACTAAGAAAACCAAAGGAAGAGAGAGAGAGAGAGAGAGAGAGAGAGAGAGAGAGAGAGAGAGAGAGAGAGAGAGAAGTTGGGCTAGAGTAGAATTTGGTCAGGCAAAGAGTCATTGTCAGGGAAGAGAGATCATAAAGACTATGATATTGTGAAAACAAAAAACCCGTGGAGGAGGACAGTCCATTAGGGTGAAGGTGAAAAGATCACCATTAAGATGAGGAAAGCAGACCCTGCTGAGAGAGTGACATCAGATGAAGTCCCCAGAGAAGTGAGTAACTTCCTGGGGTCCTGGGGTCCTGGGGGTAACTAAGGGGAGAACTTCCCTGCAAAAAGAACAACAGAGCAGGCCCAGAGTCAAGGGCAGATGCATGTTTCCTCAGCAATGAACAAGGAACGAGGTTAACATTGACAACAGGGTCCTGAGGCCATTGCTTTCTTGGAACGAGACAGGAAACCAGTGGCTCTGAGCAAAGAGGTGCCATGTCCTTTGGTGAAAAGCCAAGTCTGAGGGTTGGCTCTTTCGCTCAGGCCCATACCAGCATAATAGTGAATCTCTAAGTATGTAGGGTGTCCCTCCTTAAGCTAACTGATAGGTAGCAATTAGGAAACTAATTGAAAACACCTGTTAACATCATGTAACAGTAGCTAACTCATTTATTACCTAACAACCAACAGTTCACCTTGTATGTGAATAAGACAGCTACTCTCCACTTATCTAGACCAGGTGAGCTCTATACATGTACCTTTGGCCCACCATTAGATACATTGCTAAAATTATAAGTTCAACCAGGACAGATATGTATTAGATAAAAAAGAAAAAAGCGTAATTCTTGCATTTGCTAACCTCATTCCTAGATAACCCAACTCAGGCTTGTCTTGACACATAAATATGAAGAAATACCCCCTTTTTCCTCAAAACTTGGGCATGTGCATGCATTTTCCTTGGAAGCTATATTTTTTTATTTAAAAGTTTCTTCAATGTCCCTTGACATCAGTAGAGATGATGATACTCCATTGATTCTCGGAGGTCGGAGACAATCTGATGGCCTGTGTGTTTTATGTAAGCACCTCCCTATTGCTAAGCACTCACCATTTCCATCAACTTGTAGTATGTTACAGTTGCATTGCTCGTCCTTTTCACGTGACTGTGACAAACACCAGAGAGAATCAAACATAAGGACTTGAGAGGTTTCTGTTCGTAGTTGTCTTGCTCTGTGCTGCCGGGTGGTGGTGAGGGCCAGGTGCTTGTTGAAGGATGCTGCAGGGCAAAGCCACTCACCTCCCAGCAGTCAGGAAGCAGAGAGGATGAAGCATATGTATGCTAGCTTCCTCCTTCTCCTCTTTTGTTCCATCCAACCTCCCTTCCCTAGTAGGATGCTACCATCCACATCAAGAGAACATCTTTCCCCAAAGGTACTGTCCCATAAGCAATGTGTCTCCGGAAACACCCTCACAGATGCTTCCAAAGAGTGCTATATTAGTTTCTCAGGAATATCCTCACTCAGTTGAAATTAACCATCATGACTACAGTGTTCAGTGAGAGTTTGGCATACACATCTTTCTGCCTACATGAGCCTAATTCCTTGAGAAGACTCCCAGTTCACAGGCCACCTCTAGGTCTCTGCATTTGCACTCCCAGCAGAGTGCAAGAAGGTCTGTTTTCTTGTCAGGACTGAATATAATTAACATCTAAAGATTCTGTTGAGTCAGACATCATTCCATAAGATGTGGGTAACCATAAGCATTTACTCAGGACCATTGCTATGGGATTTTGAATCAAAGACGGGTGTGCTGGCCACCCCCACACGAAAACAAAACAACCAGGCTCAACTCGGACTACAATAAATGTCTTCATTACTCTTCTATTTTGTGATAAGACACCATAACCAAGACAGCTTATAGAAGAAAGCTTATTTGGGGCTCATAGTTGTGGAGAATAAGAGTTCATGATGGTGGATGGAGCGGAGGCAGCAGACAGCAGGTAGCGAGAACAGTAGCTGAAAGCTCACATCTTGAACCACAAACAGGAGGAGAAGAATGCATTGGGAATGGTGGGAGGCTTTTGGAACCTCAAAGCACCCCTCCCCTCACCCTGCCTCATGACACACCTCCTCCACCAAGGACACACCTCCTAATCCTTCCCAAACAGTTCCACCAACTGGGGACCAAGTAATCAAACATTCCAGCCTCTGAGAGCCTTTCTGCCACAGCAAGAAAAGAGAATTTGTAGCTAAGAAGAAGGATAGAGTTAGTGGCTGGAAAATCCCTGGGAGGAAATAGGAAGGGTAGGGAACAGGAAGGGGAGGAAACAGGAAGGATACGGAAGAGAGGCTGGTTAAGCCAACCGAGCAGTTCTACTGAACACGGATGAGGTTGACCAGATCCCACGGGGGAAGAGTGGGAAGTTCCTACTGACTGACTTAGCAGGCTTCTTCACTCCAACAGTTTGATGAGACTATGTTAGGTTGCTGCCCAGAGAAAACACAGTAATGGGCAATTTTGAACTGGGCTCAGGCTTGCTAAGACATTATCATCTTTTATTGGAGGTTACAGCCCAGCAAACTGCCACCACCACCACCATCACTTTACCCCTTGGGGGAGTCTTGGCTACTAGCCCTAGGTGGCCCAGTGGGGCACAGCTTTGGGGGAGGACAGCCTCTCTTCACCTCTTGCCTTTCCTGTGCCACTTGAGGAATTTCCTCTGCACTCGGCTTCTCCTTGTCTCTCAAAGCCCGATGCGATCTGAGTATCTACGAGGTGCTCATTCTGAACTGTCTGAATTCGTGGATCCCAAATTGCAATTCTCAGATCCCAACTAAGGAACTTCTACTGCAGTGTCTGTGTTCAAGTTGATTGACAGCTGATGGGTCAAGAGAAGGGTGGGGAGCCTAAATGAAGTTTGATCAAATAAAGGATCTTGGAACCGGCCAGCGAAGGAGGTAAAAAGTTTATTTCTGTTTTGTATTTCTCTGATCACCACGGAAGTTAGGAGTAATTTGATGGTTAGCAATCTATATCCTCAGCCTCGCAGGTCCTTCAGTGGGTATATCTTTTTCATTTCTCTTTTGCATTCTTTCTTAGCCCTTGGTGTCTAGATGGTAATTAATAATCCTTTGGCTGTGATGTGAGTTGGAAGTATTTTCTAAGTTTTCTATTTTGGTTGCTTTCACTTTGTTCTTGGTACTCTTTGTTACTCAGGCAAGAAATGAGTTTTGATGTATGAACATGCATGTTTATACACACACACACACACAGAGGATCTACACACCTGCCATATATGTCTACACTTTGCTTTGAAATGCCCTTCAATTAGAAGAAAAAAAAGTCTGGCTTTGATAATTCTTATCTTCCCTTCCTAGTGTGGGAGGCTTCCTGTCTTGCTTGTCTGCACGCTGAACATGAGCCCGCAGAGCTTAATTGTAACTCAGAAAACAGAGCTTTTCAGTCGGGTCCTATTACTGGGAACACCTGTGAAAACGAGGCGCTTTTCTTGAGGGTGAGTTAAAATGTAGGACATCACCTTGCTGGAAGCAAAATTCTGTCGTTGGAATCCTTGCTGTTGTGCAGATCGGGAGGTATCGCTTACGCGGAAGCCCAAGCCGTATCGTTTTAACACCAGCTGCTTCAAGGTTTCCTTACCTCCCTCGATGCTTAGCGTTAGCTCTGAGACAACTAACGTAACTGACTGTTGAAAAGTTATGGGAAGAAAAACCCCAGAGCTTTCTGGCCCGTTTATTCTTTCCATGATAACAATGACAGGATGACCAGGCAGAGAGAGAGTTTACATCTTATACATCTGTCTGTTTTTTTTTTTTTTCCTTTTTAATTCCAGTCTGCAGCCTTAATTTTGGAGCCCCAACAGAGGGACAAGTGAAATCTACATTCATTCATGTAATGCCAAAGTTGATCAGATAGAGTTGTCCTTATACCCCAACCACTTGAGTGACTTCTGTTTCCTACCTGATCAAGTGAAGTGTCTTGTTGTTTTGGTGAAAGGTTTACGCCCACCACCCACTTCCATCCTCCACCTCCATGCAGAGATAAAATCTAATTATCACCTCAGGATGGTTTCATGACATATACTCTAGTCACAGACACAAAAGATTTTAGGGCACATTGACCTCTCTGGCTTTAAAAAAACTGTTTTCTCAAATTGATGTTCCACAATTAAGTTTTTTTTAAAAATTAACTTAAAAAAGTAAAAAAGAGAAATAAAAAAAAAAAAACCCTGAACTTTTTACTCTTAGTAATTATCTGCTTGCGGCATTTCATTGAAATATTGGGGCAATAGTAGAAAGGAGAGTGAAAACTCATGATATTTAGGAAATTGCTACAGGAAGGGATATACTTTTAGCGCTGTCATCGATAGACAATTACCACACTCCCCTGCTTGCTCCCCAGCCAGCCCTGGCTCCTTCAGGGCTGCAGTCTGAGCATGCTAAGCAAACGCTTCGTCACCCAAGCTGTGCCCCAGCTCTCATTCTCTTGTTTGGATCAAAATTTTGTGGCACCAGTCACAACACAGTCTGATCCCGGCTCACTCTGGGTTTTCTTCCTTTAAACTCACGTACTGATTTCAGGACAGGAGGGTGTGTAGACTTTTGGCCCAGGCATCTCTAGTGCCCCCTGGTGCCAGGCGTGAGAAGTGGTACCGGACAGGGGACGGGGATGAGGGGAGGGGAGGCACACAGGCTACACTAGGCAACAGAACATTCACTAAATGGAAGAAGTCAAGGCAGCCAGATGGAGAGCACAATGAAAGAATGACCATTGAGGAACAAACCCAAACAAACACTCTGAATTCTAGATAGCACATTGGAGAGGGGAAAAGGAAAAAGAGCAAACTATTTTGAGGTAGTGTTGACTGCCCGTTTGTAGGGACCGGGTATAGAAAAATCAATACGGTCCCCTCTCTGGTGTATTAGTTTAGATTTCCCATCTTGGACTCTTCTAGGGGAAAAGCTGAGAACTTTCTAAGTGCTCTAAAATTTGTGCCCCTCAGCTTAAAGGCTAATTAGAGTGGAAACCATGGTTTACCCACACCAGTGATTCACTGTATAACCCTTAGACTGGCTGCCGGGCCATGCTGTGGGGTTCAATCTCTACTATCCAGACAGTGTGTTCTTGAGGGTCAATGTGTGTCATGTAAGGGCAAACAAGGTCCTTTAAATAAGAAATGGCATGTGCCAGTGGATAGCCTTGTACCCATGAGTGTGTGTGTATTATATATATATTACATATTATATATAATATATTATATATATATATTAAAATTTAAAAAAGAAGACACAAAGTTGGACGGGATGAAGATTATAGATCTGGATGGAGTGAGCAGGAGGATTGGGGAGTGAATATGTTCAAAACACATTGTATATGTACATGAAATTCTAAAAAAAAAAATAGAAATAGTACATTAAAAAAGAGAGAAGTAGGTCAGGGACTCATCACAACAAGGCACAAAGACACTGGAAGACCTGACACTGTCCTGTCTTCCTCCCGCCCAGAGACCACATTTCTCTTTGAAATCAAAAGGAGGCCAGAATGAAAGGGCCCTGCCACATCCCAGCCTCAGTTAAAAAGAGCAAGGGGAACTGGCTGAGTTCTCTGAAAGATATTCGTTGAGTTTGACAAGCTTTTACTTTTGCAGGATAAATTTTTTTTTTAAGCTAAAGCAATGAATAGCTGTCTGTGTGTCCATGCATTCAAAATCTGAATTGCTGGTGACTGATGGGGTGGGGACAGGAGTTTGGGCGGTGAGGAGTGAGATGGGTTAATTCCCGTGGCCGTGTTAGCTGTATGGCTGAGAGGAGTGTGGACACCAGGCTGAGAGTCCCAGGAGTGAGTCCGAGCTCAGGGGCTGCCTAACCATCCAGGCACTGCCTCCTCCTTCTAGACATAGTCAACGCTCCACCTGGAGACTCTTGTCACAGGCCCTTATGTTCCCTATCTCACCTGGCTGTCACACTGCCACCTCTGAAGCGAAGAACTCTTTTATGTTTTAACCTGGAGACAGATATCGAAGGTGACATTTTTGAGGGGAAAGAGAAGACTTGAACAGGTGAAGCTTAGGCCCGAGCCCGGTGGATAAGCTGGAGCCATGTTGCTTTTCTTTGTCTTTTTACTTCAGTTTCATCCTCTAGAGACACCCTGGAGGGTGGATGGGATCATTCTGGTTCAGGACCAACTGCTCCTCCTGGGCACCGTATTCAGAGTACTCCTCTTCCCTCTCCACAGCTGGCTGTTCTTTCCTTTTCACCCAGTGTGGGCCCCCTCACCCCCTCTCCACTCCCGTTCCCCTCACCCCACCATCCCTGTGTCTTTGTGTTGACTCTCGAAGTTGAAAGTGAACTAAAGGAAATGGATAGCTTACATGTACTATGGACTATTAGGATTCTTGCTGTAACCAACCTGCAAAATAATTTTTTACTGGACTTTTGGTCATATTAAAAAATAATATACATTACTTTTAGGTGTGAAATGATACTGGGCTCGTTTTTTTTTTTTTTAAATTTTTTAAATTTTATTTTAAAGCTATATCCCCATCTATTTGCATAGAAAATATTATGTAAGGAAAAGCATATCTTCCCCTTTTTTCTCCAAAGTGTTCCAGTCTCCCCTTCACCTACCCCTTTCCTCTAATCCTGGAAATATATCCTACCTGCATTAGAAACATTACACCTGGGGGTACAGAGACGGCTCAATGGTTAAAAGCACTGGCTGCTCTTCCAGGGGACCCAGGTTCGGTTCCTGGCATCCACATGGCAGCTCACAACTGCCTGTAGCTCCAATTCTAGGGGGTCTGGCACCCCCACACAGACATGCACACAAGCAAAACACCAATGCACATCAAATCAGAATGAATCATACATTTTTAAAAAAGAAAAAGAAACACTCCATCCTAAACTCCTGTGAAGCTGTGGTAGGCTTTGAAGGTCAATTCTGATAAAATAATAATAATAATAATAATAATAATAATAATAATAATGTCTAATAAGAACCACATTAAATGTTTTTATATAATTAGGTTGAATTCCACCCTTACAGCATTTGTGATCCATAATGGAGAGACAAGAAACCTACTACCTTGCTAATTCACATCCCTTTTTATCACTTTCCAAGCATTTTTGGAGAGGCAAAGAGGAGAAGGCCAGTTCTGTTGTGGTAAGAGCTCAAGCTGTTTTTCCACTGTGAGGAGTTAGACATCATCCTTAAAAAAAAAAAAAAAAAAAAAATCATTCCACTATCCTTTGTTTCCCTACTGGCCTTTGAGTGCAGGAACATTTATACTCTCAGACCTTGAGTGTAGAAACATTTATACTCTCAGACCCTTGAAGAGAATTAGAGTACCTTGCTGCAAACCATGGCCCAGTGCTGGTGACCAGGTAGCGTGATGATGTATAAACACCTCCCTAATGTTAGAATAGCTGGAAGCCCATTGAGATGACTTAGGCCTTGTCCAGCCCATTCATTCCCTGGGAGGAGGGGAGATCTATGACCAAGGCCAGCAAAGGATCTGGTAGGCAGAAGCAGACAGTAATTTTCAGCTCACTGTGCCCATCCCTGGACTCAACTCCCCATTGTGGTGATGGGGGAGGATACTGTGTGAGGTAAGGAATGACCTCCTCATTGTGTTGTCTGAGGAAGCCTGGAATGGGGTGCGGACATCAACTATAATGTAGGTATGTTTTATAGCCCACAAGAACTAGGCTCATTCCAATTTATATGTGTGAAATTCAGAGTTCAGATCTCCTGGGTCAATTGAGAGGCTGGCCTATATCCGAGCTCTCACAGATCTTCCTGAGAAAATACCAGAAGAAAGGAAGGGGAGAGAGCAGCTGACAGTTTACGGTTATTTATGACTTTGCAATGCTGTGGTCAATGGTAACTCTATCTGACGTCTATCCCTCCCCCACTCCACTTCTAACTCTTGCGGGGTCTGAAATGGGAAGAGACAGTGGAGGGAGGAAATGCACGCGATTCCTTAGAAGGAGGGAACATAATTCATTCATGGGCACGTTAGGTAACTCCCTCTCTTTCCGCTCCTTCCTTTGCTGTGTAACGATCATTGCTAAATATGCCAGTTGTTTTCCATGACTTAAAAACAGCAGAGAAAGTTACAGTGAGGGTTGCTATGAAAATACCAAGATACGGGTTCTTCTCCATATGGGAATTGTCTGTAATAACCAATACTTGATGTGTTTTTACATTCTAACAATGAGTATGCAGTAGTGTTTATTAACATATGATTGATTATATCCTAATAAGTACAGTCTGATGGCCGAGTGTTCGGAGAGAAATGAAACACAACCTTGTTGCAAATCTGCCTTTACACAAATCACCCTAGAGCTCTGGTGAGTCAATTTAATCGGTTGGTTAATTCAGTAGAAAGTGCAGTCATTATTTGATTCTGTATCTGTTATCTCTGAGACAGGGTCTTGCTTTGTAGCTCAGCCTTGAAGTTGCCTAACCTCCTGCTTACTCAGCTTTCCTAGTGTTTAGAATACAGGCTTGTGCCAACAGTATAGGCTTGTCTTTAGCTTTATCCATATCGTTAAATTAGGTTATCTATAAACCATGCGACTGAGAGCCAGTTAGGAATGGCAAGAGGGCTGAGGAGATGGCTGGGGGGGAGGGGAGGTAAAGTACTTGTGACTTCAGCACTCACGTACAGCTAGCTGGGGTACTGCACTTTCATAATACCAGAATTCCTCCGGTACAATGGGAGGCCAAGACAGAAGATGCCTTAGAAGTTCCGGAGCCAGGTAGCTGACTATGAACATCAGCCAACAACAGTTCCTGTCTCAAAAAACAAGGTGGAAGATGAGAACCAACATGTGAAGTTATCCTTGGAGTTCTGCATGTGAGCTATGGTGTGCTGCCCCCTCCCCACACACACACGCGCACATCCACATACACCACGGTTTTTTTTTTTTAAAAATGGAAAGAAGTCAACATAACTTTGTGGCAACTACCATGAACCCTCTCACTTTGTGTCTATCATTTACACATTTATTCATTTAATCAGCTCGAAATAAGACTTCTCCGTCAAAGATGGGGCAGAGGGTGTTGATTTATTCTCTATCTAGGCATTTATTTCTGTCGTATAGAAAGACCGTTCCAATGACTTTGAAACCTCACGCCATGTGGGTCTGATAGGAGAGAGACCTGGACTAAAGTGCAG
Source organism: Peromyscus leucopus (assembly GCF_004664715.2). Taxonomy (NCBI): domain Eukaryota; kingdom Metazoa; phylum Chordata; class Mammalia; order Rodentia; family Cricetidae; genus Peromyscus; species Peromyscus leucopus. Next base: position 35,284,639 of record NC_051085.1, on the reverse strand, counting down.
TTGGCAAAGAGTCACTCAAAGGAGGTGTGAGCTGAGTCAGGGCTGAAGCAGGTAACAGACAGGGGAGGGAGGAGCTGGTCCTGGGGAGGGGAGCAGTACGAGTACACAGATGAGAAGTCAGACAGGCTAGGAGAGGGTAAGAGCCCTGGGTCACTGGAGTACAGAATTCAAGGTGGTGTGTACGAGTGCCTGCATTCATGCAGATTGCTACGCATGGGCAGAAGGGCATGGTGCCAAGAGTTGAACGGCTTCCAGACTCGGAACCAGGAAGGACTCTGGGGATATCTAAGTGACAAACTGGCCAGACTCCTGCGCCTGGCCGTCAGCCCAGTTAATCAGGCTCGGGCCCAGTTAGCCTTAGCTGCTGCTAGCCCAGGCCAGCCCCAGCCCACCTCAAACAGGCAATGACAGAAGACGACCCTGGTCACCTCTCACCGTGGCATAGTGTGTGTGTGTGTGTGTGTGTGTGTGTGTGTGTGTGTGTGTGTGTGTGTGTGTTGGTGACCTCTCCTGTTTCTGTCAGAAGAGTCTAGCCACTGAGCAGTTCCTCACCTCGAGACCACATCACAGGGTCCAGGATGTGGTACCTGCCTCTGTCTTCCAGTGATGTCCCACCACGTCATCCATATGACATTCTCTAACTCTCTGAGGTGGTGGGTGTGAAGACCCTCAGTTTATCAAACATCAACAAAGGGTTCTTGGATATGACAGAGCTGACAATGTACCCTTCTTCGGAGTAACTGCTCTACATCTGTACCTCATCCACAACGACAGTGACCTCATCCCACCCCAGGCACAGTCTCCATAGGAGAATGGAAGTACCTTTTAGAACAGTGACCAACTAGCAGGATTTTTCCCCTCTTCCAAGATTTTTGTGTTGGTGACTTTATTCCATATAGAAAAACCAGAATGTGAAAAATGGTACTATTTAATTTGATCATGGAATACTAGTATTATAGCATGTCTTTTATTAAAATTCTAGTTAAATTCTAAAGCACATTTTGTATTTCCACTCGGAGATGAAGTCTCACAGGCTGTTCATACAGTATCAGGCTGCCCCTCTGTCTGGTCATGGTTTCTTTGGAGGTTCTGGTCAGAAGGCAAAATAAGATACAGGGAGCTAAGCCGTGCGTTGTGGCTCTGAGGGAGGACTGGGAGGAACCTGGGGTTTCTCTCCTCTGATTGTTCTTGCAAAAGGGCCTAGCTGTACCTGCAGATACCCTGAGCCACCCACCCTCCATCTCCTGCATGGCTGCTCAACACACCCATGCTCCTCCATGCTCACATGTCCGGTTTCTCCTTTGCTATTAAATATGAAATGTACTAAAATTACCTAATTACACTGCACTTGTAATTTTTTTTTTTCGAGATAGGATTTCTCTGTGTAGCTTTGCGTCTTTTCTGGAACTCACTTGGTAGCCCAGGTTGGCCTTGAACTCACAGAGATCCACCTGGCTCTGCCTCCCAAGTGCTGGGATTAAAGGTGTACGCCACCACCGCCCGGCTGTTCATTGTTTATATCTCTATATACATACATACACTGATGGTCACACACACACCTCATACACTCTCTTACACACACACACACACACACACACACACACACACACAGGATAGAAAGCTGTTTCATGAGAACGTGGATTTTTCTTTTTCTTTTCTTGTCTGTATGCATGTTTGTGCACTTCATATGAGGGAGTCATATTTCCAGAACTGGAGTTTCAGTGGTTGTGAGCTGCCATGTAGGTGCCGGGTACTGAACCCAGTTCCTCTTCATGAACAGTCAGTGCTCTTAATCACTGAACCATCTGACCAGCTCCCCAAGGATTTCCTTAGTTTTCACTGTTTCCAGTCCCTAAAACATCAAGCAGTTCCTCGATAAATGTTTGTTGACTGAATAACTGAATGTAGAAGGAGGTTGGAGACGCCTTGGGAAGTTCTAGAGCAAGCAACAAGCAGGTTCTGAGGTTGCTAGCTCCGGCTTCGGTGAAGGGAGCTACAAGGCTAACATCGGTTGGGTTTTCCGGGCTTCTTCAGGCTGAGTGCATGTGAACCAGATGGTCCCGTGCTCTGCTCGGGAGTCCCAGGAGTGTATAGGGGGTCCAGGTCCTGTGGGAATTGGACATGACCTCCCCACTCCCACAGTCCTGGCATTGACACATATGGGGCATCAGACAGTCTTCAGGGCAGTGACCTCGGAGAGGAAGCGGAGGCAGGAAAAAGGGTTTGGAGGAGGGCCAGGAGGAGGGCCAGGAGGTCTGCGGCAGTAAGTGGGGCAGGGAGCCAGGGGGAGGTAGGTGGGGCTGAACCTTTAACCACAGGCTCAAGGGTCTGGGGAAATGCAAGCGGCTTTTCGTGTTACCCTCCAAGAGGGTTGCAGCCAGCTAGTGGTCTGGAGCGGTTTCCCTCTGTCTAACTTCGGTCACACCCTGTGTGTGCTCCAAGCAGCCCTCCTGTTCCACCCCGTATTGATTACTTTTCTCATCGCTGCAGAAATGGCCAGACAAGAAGCAGCTTCAGGGAGGAACTGGTTTATTCTGGTTCATGGTTGGAAGGGGGTGGTCCATCAGGATGGAGAAGGCGTGGTATGTGAGGCGTTCCTATCTGGGCAGATGAGACACGGGAAAGGTGCCTTTTCATTCCTGTTTGGAGCCACAGCCCGAACATGGGATCGCCTCACTCACATTCAGAGTGATTCCTCCATCCTCAGGTAAACCTCGTTTCTGGAAATCCCCCCACAGAGCGTGAGGTCGACAGGGAACTGTGACTGTCGCGCATGGTGACAGGTGAGAGTCCCCATGCTGAGCAGCCTTCTGCGGCTGCCCAGGGCGTCTTACTCTGCACCCAATGTCTTGCTCATCCTTCTGCATCCTGGTCAGCTGTTGGTACTTCATGGACCAGTCTCTCTGCCCCGCCCTAGTCTTGCAGCCTCAGTGACATACCTCTCCAGGGAGTGGCGATGAGGTCTCTGTGCTTGAGTGCACATCTGAATTGCCTCAGTTGAAAGTTGTGTCTTCACGTCTGCCCCAGTGGGCTCCATGTCATGCCATCTGATCATAAAAGAAGAGAATAAAGAACATATCTAAGGTATCATTCACAGCTTTTTTTCCCCTTCAAAATAAAACGCCACAGTGTAACAGAATATTGCTAGGACATACAGAGGAATGGAAATCTGAAATAAGCTACAACATGGATGAACCTTGGAAACATGCTAAGTGAGAAGCTGAACATAAGAACAAACATTATATTCTTAAAGATATGTAGAAAAAAAAGATTCTTAGAGGTCTCTGGAGACAGGAGGAGGGGGGAGAGACAAGAAACTATGGTTTAACAGGTCTTTGTATTGGAAATGATACACACACACACACACACACACACACACACACACACACACACACTTGCTTTATGCTTCTGAAAATGGTCCAGATGGAGTCTTGGAGTATAGCTCCAAGGCACAGTGCTGACCTTGCATGTGGGAGGGGCTTTGGATTTGACCCCCAGCCCCCTCCACCACACACACACACACACACACACACACACACACACACACACACACACGAAAAGTGATGAAATGGTGAATTTTATGTCGTATCTTTTACTACAGGTTTTTAAAAAGCAACAACAGAGAATAAATAAAAGAAAAAAGAAAAGACTGTCCCAGGGACCCAGATGGCAGGTGTCATTCAGAAGTCAGCACCTCAGGCTGGAGGGACGGCTCCGTGAGCGAAGCTGCTGGAGGCCAGACTTGACAACCTGAGTGCCAACCCCTGATAGTTGTCCTCTCTGGGACACACATATGCACACACAGACACCACACACACCCACACCCACACACATATACACACACACAATTTTTTAAGGCAAGCACTTCAGTTAAATGGAATGAGACTGACTGCAGACTCCTTACTTTTCCTTTTCTTTTATAAGTTATCTCATTTTATTTATTATCATTACCGTTTGTATGTGGGTGTGGGTGTGGTGTGAGTGTGTGTGTGGTGCGAGTGTGTGTGTGTGTGTGTGGTGTGTGAGTGTATGTGTGGCGTGAGTGGTATGTGTATGGTGTGTGTGGTTTGTGTAGTGCATATGTGAGTGTGTGTATGTGGTATGCGTGGTATGTGAGAATGTATGTGTGTGGTGTATGTGTGTGACTGTGTGTGTGGTATGTGAGTGTGTGTGTGTGTGTGTGTGTGTGTGTGTGTGGTGTGACTGTGTGAGTGTATGTGTATGAGTGTGGTGTATTTATGTGGTACATGTGCGATTGTGTGTGATGTGTATGACTGTGTGAGTGTGTGTGCATGAGTGTGTGTGTTGTACAAAGGCAACACTATACATGTGAAGGTCAGAGACTGACTTAGAAGAGTCTTGACGGAGGCTCCCAGGGACCCGATTCAGGTCAACAGTCTTGGTGTCAAGAGCCTGTACTATTCATTGAGTAATTTAATTTAATGTTTATAGCATTTTAGAAATTGGTAAAATTTCATCAAAATCAGAATCATGTTCTCTGGTGCAAACCCATTATCAGTAATTTTTTTCCAAACATTAAATTATACTTGTTTAGTTTATGAAATTACATTTCTAGTAAGCCAGCTTATTGAACTGGCTTATTGAACTCAAACTCAGCTTATTGAAATTAGTTCATTTTCGTTTTTAATCTGTATATTAACTTTATGTCTACATACACTCACACAAATAATACTTGAGATAAATAGTTCTAATATGATTGCTAGTGATATATTTTTATTCCCCTATATTAGAACACTCAGATAGAGTCATTTTGTATTTTTAAATCTTAGGTATATTTATGGGACCTCATGAGAGGGGGATTTCTGTAAGAAAAAATTATTTATAAATACGTATTTTGTTTATTTTGTTTGTTTGAGACAAAGCCTCACTTTGTAGTTCAGGCTGACTTGGTACTCACTAGATTGCCTAGGTTGGCCCCGAACTTGCAGCAATCCCCCTGTTTCAGGCTCCCAAGTGCTTGCCTTATAGGTTTGAACCACAGAAGTGTATATTCAAAATTTCCCTACACAAAACAGACCAAAAGTAAGAGGTAATTGCAGGGCGTACCCAGCAGTACATTTGGGGTACACTGCTGATGAAACCACTCACTGTGTTTGGACCATTTTGGGGTTCAGCCCACGGGCAGGTGCCACTACCTACCTGCCGATATTCTCGGAAGGGCTGCTGATCCGAAGTGGGGGCTTTGACAGAATCGAAGTGGAAAGTCACAAACAATAACAGGCCCTAAAAATAACAGCCGCAAACCTAGCACAACAAAGCCCTTCTGTGTGGGAGGCGTAATGGGAATTGTATTGATGGGTTTGGGTTCTCTTTTTTTTTAACCCAGGCACATGAGTCATGCTCACAGGTAGGGATACTCCCTATTTCTACAAAGCACTGTGGTGTAAGGCATCAATCCCCGTCGGCAGGGTCCTCTCGCAAAAAATGACAGCATGGGTCGATAGATGTGGATGAGGCATTGCCATTGGTGAGAACAGGATGGAGATCAGCTTTCTTGTATTCATTAACTCACTCTGCTCGTGTTTAATGAGCACCTACTACAGGGTCGGCACTCTTCTGCATTGTCAGAAGGGATCCAGATGCCAAACTGAGACCAGGCTCTCTGTCTGCAGGGTCCAGGAGGAAGATGGCCAGTTCAGACTTAAACATCGTGCTTAAGTGCATGATGGAATCTACTAGAAAGTGGAGGGGGAGTGTTCTAGAAAAAGCAGGAGGCAGGGGAACGCAAGGAAGCCTGAGAGCACCAGGGAGAGGCAGATGTGGGGGAAATGGCTGCCCTGCCTGGTTGTGTGTCAACTTGACACAAGCTAGAGTCATCAGAGAGGAAGGAGCCTCAGTTGAGGAAATGCCTCCATGAGATCCAGCTATAAGGCATTTTCTCTTAGTGATTGATGGACAAGGAATCAGCCCATTGTGGGTAGTGCCACCTCTTGGCTGGTGGTCCTGGGTGTTATAAGAAAGCAGGTTGAGCAAGCCATGGGGAGCAAGTCAGTAAGCAGCACCCCTCCATGGCCTCTGCATCAGCTCCTGCCTCCAGGTTCCTGCTCTGAGTTCCTGTCCTGACTTCCTTCACTGATGAACAGCCATGTGGAAGTGTAAGCCAAAGTAAACCCACCTTGCTTTTTGGTCATGGTGTTTAATTGCACCAATAGTAATCCTAACTAACAGTGCCTAAGGTGGGGTTGTGTGGTGATGTTGAGGGTCTCTGCTATGAGACCAGAAACATGAGCAAAGACTGAGAACAGGCAGCCATCAGAAACAGAAGAATATCCTAGGAAAATCAGCAACAGAAGGACCGGGAACTAGGGACTGCTAAGCCTGGCCAGTGTGGTTGCTGCAGGGTGATCTGAGAGAGGCATGGGACAGAAGGGCTTGTGGGATGTCGCTTCAGCTCACATGGCGTTCTGGGGAGCTCCATGGCCCTATTCAAGATTGTGAATGGATTTGCTTGGCCACTGTGCTGGATGTAGAAAGGTGTGGACAAGGTGGAAATGAGGATTCTGAGGCCATTCTTAGGCTCCAGGCCAGACGCAGTGGAGACTCGGACAAATGATGACGATGAGTATGTTGGGAAATGAGACCCAGACGTGGGATAATAGAAGGTGAAATTGGCACCATCTTTAGGGGAGCTATGAGTTATCCTGGCTCTGAAGGGTTGGCCTGGTTATGAAAGGATAGAGTTATCAGCAAAGGAAGGTTTTAGGTGCGGTAGGTTTGGTGTGAAGATTGGCAGTTCATGCTGGACACACGGAGTGTGAGACCTCTATTGGACATCTGAGGGGAGATGCTGCATGGGAACAAGGGGTATGTCTTCTCCAAGGCCACCTTTGCACATCACACACAATCACGGTGACTCCTCCTCTTACCGCGACAGAGATTAAACATTCTGAACTCAGGATGCCAGCAGGCCTACCTTCCTTTCGGACATTCCAGGCAGCTTTTCTTTGCTTTCTTTATCTTTCAAAGCCGTCACATTCCTCCGCCTTGCTCCAGTATTAGTGACTTTCTTAGGTGCAGTGATGACATGCAGCACCAGAAGCAATGTAAGGAGGAGCTCATGTTGGCTCATGGCTCCAGGGTAAAGGCCATCATTACAGGGAAGGCGTGGTGGGAGGAGTGTGGGACAGCTGCTCCCATCGCCCCCGAAGTCAGGAAGCAGAGAGGGGTGAATGCTGGTGCTCAGCTCGCGTGATCTGTTTTGATGCAGCTCCGGATCCCAGCCCATGGCATGGTGCCGCCCACGGTTAAGGTGTATCTTCCCACTTCGGTTAACCCGATTAAGATAATCCCTCACTGGCATGCCTAAAGGCTGATCTAACATAGATCATCTTTCAGAGGTGTGTCTGGAGGTTCTTCTCCCAGGTGGTTCTAGATTAAGCCAATTTCACAGTCAGCGTTTAAATGCCACGGGCCACTTCTTCCATTTTCAAAGGGTGTCAGTCTGCCTCTGCCTCTTGACTCTTTTCCCTCCTCTGGCCCTGGCCCTTACCTCATTCTCAAAAGGAGCCCCCTAATGTCTGGAGGCAACGTGGATAATCCAGGATGCTCCTTTAAGCTCAAGATCACTCAATTACATCTTTAGAGTTGCTGGAGCCTGCAGTTCTGAGGGATAGTGTGCACCTGTCACCCCAGCACATAGGAAGTGGAGGCAGAAGGATCAGAAGTTCAAGGCCAGCCCCCTTGACATGAACTTCTGTCTTTGTAAAAAGTACTTGAGAGGCAACTTAAAGTCTCTTAGGACAGGGAAAACTGAACAGGAATCCGGCGGCTCACCTTGGCATCATTATCTTGTCATTGTTTGCTGTCTCCTGCCTCTACCCCAAGTCACACACTTCTGGGTGTCTTGTGTGATGCATCCTCTCTTTTTCAGATGTAGGTTCAAGTTTGATTGCCAACATCTCCAGATTCTAGCCATCTGACTGGGGAATCCCAGAGAAAAGACAGAAGTTCTCTCCTGTGAGACTCCCACATAGAATCTCACAGAAGGGCTCTGGTGGGCGTGGACAGATCACAGTTAATTTAGAACCTCACAGAAGAGCTCTGATGGGCGTGGACAGATCACGGTTAATTGAATGGAGACTTTGGTGACACCCAAGGAAACCAGAAGAAATGGGGGAGGTTCCTAGAGTAAGGGGAGGACAATGTTATTTCTAGATGCTGGGAGGAAGGATGTGGATGTGGTGGAAACTATAGTCACATCACAAACACTTCAGACTTTTTTTTATTAAGCTTATTTTTTTTTTTAGTACTGAAAGTAATTCGAAATAAATAGAATTCTAGAAGGATCCTTCAAGTATCCACTCTCCATGCTTCAATTCTTTCCAATTCATGGCCAAAGATTTCTTTTTGGAGCTCATCTGTTCTCCTCTCCCATTTTAGAATATCAAAAGGCAAATCCCAGACATCATATTGATTTTCCTGTAAATATTTTAATACATAACATTAAATGATAAGGATTCTTTAAAAAAACAACAACAACAACAACAACCACAGTGCCATTATAGTACTAAAACCTGTAACATGAACCCATTACGAATTCAGTGTTCAGATTTACCAGTTGCCTCAGAAAGGATCGGACAGGATCCAAATAAAGTTGGCTCATTGGGTCTGGTTCCAAATTTCCTCGTGTAACGTGTCCCTGAATTATCACTCTAAAGATGCTGGCCACTGACTTCGTTTCTTTTCTGTTACTATGACAAAATATCCTGAAAAAGAGCAACTTGAGGGTGGAAAAGGTTTGTTGTCGGTCACAATTCCAGGCTGCGGTTCATCATGGTGGGGGAGTTGCTGGCAGCAGGAACGCAAAGCGGCGAGTCACATCCACAGGCAGCAACAGAAACAGGATGAATTCATGCACGCTGATGCTCAGTACTGCTCTTACACTGCAGGATTTCCTGCATAGGGGATAGTGCCACCCACAGTGGCCAGGCCCTCCTAACCCTAATTAGCCCAGTTAAGAAGATTCCTCACAGGCATCCCAGAAGGCTAATGTGATCTAGATAACCCCTCGTTGAAAATGTTTTCAGGTGACTCTAGATTGTGTCTTGTTGACTGTGGTAGTATTGCATTCCCCAAAATATTGTGCACCCTAATAAACTTATCTGGGGTCAGAGAACAGAACAGCCACTAGATACAAAGGCTAGAAAATGGTGGCACTCACACCTTTAATCCTAGCATTCCAGAGGCTGAAATCCGTCTGGGTCTCTGTGAGTTCAAGGCCACACTGGAAACAGCCAGGCCTGTGACACACGCCTCTAATCCCAGAAAGTGAGCCTTTAATCCCAGGGAGTGATGGCAGAAGGCAGAAAGGTATATAAGGCGTGAGGACCAGAAACTAGAAGCATTTGGCTGGTTAAGCTTTCAGGCTTTCGAGCAGCACAGTTCAGCTGAGAGCCATTGGGATGAGGACTCAGAGGCCTCCAGTCTGAGGAAACAGGATCAGCTGAGAAGTTGGCCAGGTGAGGTTAGCTGTGGCTTGTTCTGTCTCTCTGATCTTCCAGCGTTCACCCTGACACCTGGCTCCAGGTTTGATTTTACTAATAAGGACCTTTAAGATTCCTGCTACAGTTGACAAAATAAACTGTCAGAGCAGTCGGGCACCCTGTCCCGTCCCTCCTAATCTCTCCGTCGCGGTCCTTGTTGCTTCTTTACTGGACAGTGGCTTCGTTCCTGTCACCCCAGCACTTTCGCTTCTTGAGTTGTCCAGCCATGGGGACCGATGTGGAGTCATTCTCGTCCCCAAGTCACTGGAGTCATTCTGAAAGCAGCAGCTGTGGTTTAGGAGTGTTTGCTCACAAACGCCCCAGAGTTCTCACTAACCAGTACAGCGCTGGCTTCCCCCTCTCCCCAGCTTTCCTATCTGGAGGAGAAAAACCGTTTCTTCTCGTAATTCTTCCCATTCTGGCTTTGGTGCTAGACTTTCAAATGACAGTTTGCTTCAGGTAGGGGCTTCCCTCCACAGCTCTCCTTGAACCTTGCCAGGGCACATCGATTGTTGAGTTGGGGTGTGAACTTCCCTCTTCGTGGTTTCCTGTGTTCAACTTTTGACCTATCAACATGTGGCTTGGTTATACTAGAGTTCTGATTATCCTTGGAGCTGGGAGCAGAGAGAGGAATGGGGTCTTAAAAATCCTGATGAGGCATCAGCCCTCATATTTAGAAAGGTCCTAGCCATCCCTACTGTCCCTTCAGTACCACAGGGAAAACTTTGAAATAGGTACTGTGCTTCTCTTTGGATAATTGCAGTCATGCAGGCTTTTTGTTGTTGTTGTTGTTGGATTGTTTTTGTGTGTGTGGTTTGTGTGTGTGTTGTATTCGTACATGTGCAAGTGCGCACACCCATACATGAACATGAGTGTGTAAAGGCAGGAGATCAGTGTCTCATGCACTCCTTGGTGACTTCTCACGTTGATTTTTGAGATGCCATCTCTCAATGAACCCAGCTGGAGCTCAATGTTTCAGTGATGTTGAGGGCCGCTGAGGCCCTGGGATCTACCCATCTCTCTACCTTCAGCACCGTGCTTGTGTCCCATTGAACCTGCGCTTTACATAGGTACTAGGGATCTGGATTCGAGTCCTCACGCCAGCATCTAAGTATTCCACCCACCGAGCCTGAAAGGTGGCTTTTTTTTCAGTGCTAAGAATGGAAATGAGGGCTTTGCGGCTGCTAGGGAAACGCGCTACCCCTGAGTTATACTCCTAGCCTTCCTTGTTCACACCTTAAACACTTCTTTTCTCTTGTTGCCTACTTCTCTTTATCATGACTTTTAGGATCCAGGGTACCCAAGGACTTCCTTCTTGGTCAGTGTCACAGAAGATCCTGGGCAGTGGATGGGATGTTCAGAGTTGGCATCTGGTTTGAGGTCCTGTGCTGAGCACAGGAAGGATGGTTCACATCGTTTCCTCTGCTAAATGGGGTCTAACACGTTTTACATCATAGAGTCAGAGACTCTAGAGCCCTCTCGAGGCCTAAATAGGTATCTGGTCATACAATTCTGGTGCCTATACTTGGAGGCTGTGGGAACTATGCCAGTCATTCTCCTGGTTGCTCTAAAGCTCTCAGGCTGGCCTGGAGCCTAGAGAGACTAGACTGAGAACCTGCTGGCTCAGTTGGCTGCAGCATCCACTGAGTAGAGGGGCTTAGTACAGAGCCATGAGGCTACCTTTGTGAAGGAAATCTCTTTCCCTCATCCTTCTCTCCTGTGGTGTGGTATAAGGTGTGAGAGCTGATAGGAGGCAGTACATGTGTTAAACGCAGACAGCTATGAATACCAACAAAATTGTACCTTGGATTTCTAGGATGTTTCTGATGTTTTCAGGCAATGTTTTTCCATATTTGATATGCTTTTGTATGGTCATTTGTTTAGAATGGATTACACCTCAAGCCTGGCATGTTCCTTGTACACTGTAAGAGTCTAGTAGATGTCTGTTACCCAGAACTCTGGTATAAACAGACAAGAACTGCCAATGCAAACATGGTGGCTATTTACACTGATCCGAAGGTCACTACAGCATCTTCATGGTGCACATCTTAGAGTCCAGGAATCAGAGCTGCAGAGGTGATCTGACGTTGCCTCTGATCCACTCAGTTCTGTTTACGCTTCTGCCTTCTCTGTTCTCTTCAGGTGCATTTCTCCCTAGAGAATGTTTTCTTTTGGACTAGTGCCCTAATCGTCTTCCCAACCCTTCTAATAGGAATGTCTAGAGCACATCTGTGTCCAAGAAAAGGATCACATTTTCCCGCCTCCCTTGCAGCTTGGTGAGGCTGTGTGATTCATTCTGCCACCGGACTGAAAGGAAAGTTGTGTCTCCCAGGGGCTGTGATACCAAAAAGCTCAAGTGTAATTCTGGCTTTCCTCTCTTCCTTTATGAACTGAGGAGCTCACAGGTTTAGGACAGAACATCTACACACCAACAGAGCATCCATTGGCCTGACTCTGAGGTGTTACGTAAAGACAGTTTCCTTGGAGAGCAACCTGGCCCACAATATCCTTGATGCAACTGAGAAATAAACTTTGCTGATATGTAGCCCACATGCCTGAAAATATTTTGCCACCACGGCACAGTTTAGGCTATTCTGACTACCACACATTCCACCTCAAAATTCTCTCTTTGATTTTCAAACCTCTCTGGTATGTGGTTAGTAAATCCCGAAAACTTTCAGTGTGTCTACATTTTTTAGATGCTATACATTATGCTTTAGAATGTGATATGTGTAGCATGGTATGTGAAGTAATTCTGTCTGGGCTGTTCTTTCGTTTGAGCTTTAGACTTATAATTATATAAGTTACAATTATAAATACATTTATAATTTGATTCTGTTTATGACAAATGACACTTCTCTGTCATTCTTAGATGTTGCATAAATATCCCTTAAGATTTTATTTTTTAAATCTTTTTAAGATTTATTAATTTCTCTCTCTCTCTCTCTCTCTCTCTCTCTCTCTCTCTGTGTGTGTGTGTGTGTGTGTGTGTGTGTGTGTGTGTGTGCTCTGTCTTCATGCACACCAGAAGAGGGAATCAGATCCCATCACAGATGATTCTGAGCCACCATGTGGTTGCTGGGAACTGAATTCAAGACCTCTGGAAGAGCAGCCAGTGCTCTTAATTGCCGAGCTATCTCTCCAGCCCAAGATTTTATTTTTAAGAGCATGAAGTAACTCAAAGAGAAATCTGCAGGAGATGGAAGTGTAATTGGTTTCAAGAATGGAAAAAATAAGAGAGGTGGCACTCAAATGATAGTAGGTTGGAGAAATTGGTATGGGAGATTATTTGGCAGAATATCTGTTAAACAAGATCTTCACGACACAGGGAGGGGCGATCTTTATTTTTTGACATTAGAGTAATTTAGTATTAGTTCATGGATACTTCAGATGAGCTGATAGTGCTCTGTGTGTGTGTGTGTGTGTGTGTGTGTGTGTGTGTGTGTGTGTGTGCATGTATGTGCTTGTGAGAGCAGAGGCCAGAAGAGGACATTATATTCCCTGGAGCTAAAGTTACAGGTAGCTGTGAGCCACCCAACATGGGTGCTGAAAATCTAGCTAGCGTCTTCTGCAAGAGCAGTATAAGTGTTCTTAACCACTGAGCATTTCCCCCAGCTCCATAGCTGACCTTTTAAAGTGATAATTTGTCCCTGTATCCAGAAAGGAGGTGGCTGTTGGTCTGACTGAAGCCACAGGGTGGCTGTGGAAGCCTCAGTCATAAGCGTCTTCATATCATATTCATCCCATGTAATGTTGTACTGTGACTTTACTTATCAACATGAGGAATAACGTTTGTGCCAGCAACTTGGATGACAAGCTTTGTTCTTATGTATTGTATCATGTATTTTACATCAAAACCACCCAAGAAAATAACCTACCACATTAGCTTTGTGTTGATGGCTGTATTTTTTTTTTTGAGATAGTCTTACTGTGTTGTCTCAAACTTGGGATGCTCTAGCTCCTGAGTGTTGGGCTTGCAGGCCTGCGCCACACACACCCCTGAATGCCCAGCTTGATGGGCATCCTAATACTGCTGTAGCACAGCCCTCAGAGTGGGTCCAGGAGAGACAATCAGCATCTTGTGTACAGTCCCTTCCTGTTCTCCAGGCTCTTGGCCTCCTTCTGTTCTTCCTGTATCCCCTCACATTTTGTAATGATACATTTTAGCGGCAGCCATGGCAGTTTCACCAGTGGGAAGGGATCAGCAGTGGTGGCTGCTGTGAGGTGACCCTGGTAGAGAAGATGCAATGGCTTTCCCCTTTGTTCTAGAAGGGCTTCTGCTCTGTTTATAGTTTTAACTACTTTCTCCAGCTGAGTCTCCATTCAGCTGTCAACACCCCGGCCCTCTAAACCTGAAATTCAGGTGCAGGCGATGGCTTTGAAATTGGTACTTCATGCTTATAAAATGACCCGGAGACCTAGAGAGAAAGATTTTGTTGACTTTTTTTTTTTTTTTTTAATATTTTTTAACTTTCAAAATTACAATGAGTTAAATATTAACTGTTGAGTTTGTGGAGTCTCATATACACTTTCCTGGCTTCCCACATGATAGCATCTTATTAAACCACAGCGCAGTTATTGAAACCAGGAAAGGAACATTGATAAAATACCAAGAACTAATCTACAGATCTGAGGGAAATGTATCCAATTAGCTACTAATGGCTTCCACTGATTCTTTCCGGCAGCAGTTACCATGGTGTTTGCTAGACGGTCTTTCAATTTCTATGGTTCCTTTACATGTATGAACCGGAGTTCTATTCTAAGGACGAGCAACCTTTTCTGAGCCATTTATTCGTTCATCCACTAATTTACGTGTATCCATATGAGCTCACAAATATCTAATTTATCCTACATTTCATGACCCACTTTGCTGTTATATGTATTTTGCTGCCCAAATTGCTATGTACTCGGCTATTGAGAGTCCTGTGCAAGCTGGCTTCTGTGCCTTGTTGCTATGCTCCGTCCCGTTACAAAGCATTTCTTTAGTTCTTCGGGTCAGGAGATGCTCCACGCTCATTTGTGCTTTCTCTGCCCCTGCCTCGGAATTGGCCATTTTCTCACTGCAGCCCCAATTTCCATACCATTTTAATGCTAGGCTTATAACACTATTTATAATCTTGCAAAATTAATGCTTCCAATATGGGAATCTCTGCATAGAAGATATTAGGTATTTTTCTACCACTTTTCATATTGACTAATTATTACGTATCAGTCCACTAATTTATCTAACTGCGGTGAGCCTATGCTATTTTATTACACAGGGTAAAAAATGGGAGGCCGTGTAGTAATTGGGTTTTTACAGAACAAGCCAGCGTTGTGCATTCTTAGTTTTGTATTTCTGTTTAGTACCTAACTCAAAAAGTGCATCTTTTAGACTTGTTAGTGTGTTTAGGTGTGTGTGTGTGTGTGCATGCGTATGTGTGGATATGTGTATGTGTGCATGTGTGTGCATGTGTATGTGTGTGTGTGCGCGCGCGCGCGCGGGCACACACGCACGCACAAGCATGCATGCATGCATGCATGCATGCCTGTGTGTGTGTTCCAATTCAGATGCACAGGACTTATGGAAACGAAGTTTCTTCTCTGGTCATAGACCTCCATCCCTAACATGTGATGGGCAGAGCCATCTGAAAGGAGAAGGGGAAGAGCCGAGAAGAGTTTTCAGTCAACCGAGCCAAAGGCCGCCCTGACCTCGGCTTTGACTTTGTGAACCCGCCCCTCTCCCTTTGTCTTTTTGTCCTTTTAGTTAAGTGGACTTGATCCAGGTTTTCTGTAGCTTGCGAATATTCCTGTGGAAACATTTCCTGTTGGGTTCATCCCGTTGTTTGTGGTTTGTGGGGTTTTGTTTGCTTGTTTGTTTGTTTTCCTGCCCGTAATCCCACTTGTCTGAGTACTTTTCCAAGTTAATTGCATGTCTGCTTTCCCTCCAGGCCCCTGAGACTGTGTTGAACTCTTCCCGCCTTTCTGATCTCTGCATGGGGCCTAGCACATCCCTTTAGCTGAGCTCAGGGGCCCAGAGCCAGTCTAAGTTGTGAATTTTGTTTAATGGACAAGTGGGTTTTGTTTTTTTGTTTTTGTTTTCCAATTAGTGCAGAATCAATTTCCACTCTTGTGGTGGCTAACTCAAGCCACATTTTCTGGGTCAGGATCCTGGACGCTATCATCCATCTGGGTTCTCTGCTGATGATTTCCCTAAGTCCAGGAGAAGGGAGCAGAGGTCTGAGTTCTCACCTGGAGATTTTGCTGGGGAAACTTGCTTGGGACCTTCCTGATCCAGGAGACAAAGGTGTGGGTAGAAGATGGCAGGGACTGTGAGACGCAGGACTCATATCTTGCTGGCCACCAAATCCAACTGCTTAAGGGTCTCATAGCATCCTAAGATGGCTGTTCACTCCTGATATCCAACCAGGCCTGCTTGCACAACCATGGAGGGCATGAATCAAAACAGTTTAGGTAGCAGGAGGCCAAGTGTGTGGAACGGGAGAGTGAATCAAAACCCAGCTGCCTAGGATGAGGCTTGGAGATATTGTGGGATAAAGAAGCAGGGTGACTTCAGGAGAGGAGAAAGAACATATTATTATCGTTATTGTTATTATTATTGTATGTGTAACATGTGTCAGGATCACATGTGCACGTGGAGGTCAAAGGACAACTTTGTGGAGTTTGTTGTCTCCTTCTATGATTACAAGGATTCTAGGAACCAGACAAAGGTAGTCAGTCTTGTGTGGGAAGCCTTTTATCCACTGAGCCATTTCCCAGGCAAGAATGTGACTAAAGACAAGGTAACCCATGTCCTGCATTTGTAAAAAGCAAGGTTTCCAGGTGTTGAGGTCAAAAGGTCACCCACAGGGACGGACATCTCTGCTGGCCCAAGGGCAGGGTTGTAGCCCAAGCAAGTGCTTAGTGATGTGGCCCCCCAAATTAGTGGCTTGTAAAGTGAGCCAAAAACAAGTAGCCAGAGCTGGACCGTTCTTCTCTGCTTTCAATACCTCCTTCTCAACTCAGGGTGGAGAATCTCTCACTCTTTTAAGACAGGCAGGGCCTTGACTGTGCGACATGGTCACAGGAGGATAGCCTGTTCCCCTTGCCACTTTCTGTTGATTAGAAACAAGCACAGGTTCCAGCCTCATTCAAGGTCATTCAGTGACCCTGGCTCTTGGGGTTACAAAGCACTTTGGGGTCTGTTTTCTGTATAACTTAAAAGTTTAGGTTTAAAGCAGTTTCCTTTAGCAAGGAAATTCTAGAACTCAGGGTTCACTTAGATTTAAAAATTGTAGCTACGTTTATTTTTCTATCTGATTGTATGAATTTTCTGTAAGGTGAGTTTGTTTATCAGACAAAATGAGTCTCCAGGATATCTTGAAAATTTCAGTGTTTTACGTGAAATCTCTTTCTTTCCTCTCTCTGGTGGTAGAAAAAAAAGCAGTGCTTCTTTTCTGGGGTGAATGTTTTTTTTTTCTCTTTTTTTTTTTTTTTTTTGGTTTTTCGAGACAGGATTTCTCTATGTAGCTTTGCGCCTTTCCTGGAACTCACTCAGTAGCCCAGGCTGGCCTCAAACTCACAGAGATCCGCCTGGCTCTGCCTCCCGAGTGCTGGGATTAAAGACGTGCGCCACCACTGCCCGGCGGTGAATGTTTTTTTAAGCGATATAAGACCCACGCTGGAATAGGACACAAGAAAGCCCCCGAAGACCATGCAACTGTCCCAATATATCCAATATATATATATATTCAAAAAGAATAGCACAAACACTATTTAAAACAAGAGCGAAAAATAATGGTTCTAATAGAGACCTGTGAGATTTGCCTAGATTTTTATCTGTCTAGAATGGCTGGATGTAGTTTCCAGATTCAATTTAACCCTTCACTGACAGGCAATTATGGCACAGTATCCAGTCGGAGTATCTCTAAGAACTCTAACTAGACAAATAGCTAACTGTTCTGAAAACCTCTTCAGCAAATAGGTGATTTCACTAAGGATATTTTCATATTTTATGAGTTTAACGTTTTAACTGCTAATGACTTCCCCAAACTTGTCTGTCTAAATAGCTAAGAGTGTCCCAATTTCTACGTATTACTTGTGGTTCAATGAGACGTCTTCAAAGTCACATTTACAGAATTCCTCTCAAAATAACTTGGTTAAGGTCTGGGGAAGAAGCTCCGTTGGGGAGGTGATTGCCGCACAAGCATGAAGGCCTGGGTTTGATCCCCTAGAATTCATATTTAAAAACAAAATGTGGCAGGGCACTCCTGTAACGCTGGGGATGCAGAGGAGGAGGCAGGGGGATTCCTGGAGCTTGCTGATCAGCCACTCTACCCAACTGTTGAACTCTGTGATCAGCACGCACACGCGCACATGCACACACACACACACACACACACACACACACACACCAATAGTAACAATTCAGCTTATTTCTCCCTACCTGTGGTTTTTCTAAATGTTTTATCTATAGTATATGATCTTTTTAGTACAGGGTCTGAGCTTTCTAGAGTCCTTAGAAATGCCACACGCCGGAAGTTTGTGCACAGATGATTCCCTTCTTTATATACACCGTGATAAACTGTTTTCAAAAAAACGTTTTCAAGGTGTTAAAAATGATTAAAAGTGGAGAGAGGAAAAAAACAAAACAAGACAAAACAAACAAACAAACCCCTACCCTGCTGCTGTTTGAACTTTAGGCACCAGATGGCGCAGTGGTCACACAGATAAAAGAGAAAGCCAGGAACTTGTTGGTGCTGAATAGTCTCTACCGAAAACAAACCAAATTGTGGCGGGGCATTTCTCTCTTGTCAAGTACTATAGCCTTTAAGAAGAACTCTTACATTAATTCTTGTTTTTTAACAACTTAGTGTTTATTTATCCTCCAATCTATTAAAACCATGATTGGACTGTTTTGTTAAATAAAAATTCTTTCCCTCTTGGGATAAACTGTTTTCAGAAGACAATTGATTCTTAAGTACATTAAGTCTCACTAAGTGGACATTTGTTTTCAATTTAGAGCGTGCGGGGGGGGGGGGATAGTCTATGTTCCAGTCTGTGAACAAATGTTTAAAAGAAAGTTTTTAGAAACGTTTAGAGTTGCTGTGTTCAGCCAGCACAGCATAATCGCTTTTCTGGAAGGAGATATGTCAGAGAAAGCCAATGTCCTTGGCTAAACCGAATCCCTCTAAATTGATGTCCGGCAGGATTAGTGCAGATGTATATATCCCAAGGCTGCGGTCTTTATTTTGGCTGGGAACGTAGAGCATCTGCGCACTTCATGTCTTCACGCTGGATTAGTCTTTGTGGGATGGGATTTACAGTCCAAGGCTGAGTTTCTTAATTACCTTTGAGTTATATAACGCCCAGGGGGCGGCCAGGACAGGGGGCTGCTGTGTAAAATTCTGCTCTTGAGGACATTGCCTTGGAAGGTCTTTCTTCTCACGTTTTTTCTAGATGACATATTTTGCAAATCACAAGATTTTCTGTTCCTGAAAAAGCGAGTTTGCTAAACCTATCCATTGAAAAAAAAAAGAAAGAAAGAAAGAAACTAAACTTAAATGTGTAATAAAACCAAAAGTTTCTCAAGCTTCTCATTGATTAATGTTTATTGAGTATTATGTTGATCACCACGTACCTGGTCCCAATTAGAAACTTGTCTGTATATTCAGCTTTTTCAGTTCAAAGCCTCTTTCCGTTGAGAGACAAGATTTGCTGCTTGTAACGTAAGCTGAAACTTACTTGAAAACAAAAAATCCTGTGTTAAATAAAGCTTATATGGCAGATACAAGCTCTTTAAAACTGTGTGGCGCACAAGCATAAAGCCAAACTGTGGGTATCAGAGGCATGTCTGTGTTCCCCCAAGGGTAGCTTTCTGAATTTGCCATTTCCCTTTGTGAGACTGGTAACTTTTTTTTTTTTTTGAGCAGTTGGTCTGTAAAGCTGGGTTTTGATACTAGAATTCTGATTTTAAGAACCTGCGTGCACCGTATCTATACATGCCACATCACACACAGCACTCATATGTAGAAGGTAAAAACTGTACCTAAACAAATAAGTAGATTACATTCTCATGACCTCATGCTGTTCACTTAGACGCTGGTCTTTGTAATGGTGAATCTTCTCGGTGAGGAATGATTTAGCTGGCTCTCCTCTGTTGTGTGTTCTGTGTAGGCACCCCTGTGCCAGGAAGAGGGCAAGGCACAAACAGGCTGACAACATGGCCCTTCCTCGGAACTCACAGTTGGGAAATCGGTGTCTTCGGATGAACAGTCTGCTAGCATGAGGCCAGGAGAATGTCATTGATTTGTTTATTATATTTTTTTACTTTAGATGTGTGAGTGGTGGGCGTGGTGTGCTGTATATGTGGCCCAGTCCTGTGAGTGTTTGGATGTATGTACCTGTGCACACACATGTGAAGGCCAGAGGAAGACATTGGGCGTCTTCTTCTACCGCTCTCAACTGTATTGTCTCGAGACAGGGTCTCTCATGGAACCAGAAGCTCCCGGTGTTGCTATGCTAGGTTGACTGACCAATGAACTCCCTGGATATCCCCATCTCTGCCTCCCAACACTGGGATTGCTTCTTTTTACATGAGTTCAGGGAAAGCTGAGCTGAGTAGAGGTGTTAAGATGATAGGACCAAGGGCAGTTTTAAGTTTGATTGGAATCACAGAGAAATGAAGATGCCAAACAGATGCATTGGAATGGCCTCGAACCATCAGAACAGCCACCGCTTAGAGGAGAACAGCAGAAGATATTTGGTGATCGCCATAAAACTGTGTTTCAGTCAGATGAATCTGATAAGCATGGCCTGGGAAGGAGAGAGGGGAGAGGAGATACAGGGAGAGCACACGTGTGGCTCCTATATGAAGCCCCCAGAGTCCCAGCTGAAGTTCAAAGACAATTAACAAAGGACTGAGTGGGATGGTGAGGGAAGCGTGGGTATAGACATTGTTGCGTAATGTGACATTCCATGCTTTTCTCAATTAACCTAAGTCTGGTCAAAGTCCACTGCCTGGGCTCCATGGCAGCTGGGGATGGCTTCCCAGGTATGCCATCCTCCAGGTCTTGGGCAGAGAAGTCAGAGCCAAACTTAGCAGTCTGTGCTTTCCATGGCCAACCCTCCTGTTTTGCCTCTTCTCTTTGGAGAAGCTGGTACAAGTTGACTCTTGATGATGTTACTCATTCCTTCGCTTTTCCCAGAGAGGAAAGGAAGCCTGGAGCTTAAGAGTGGAAATAGTTACACTAAGATTTTCTTTGCGGGAGGCGTCGGAGCAGAGTGGCATGCAATGATGCCTAGGTCATGCGTGCCACAAGAACATAGGCTATGGAAGAGCATAGGATCAGAAATCCAGGCTGGACCATGAATTTGGTAAGTAAGGCTGGTTTCCTCCAAGAGGGAAAGGTGTCTGTATTCGTCAGGGTTTGTAAGAGGAACAAAGTGATAGAATGAATACATGTTGACTCCAGACCCAACCATGTTGACAAGAGTGACTGCTCCAGTGGTCACATTATGCTTTTAAAAACTGCCGGAAAAGGGCTCAGTGAGGTTCTAGTTAAGGAGAGAAATATTTTCATTTGTAGAGAATAGTCTCCCCCCCCCCCCCCCCCGCCACTCACTCCACCCGCTCGCTCCAGTACCTCACTATATAGCCCAAGGCTGGCCTCAAATTTTAGATTCTCCTGTCTTAGGTTCCCAAGTGCTAGGATTACATGTGTGTCCCACAACTTGCAGTAGAAAGAAAAACCGTGAAAGGAAAAACCAGATCTAGCAAAAAAAAAAAAAATATAAATTATTCTGTTATGTGTATAGTTGTAAAGCAAACTTGCATATTTAAATATACATGTTCAAAACAGGTTAGTGAGGTAATCTTCATACTGCCAGGGACATTTTGTGAGACTCCATGGGGGGGGGGAATGTACACATTCATTTATGACCCATCTATTCACTGTGGTCGTCAAGGGCTACCTTTGTTCAAAGATGCTGGTAAGAACAGAGTGACCATCGCGGAGGCAGGCCAGCATGGATCTATCCTCACACAGCAGATTCTGTAGGCTGAGGAGTAAGAGGAAAGACGCATTGGGTGTGCATGATGAAAAGTCATACGGAGTCCAGAAGTTCAGCAAGGTCTCCGGTACGTGTCATTTACCAGCAGAGGAAATCATGGGAACAGGAGAAGGGAAGGGGCTTTTTCCACAGGTGGTGGGCTGGAGGGAAAGCCCTCCTCATGGAAACCAGACATAGGTGTGTCTGTTCCTTTGCCGTTGCCATGTGACAAATGGCCCCCAAATGTAACTGCTTAAAAAACCACTTATGGTTTCTGTGGGTCAAGAGTCCAGGAACATTGTAGGTGGGTTCTCAGGCTCCGCATTGCTCCCAGATTGCAATCAAGGTCTCTGCCAGGACCTCAGTCATTGCTGGCTGGACAGGGAGGCCCTGTTTCCAAGCGCACTCACGTAGTTGTTGGCCGGCTCCTGTCCTCTGTGGGTTGCTGGCCTGAGAACCGCAGCTCCTCACCAGCAGCTGTTTGACCACCCTGCTTCTTGGTCTGTGGGCCTCTCTCTCTCCCCGGGGCGATGCACAGCATGGCAGCCAGCTTCTCTCTCGGACAGAAGGAAAAGCAAGCAAGGACAGGCAAGATGGAAGTCATGATCCGCTGGCTACCTTATCTCCAAGGTGGTCCTTGATCACGCTGTATGTGGTTCTGTGTGCACATGTGTACATGCACAGGTATATATGTATAGGGAGGGCTTAGGTTGATGACATGTCTTTCTTAATCGCTTTTACTTTCTTAATCTACCTTACTTTTTGAGACTGAATCTCAGTAAACCTGGAGCTCACTGATTTGCCTGGACTGGCTGACCAGCAAGGCCCAAAGATCTTCCTGCTTCTGCCTCCCCCCCCACCAACCCCACTAGGATTGTTGGCATGCACCACCACTCCTGGTTCCCACATGGGTGCTGGGGAGTCAAGTTCATACCCTCATTCTCATGTGGTGGGTGCTTTACCTACTAGGTCACCTCCCCAGGCCCACATAATCACATTGGTTGTATTCCATTCATTACCAGGAGTCTTGGTCTGCATCCTGGCCAAAGAAATAGGGATTCTTACACAACATCATGAAAGGCTGGGACTGGATTGGCACGTGGTAAGAGAAGGCCAAAAGATGGCCTCCTCTGGTGCTGATGTCTTCCGTGAGGTGGAAAGATGTTTTCTCCTGTGATGGACTATGAAAAGAGGCCCAGGTGTTGTGCAATAAAAGAGGGCATGACTGGCAGATGTTTAAAAGTGGCTTATAGCCACTAGTTACAGGATTTGGGGTGACAGGGGCTCCCTTGGCCATGTGTGCACTTTCCAGCAGCCCCTGGGCAGGTGTGGAAATGGTAGCCTCTCAGATCCTTAGAGTTTGGGTTTCCTCTTGGACAAATGAAGTCGAGGGGCAGCAGGACAGGGGAGTGGCCGTGGAGAGGGAGGCAGGGACCCTGCATGGCGACTGTGTGGGAGAAAAGGAGCCCAGAGGTCTTGGTGCGTGGGTGGAGAAGCTGTGAGTCTGGACACGTCAGAGGGGACTGAATCAGAAAATTAGGAACACAAAAGCGTGTGGTGCAGGAGCGGGTATGATGCATTCAAGGCGTTCAGGTGCCTCTGTCTGTGAAGAGAGGGCCCACAGTGTGGGGGCTCAAAGAACATGGAGATGTAGATCATCAAGGATGAGTCACCCACATAAACACTGAGGTGACTCAGAATGATCGATGCTGAAAATTGTGAGGAGGGAGGATCGTGACAAGACAAGGGCTCTAGAGGCCAGCGGGGAGCTTCCGGCAGTATTGTAGAATAGATTTTCTGCAAGAACCTTCATACAAATTGCAGGGTCAGAAATGGTTACTTCTTTTTTAAAATGGTTTGTGGAAATTTCCAGAGCTGTGAAAGATTCTTTGGGGAAGTGGATACCAGGGTGAACAGCAGACAATGAAGCCATGGCCCAAACCTGAGTGTCTGTAAATATCTCCAGGTTTGGGGTGATGCTCTCTGTTTCCATTTCCATGACATGAAGCATCTGATATCCCCTCAGTTAACTATGATAGTGACTATGTAAATCCCCCGAATTGGTCCAGATATATGAAAATGCTTACAACAAGTCACCCTTACAAAGACCATTGAGGCCCCAGTAGATGAATTCAATCTGTCTTGGTTTATTTGTTGGGATGGCAAATATAAATAAGCATCCTGGGCATTGGTCTTGGTACCTCTACCTCACTGTGTCATATAATTCCCAGACAAAAGTCTAGATTCTCAATAAAAGGCAAAGCTAGAAACAAAACAAAACCTGACATTAAAAGAAATAGGACACGTAGTAGTTTTCTCCTGGTTTGTGAATAGAAAATCAAATTCTAATAAGAATTTATAGTCTTGGATCAACTTCAAGCAGACGTGAGACTGGAGTGTGTGTGTGTGTGTGTGTGTGTGTGTGTGTGTGTGTGTGTGTGTGTGTGTGTAAGTGCATGTGTACTGTGTCTGCAGATGCATGTGCCCATGTGTGTATTTGTGGAGGTCCGAGGTCAATAGTGGGTATCTTCTATTGCTCTCCACTTTGTTTTTTGAGGCAGGGTCTCTCACTGAACCTGGCTAGATTGGCTTGTTCGTGAGCTCCTGGGATCTGCTTGTCTCTATTGCCCCAAAGCTGATAAGAAACCTGACTTTATGCTGGTGCTGAGGATGCTGCCTCTGGTCTTCCTGCCTGTTAGTTCAGCAATTACTTTACACATTGAGCCACCTCCCCAATTTCGGAGATAGAGTTCATCTGGCCTGTCTATCTCTACAAAAGCAAGTCCAACTAACAACTTAAAAGTTGTTCTAATGGTAAATGTTTGAGGAGAGACATACGGTTCGCTGAGTTAAACTTCATGCAATGGGCACACACATTACATGATACCTTATTAATAGGTATAACTTTATGTTTTAAATATCAACTTAATATAAGCTTTTTAAAAGCAGTCCTCAGTTAGAACATCGTAGTGTACCTAGAAAGATCTAGAGCAAACCCTTTTTGGAAATGCAATCTCAGCTTTAGCTTCATGCCATCCCCATATAGTGCTCATCTGAGCATGAGCTCATAAATAAAAATTAGAAGCAAATAAAAAAAAAACCAGAAATATAAATCCAATGGCCAGGCTTGGATAACCCTAGGATAACCAATATCAAGAGGAAAAATGGATAGCTTGATTCAATGACTGATACCTAAAAGAGAATTTGGATACTTAGTGTGTATATATATGTACAGATAGGTAGATGGCACCTTTACTTTTATTTACTAATTTTGTTTCTATTCTTAAGGAAGTGATCAGATATGGAGACATAGTGATATTCATTATAATGTTATTTACAGCAGGAAAACAACACTTAGACACAACCTTCATCCCTCAGAAGAGGGAACAGAACAGGCAAATGATAAAACATGTGCAGTATTGTTCTTATGTATGAAGTTTTATTGCTGTGAGAATGTGCTCATGATATAATCTCAGGGCTTAGGAGCCAGATAAGAAATTGCCTGTCAAATATGGCAGTATTTAGCATTTTACTTATTTTCTTTTATAATTTTTGCATTCATGCAAGTGTCTGGTATTCACTCTCCTGTTCCTGCATGTGTGGAGGCCTGGGGTCAACTCTTGCTCTCCACCCAAGTTTTGAGGCAAGGTCTCACTCTGCCTAAAGCCACTCATTGATTGGGTTATGGGCCCGAGTTCCAGGAAGCCTCCTGTTTCTGTATGTAAGGTACACACATCACATCTGACTATATATGTGTGCTCGGGAGGTGAGCTCAAGTAGTTCTTACACAGCAGGCACTACCTACTGAGATGTCTGTCTCCTTAGCTCGCACACTATTTAGATACATGGAAGTATTTTATTTCTCTCAAATTCTTTGTAAATAAGAATTTGACAATGGTAGAAAGGACTTAGGAAATCTTGGCAGGATTTTATTGAAGGGTTCAGTTCTTTTAACAGAGGAAGGTCCTCCAAGAATTTAAGCATAAAGATATATAAATAATAGCTTTCGTGAATAGAATTTAGTTTCAAATTCTGATGCACTTAAGACATGCAGTCAACATTCACATACTTTAATTAGAAAAAAAACCCACCATACTGAGTCCTTCTATTTTGGATATGAAGACTTCACAGAGAATTTAGAAGTGAGTTAGGTTTCTGTTCCTGTCATTGAATGCAATTACGTGACAACTCTTCTTGCTGTCATAGCCAGGAAATGGACCACTTAGATACTCATGACTTCACTGCTGCTAACGCACGGGAGCAATAAAGAACATTCTTCCATGATGCTTCCATCACTGTGAATTGAGAAGATCAAATCTTTTTTTTTTCCTTTTTGCTATGCAGTGATTTAGTTAATGAAAGCACTTGTCATATCACACAGGGCTGTATTACAGAAATGCCCGCTGCCAGCAATCTTCAGGCAGTCATCTGTACAGAACCATCTACAGCAAAAAGAAAAAAAAAATCCTTTTCTCACTTTTGTGGTTGGTGGAAAATTGGCTTACAATCTCTGGCTGGATCCTAAAGTTTCAAGTGACTCAGTGGCATGCTTATAGTTTGCTTAATCACAAAAAGCAAGGACCTCGGCAAGAACCTACAAACAGAGATCTTTAAAGGACAAGTACTGGAATTGTGGACAACAGAGCAGTAAACTCTATAGTCAGTGGAAGGCAGATTATTCTAAATACCAAGAGAGCTAAAGTGTTTAGTGCAGATATTACCCAGCTAATAGTCTCAGCTCAGTTTGGTTGATTTACCACCCAAAGACATTTGCCTGGGAGTATATTTGCTTAACACATGTAAGATATAAACCATCATTTATTGATGGACTGAAAAATTCTTGAAGTATAACAGTAGGTGACGGGCATCATATCCAGAGAAGGCAAGTATGCAGAGTTTATGCAAAGGACTCCAGTGATTCTGAGGTGTCTGAGTAGAGAATGTGTCTACTTGATCGTCTTCTCTATATTATCTGAGATCTGGCACATGGGATATCTTGATAAGATAATGGACTTAGAAATGGCGGCTGAGGCTCTTTCATCCATTGCCTGGCTATTGTCCTGAGGGGGCCTATCTCCCTGGTCCTTTTGAGTTCTGAGTCCTTCCTACAGCAGAAGCCCCCACTGTCATACTGTGGTGACAAAGAACATTCTTCCACAATTATTCTAGCCCTGTGAATTGAGACAATTGACTCTTTTTTTTTTTCACTAAGTAATGAGTTAGCTCATGACAGCGGCTGTCACACTGCACAGGGCTGTCTTGCAGAAATGCCTGCTGCCACCGATGCTCAGATAATCATCTGAGCTACCAAGCAACTCTGGCCAATCACTGCCTTCTGGGAGAAGTGTCCTTTGCTCTTGCTTTCAATAGAGACATTGACCGTTAATCAGAACCACTTATCGAGAGCCCCTGTGAATGAGGAATGGAAAACTAGAGAGCCTTATATGAACAGAGATGGAAGGAAAGGTGTCTTTGTGTAGGATCTCACAGTGCTGAACAAGACATCCTGGGCTCCCGTCTTATGTAGAAAGGGCAAGTCCCAGATGCTCAGGGGACCAAATTTTCAAGGAAAGATCTGGTAGCCTCAGCCTTAGAGGAAGAAAAAGATGAAGAGTATACGAAACAGCACCTAACCTGAGTGAGGCATTGTATCGCTAGAAGATGTGGCCTTCACGTTCAGGCAACCATGAGACAATTTTAGGCAGAGCTTTTTCAGCCTTGAAGACCTTAGGAGATCAGGGTGATGTGTTGTATTTGACAAAATTGTTCAACAAACATTAGTTTACTATTATTATTTTTTATCATGCTTGTGTAGGAAATGAGCAAGTTGGTCCAGTGACTGAGAGACTCAGGAATTTACCCTCTTCATCATTGCTGACATGGGGAGGGGTCAGTCTGGGGTCAGAGGAATAGCTGAGGTGGGAACAGAAAATGCTTCTTTGGGACTTGGTCATGTAATAAAAGGAACCTAGTGACATAGAGCTCAAACGCACAAAGAAAGGTAAAGTTAGGAGACCGGGAGGAGAGAATGTGACTGATCCCAGCCTTCTGGAAATGTTGGAAGCCTGCTTTGTCTTTCCTAGATAAAGGAGCCCTGCTTCTATGGACTTGTCTGTTTTAACCAAACTGGGGAAAATCCTGAAATATTTCATTGTTACAGTCATTCATGGCAGGACTCAGAGCTGACATTGGAACTGTGCACCCTGGAGGCCCCAGAGACTGGGAGATGGGTGCAGCTGAGTCTCGACCACATCTGTAGCGTGAGAAAGGGGAAATGTTGGCAACACAGCAGAGAGGTCCCTGTGGAAAGCAGGTCTGTTTGGAGAGCAGGATCCCAGCTCCTTGGGTGGGATTGGGAGCTGACCTCCAGTGCTTGGGGGAATGTCATCTTGGTCAAGGCTTAAATCTCATTTCAAAGTAGACATTGAGGTACGAGACAGGACAAGGACCACTCACCAAAATTAGGAAACCAGAGTGGCTGTTAGTGGAGTAGAGGATTAATAGAGTAGAGGAGGTAGATTCAGGAAGAGTGATGGAGGTCTCACACCAAAGGGTAGTTCATGAGGCCTGGATGCTCAGGGAATAAGCACAAGTATGAAGGAGTCATCCTGAGAACACCATGACCTAACAAGACTAAAGAAGACCCTAAAAGAAGTTGCAGGAAGATGGGGGTATTCCATAGTTACCACTGATGAGCCATTTAATAGGTGTTCAAAAACAGTGGGGAGTGAATTAACTTAGTGAATGATTTTATCCCCCGTAGCTCCCAAAAGGACAAGGAAGAATAAGACTTCTTAGGTAATTTCTGTTTCAGATTAAACTTGGCTTGGAATCCATGTTGTGTTGAATGTGGAAACTGGAAGTGGATGGGTCCAGCAGCAGCAGATTTTGAGCTAAGGCCCCCACTAGCACTTGATGTCAAAAATGTATTTGTGTTTCTTCTTTAAAACAGGACATAAATCTTGGGAACGCATTATCCTGTGTTTGGATGAGACCCCGGCCTTCTGCATCATATTAAATGGAAGAGAAGTTTTTATCTGAGCAATTAAGTTTTTTTTGTTATTGTTGAGTCACTCCTCTTCCTGATGGTAATGAGCTAGCGAGTTCAGCTAATTGCTGCTCCTGGTTCACATCATCTGTGTGAAGACAATCATCTATTTGCCGTGAAGGAAAGGCAGGATGATTATGCTCAAGTTTAAATCAACCTACTTGGCAAAGCGAGAGAGAGCGAGAGAGAGCAAGAGAGAGCAAGAGAAAGAGAGCGAGAGCGAGAGAGAGAGCGAGAGAGAGAGAGAGAGCGAGAGAGAGAGAGAGAGAGAGAGAGAGAGAGAGAGAGAGAGAGAGAGAGAGGGTGCAAATGAGTTATAACAAGCTCAGTCCTGTTCTATATCATTTGAGACTTCATTTTGTTTCTCTAAGAAACCATCATGCTTTCATTTGGAGCAGTGAAATATGATACTGACATCTTCGACGCATGTATAGACTATGTCAGATCACACAGATCAGTCCACAATTTGTTTCTGTCCGTAGAATCAAAAGGAGACGTTTGACAAAATTGTCCCAAGTTTATATTAATAATGCAAACTGATGTTACCTTTAAATTAATCTCTCCACACTATCCAAGTGTTTATGGTCGTAATTTATAAAGCAACAATTGTACCTAACGGCGCATGTAGTTCTCAAGGAAGACTAGATTTAAAGATTGTATAGGAAGTTAGTTGGAACAAAACCCACTCTGATACTTTTTAATGGACTTTTTCAATGAATTAATGAGGCACTGGAAGAGAAGGAGAGTTTTGTTAGTACAGTGCATTTGTTTCTAGTGCTGTGGTGGAAACCCAGAGCCTCATGCATGTGAGGCAAGCCCTCTACCCCTGAACTGCATTCCCACATAGCCTTTCCTCTAACCCCAAGGAGACCCTGAAGTGTCACTGAAAGGAAAATTTAGTCCTGCACCCAGCACAGATTCTAAATGTTACTGGCAGAGAACCATCTTGTGAAGATTTTTTTTGTACTTAAGATAATTGATCCTGTACGTGGATAGAGTTACAGGATCCCAGTCTAGAAGGGTTTGGGCACTGACAAATTTGGAAAGATATTCCTAGCTGTATATTGATACTTAGTAATATTGTTCATAGAAATAAATGTATCTACACGTGCTAAAAGTTACAACCTGGAAGCAGTAGACCTCATTAATCTAGTGACTCAGTTGTTTTCACGTATTTTAGGATACTTTCCTTTTAGAAAATGGAACCATTTATTCCAAGGTTTTTGTTGTTGTCGTCGTTGTTTTGTTTTTTGTATCCAGATAGGGAAATCTCATCAAAGTTGAGGGATCAACAGAAGGGGAAGAAAGAGAGATAAATAACACTAAGGATATTTTAAAAGGCCATAGGAAACATTTTATAAGCTTACTAGATATATACATATACATATATATACACACATATGCACATGTGTGTATATATATGTATGTATATACATATATATATAACATACAATATATAATTTAAATAGAGTTATGCGACACAAGGTAATAATGCTCCCCCAAGAGCCATAGACTAAGTAACAAAGCCTGATTCCAGGTATGGAAACACCCCCTCCCCCTTCAGGCTGTTGGCCAGGGGATTCCAAGAGACTTCCAAATGTAGACTACTACCATTGCCCTTGGATGGCACCAAAAACTTGAAGATAAAACTGTATTGCTGAAGATACTGCACATTTCTGACACAGAACTTGGAGGAACTGAGCTGGAATTGTCCTGGAACCCTATTCCCTGAGGACCAGCTCTCATAGTATTGGAAGGTGCTATGCAAGCTCCCAAGAGAGAAAAACAATTGATAGTCCTGCCCACTTTTAGACCATATAAACCACAATGACTGGCTCAGTAAGTGTGATGCCCAACCCCAAACAATACATCTACAGTGACAACAGATCCCCAACACCTTAGACTCAGAGAAAATCTTGGAAGGGGGGTAGACAGGTAGGGGACACCTGCTTGAGACATGACCAGGAAGCGGCACTCATGCTATCCCATCCACATGACTGCCTAAAGAAGACCTACCTGCATAACGACGGCACCAGTTGACATGGGGGAAAAGTTCACAAGCTCATCCGTAGATAATGAGCTACAGGCAGCAGCCACTGGCTACAAAAGAGAATCCGTTTTCTTCAGGGATGAGCCCCTGATAGGTTATCCAACCTCAGGTGATCGGCCCTAAATATGTACAAACAAACAACACGAAATAGACTCAGTACCTCTGTGTGTGCTTGTGTGTGTGTGTGTGTGTGTGTGTGTGTGTGTGTGTGTGTGTGTGAAAGAGGGAGAGAGAGAGAGAGACAGACAGACAGAGAATCTTGTGTAACAATCAGAGATTATGAATTTGGGAGGAGTAGGAGGGTAAGGACGGAGGTGAAGGTGGGGAGAAGGAGGCTAGAAATGTAGATACAGTACTCGAGTCTGAAGTTCTCAAAAACTGACTTAAAAACATCAGAGGATGTTATAAACAAGTTGATATATCCTTCAAAGCAGGAAAAAAAAAATATGTGTTTGAAAGTGAAAAAAAATTATAACTTGGTTAAACTGGTGTGAGAAGAAATTTTTTAAAACTTGTGAAACCTTAACTATAACTAATCTGAATCCAGGATCAAAATGTCTCAGCAGTTTAGAAATTATTACTAATAAATTTACCTCCGCATTTAAGGAACACAGTTTTAACTGTGGTAGTTTGCTGGCACTACCATAGTATAAACCCCAAACTGTGTGGCTCACATAGCAGAGATTTATTTTCTCACAGACCTGAAGTTAGGTGGTCTGTGATAACCGTGTTGACGGGAGAATTTTCTTCTAAGATCGCTTTCCCTGGTTGGTAGATGGCAGTACCCACCTGTGGTATTTCCTTCACGTGTTCATCCCTAGCGTCTCTTTTGACTACAAATATGATCGTAAGTACATCCGTCAGACTGAATTGGAGCTCACCCTAATGGTATCATTTAATTTGATCATCTCTTTAAGGGACTTATCTCCAAATACAGTCACATCCAAGGAATTTAAAGATATGAATTGGAGGCTGGGGACGTAGTTCTGGCCCAAATGCTCATCTTTGACAAATATCTCACGTTACTGAAAATAACAAAACACATTTCAGTTCATTCTAAAATCGGGCAAGGACAGTCTGAGATAGCCGCACAGCAAACCATTTTTGATCGCAAAAGTAGATGGAAAAAAATCCCTAAACAAAATGCAAGCTAACCCAACAGTGTATTTTAAAATGTGGTGTTCAAGCCGAGGTTGAGTTTATTACAGAATATTGCAGTCATTAAACCTCTATGCTCACCAATTAAAATTCGTGGTGGCAGGGTTTTCAGACCCAGTACCGGTGTGAGGTGATTAAACAAAAGACATTTATGTGAAAGTAGATTTGATTTACTCGAGGACTGAAAGTTTGAGTGGCCTTGCATTCATTAAAACCCGCAGGTCCTTTTATGGAGGCATAGTTCTTACTTCGCTCCTGTTCCTGCATTGGTCTTTCACTCATTAAAACTTTTCATGTGCTGCAGATGTCTTTGAGGAGCTCGCCACTGAAGCTGAAGGTCCTACATTCATAAAAGCATCCCCAGTGCTTCCCACAAGCCCTAATGAGCCCCTGGCTGCATTGTTCCATAGAGAATGCCCGTCTCCGACTTCAGTGTGCTTTTGGAGCAAATGTCTGTCAGCCTGAGACTGCTTAAGACTGTTATTTTAAGACACTAATGGAAAGGAGCCTAGCATTTCACCTCCCCCATGTTATTTACGTGCCTTAATATAAAATCAGCGTTAGAAAGCTAATTACAGCATCCTGGTACATAGGCATTTTTGAGTGTAAGTGGGTGCCGGTGCAAAATAAGAAAGCAAGTAATGAAGGCAAGCACCATTCAGTGAACTTTTTAAGCTTAAATATCATTCTGAGTTCAATATCTAGCTACTATCCATCTATCATCAATTAGTCCATTGTCCATCAATCTATCATATGTCTGCCTACCTATTTATCCGTCTATCACATATCATCTCTCTATCATCTACCCATTTATCTAGTCATTCCTGCATCCATTCATCTGTCATCTGGCTACCTCACGAACAAACTGTCTTAAACACATGGACACTTAAGAAAGAACAGGCCTTATGTCCTATTAGCTGAAGTTACTGTGGTTTTGAAAAATGTCAGATTGCTAGCAGAGTCTCTGATGATGTGCCGGCTCCTGTCTGTCCCCACACTCCATGGCAGTCCTGACAAGTGCTGACTGCCTGTCGTTAGGTGCACTGCTTGAGACCGTATGCAAAGTGGAGTAAGTGCAGACCCACTACTAAAAAACACTTTTGACATGCATAGCCTATCGACAGCGGGCCGCATCCATGTGTATGCAGAGGATGATATTTCTTACTCTTATCCACCTGCCTGAGACCGTGTTTTGAGCTACTAG
The DNA here is from genome assembly GCF_004664715.2 of Peromyscus leucopus. Taxonomy (NCBI): domain Eukaryota; kingdom Metazoa; phylum Chordata; class Mammalia; order Rodentia; family Cricetidae; genus Peromyscus; species Peromyscus leucopus. The sequence continues at coordinate 35,251,646 of NC_051085.1, read as the reverse complement.
CAGATTTTTCACCTCTTAGGCTTGTGCCTGTGACACTTCCTTCGGCCCAGTTACCTGGAGTTTCCACGTTCACTTCCGCAGGCAAGAACAAAAATGCTGATTTTGCTGGCAAGTACTGCCATGTTCCAAGCCGAAATGGAGGCAGAAATGGAGGCGTATTTTAAGACTGCAAGGTAGACTCTGTGGAGATGAGCAGTTTGCTAGCTTGATTATAACTTGGACTTATTTCCACATAAAGGATGTGAAGTTTGTTTTACCCACTTGCCTCAAAACCGTTGCCAGGCTGAGATGACACTTGGGGTGTGATTCCCCTGTATTTCTTATTACTTAGATAATCTCTAGACCCTGACAGAGCCCTAGAGAAAGAGAAACTTAAGTAAAGACAGGAAGCTCACATTCACTGAGACGTTTACACCCAACATCGCTATGCAGATCTGACTATTGGTTATATCAGTCATCTTGCTCCAGAGACACTGATTATACAGATCAGCCCTCAACAGGTTGAGTCCCGGAAGTGGCAACTCACCTTCCTTCTTAGCACTGGTTTGTGATATCTTTGAAACAGCCCTTTTTCTTTCTGTCCAAGTTGTCTCTGAATCCTGTCTGCCATTTTCAAGAGTTTTCAATTCACCTTTTCTAGTTTATTGTCTATATCATACAAGAAAGCTGTTGGTAAGAACCTCAAGTCATGAGGTTTATCTATTTGGGAAGAGAAATTTGTCTCTCATATATGTATATATGTACATGTTCAGTGGACGGATATGTTCATTGATCATCTGCTACATGACAGAGGTAGGAGATGCTGGAAAAGTCCTTGATGGTCCTTTTCTCTCAGGAAATCCAGTAGGTGAAATAACCACACAGTTGTACTTTGTGGTATTTAAATTGCCAGCAAAACAGGATCTTTGGGAGGGAAAAGATGTCTAACTTTCAGAAAGAAAAAGGCAGCCAGGTTGAACTTGCAAGAATGGGTTGATTGACAAACAGTATCTACGTGTCTTAGAGATTATTGACTCTTCTTCATTTCTGCTTCAAGTAAGTAAAAGGACTGACTCTTGACTCAGTACTGGCCATAAATTAGTGGTAGAGCACTTTCATAGGTTCCATTCCCAACATATATCCTCATAGACTTGTAAAAAAGCAAATGTAGGTCTAGAGCTGTAGTCCAGCTGGTAGAGTACTTATCACACACACAGTTCTAGATTCAGTCCCTAGCACCACATAAAACCTAGTGTGGTAGTATAGGTCTATAGTCCTAGCATGTATGACATGGAGGCAAGACACTTAGGAGTTCAAGGTTATTCTCAGCTATGTAGAGTTTGAAGCCAGCCATTGCCAAAGAACACTGTACTTGTCTGTTTTGCCTGCTACATTATTATTGATCGGAATCATTGACATTGCATCCGTGTTGTCTTCCCGACAGTGATGACGTTCATGGCTGACTCCTGCCGGCCTCTCCTCTGTTCTATTCCTAGCCTCTATTGACACTCAATGAACACTGATGGGATTAATTTGTGAAACACAGTTGTGTTTCTGCCAGCTGCCCACCCAAAAACAGCATGCGATTTGAACTCCCTGTGTTTCAACCGCCGAGACCATGCTAGTGAAAATGGCATGGTGCACAGAGCCTGGCACAGACTGAGTGGCACTCTCCTGAGTGAAGACTGGTGCCACTGCTGCCCACAGAGAGGTAGAGTTGGAGAAGCCCTAGATTTGGTGACAGGCCAAGGAGTAAGCCTGGCCTCTGCTTCACTGCGGGCCTTGCCTAGACTGCCCTGGCTGGCACTTGGGCATCCTGCGGAGCTTGCCATCCACTGGTCTGGAGCCAGCAGCCAGTCAGCTGTGCTCATGTGCAGAGAGCCTGGGCCTAAGCGTCTACAGAGCACTTGGCCTCGTTTCGTTCTCATTAACCAGGTCAGAATTGCTGGCTGCTGTAGTGGCGCAGTGGAGTGAGTCAGGCCTGTGGGGATGCTTGACATCACTGGATTCCCCTCCATCTAATCAGTTTGTTTTAGCGAAGCTTCTTCGTGTAAACACATCAGTTGAAGGCAGACGTTCTGAAGTGAAGGTGGTTAAATAATGATTTTTATGAATAACACCACTTCCCTAAAGTCAATCTTTTTTTTTTCCGTTACATTTTTTTTTTTTTTTCCAAATCAGGTTTTCGAAGCAAGACAATTTTAGACTCTTTATAGTAAGAACAGATTTAGAAACCTTCCCAAGGTGTGACGCACTTCAGGCGAAATTTAGGTGGACAAGGAACAAGGGTTTTTATTAAGAAGTTCAATTAGATGATGGTCACTAAAATATGTATGAACTAAGGTAAGTATGTCAAATGACCCAGTAGGCCGACTAGGTAGAGGGAAAATGTGAGCGGCAGGCTACAGAGGCCTGGCTGGAATGCTAAGGTAACTTCTATCCCACGCATGGAGCTAAAATGCAGGCCCATGGGCCACATTTACTTGGCTCGGAGATACTCTTTCAAGCCCACAGAGGGGAACAAACCTGGGACATCTCCACAGTCATGAGCACTCACTAGAGTGGCCTGGGTTTGCAGCTTAATTATTTAAATGTTTCCAGACTCAAATGACTGATGATCCAACATATTTTTAATTGAGACTTTCAGAGTACATGCTGTAAGATGAGCCTTGATAAATTCATGATAAAAAAAAAGCTTCCTGCCATGCCATGTTCTTTATTTTGATACCCACATTTTATGTTACAGATGTAAATATCCCTCGGCCTCCCCCCCCCCCCTGATTTCAAGAGAACAGAGCGCTGGAATAAATTCTGGTCCCTATTGGAACCTTTTCAATGACAAAGACTAGTGGTGTTTTGTTGTTATTGATTTCAAAAAGAAAAAGAATGCTGTTGGAATAAAGAAACGGAACAATACCCGAATGTTCTACCTAATTTAGCCACCCTAAGATAAACACACTGGGTGAATCATCCCATGCTGGTGGTACTGTTTTAACATTCATTCTGTAACCTCTTCCTGCTCCCTTCCAGTCCACCGAGTGGGTGGGATAGAGGTAGATTCACTCAGGGAAGAGTTTGTTCCTGTTAAGATTCCTGAGTTTTCCTTTGGCATAAACTATTTCTAATTATAAGCAGTATCAACTGGGGGCTTTTAAAAAAGGACTTTCAAGATAAAAGAGTATTTGAGAATTATTCAGTTCCTAGAGCTGCATCAGTGTTAAACAATCTCTAGCTTTGAAGCTATAAAAGTCATTCATCAATCTCAGATGAATTACAAATTCCTTCTCAACATCTATGTACATCTCTGGCCATTGAATCTTGGTATTTGGCTCTTTAAAACTGACTATGAAGCCGGGTGGTGGTGGTGCATGTCTTTAATCGCAGCACTCGGGAGGCAGAGCCAGGCAGATCTCTGAGTTTGAGGCCAGTCTAGTCTACAAAGTAAGTTCAAGGACAGTTAGGGCTGTTACACAGAGGAACCCTGTCTCAAAAAACCAAAACCAAAACCAAACTAGTTATGGAAAATACTTTCCTGGACTCAGAAAGCCAGATCTGTGAGTTTCTATCTCTTTTCAGTTCTCATGGTACAGTGTCTTTCAAGACCATGACCCCTTTGTGAGTTGAGATGAGCATCCTTTCTTGGGCTTATTTCTTGATAGTTATTTGTGTTGCTGAGACTCCCCTTTGCCTGAGCTGTACCAGGAAAGGACTGTCTTACCTGTTTGTGTCTTTAGATTCTAAGCAGGGCATCATTGACAAACACTTACCATGGCGTGTTTCTAAGTGGATCATGTAGCAGGCAGTGAGGGGATATTTTCAAAACACCAAACCCCTCAGTCAAAAATCCCAGCCTCCAACTGTGTGGCTGTTGCTAAGTCTTCACAGATCTGACTGCAGATCCCATGAACTCAACTGGCAGACCCACAATCCTGCCCTCTGCCCTGTGGCTGGGGGCAACAATTCTCTTGCTGTCAACCCTGCTCTCCTTCCTCCATTCCTGGACTTGTGCTCCCAGGGTGCATGTCGAGCCTACACCATTCTTTATGATGCTCTGGATTTTCCTTTCTCCTCCTCCTGGAATATATCATATATATTCCCTCCTCAAGTCACCGGTCCCCAGACCATGGAAGAGCCTTCTGCCCCATTGTAAAAGAGGAGCGGGAATTCTTTCCAGGGAGACAGTTGTTCACCCGAGCTGTCCAGAAGTCAGAGAAATAACTCTTCTGTTTTACTGGCTGGCTCTCTTCAAGGAAACATCAGCCCCTTTGCTGTGTTAACTCCCACAGTTGCTCTGAATCCTGACACTGGCTTCCCAGTGGCTGGTGAAGACCATGCCTTTTCACGAAATGGCTGAATGTGACTGCTCCCATGAGCCACCATCCAGAACATAAAATCCCCACTCGTCATCATCCTCATGCCCAAGGCAGGATCACCAGTTTGGGACAGGGGGTATAACACATGGTATCTTTGCAGTTTAGTTTTGACTTTCTCTAGATTCTTGCATTTCTCTTCAGTTGTGTTTTTCCTGGCAAACAGCCAGCTGCAAGAGGGTTAGAAGGACACGCCCCCCAGCCCCCAGCAACAGCCCTCTCTTTACATACAGTTGCACTTCAGTTCTTGTTAAAATGTTTTTTGAATGTTTGTCATTGGCCTAAATACTGTTGGTGTTAGCTGTAGGGGCATCCTAGAGCCAGGTTTTTGAATGCTGTATGAAGCTTGATTCTGTGAAGTCTCCCATGTCTACTACACTGCCATTCTGTGTTACTGGAATTCTCCTAGATTCTCACCACACACTCTTTCATGGCCAGCTCAAACCTCACTACTCACTACTCAGTGCCCTTCCATAACCCTGCCTACCACCAACCATATCTTCTATCTGGTTCCCAGTACACAAAAACTCAGGCGCACCTATAAAAGCAACTGTGAGGATTTCGGCTGCCCTGTGTTTGTTCCTGGAGAGAAGGATCTTCTTAAAAGTTGGCGTGAGGGGCCAGTGAGATGGATCAGTGGATAGAGGCGATTTCTTTGTAACCCTGGTCACCTCAGCTCCATCCCCATGTAAAGGTAGAAGGAGAAAAGTGACTCCACAAAGTTGTCCTTTGACCTCATATGCATGCCATGGCATGTTCATATGCATGTTCTTGAACACATAATAATAATAATAATAATAATAATAATAATAATAATAATAATTTAAGTTGACTTGATGAGATGTGGTAGATTGAATAACAGTCTCCAACATCTTAGACTCTAGATTTGTAAATACGTTATTTTATATGTTAAAAAGGAACTGAAAGTATGGTCAACTCTTGAGCATGGAATTCAGGAAATTATCCTGGATTATTCAGTTGATATCAATAAAAATACAGGAGTATTTATAAGATGGAGACAAGGAAACCAAAAGAGGAGAAATCCACATGACTACGGAGGCAAGCTTTGGTGTAAAGAGGTTGCAAGCAATTGAATGCAACGGTTTCTACACAGGAAGAGACAACATTGGTGCCTCCGAGAAGACCCCAGCCCATCAACACCTGGATTTTAGCCCGTTAAGACTCATTTTATATTTCTGCATGAATGAGCTGAGGGGCCGGAGCAATGCCTCAGCGGTTAAAAATCCTAGCTGCTCTCCCAGAGGACCAGGATTCAGTTTCCAGTACCCACAATGGATGATGGCTCACAATCATTCATAACTCCAGTTCCAGGAAATCTGATGCCCTCATGTAACCTCCAAGGTTAGCATCAGGCTTGCATGAGGTACACATGCATATACATAGATAAAACCTATCCATACCCATAAAAGTAAACAAAAAATTTTTTTTTAAAAGAGTGAGTTGAAGGTGCTTTAAGCTGGTAACTATGTAATACTTTGTTACAGCAGCAACCATAAACTGATACTGATGAGAAGACATTGGCAGAAACAATCTGAGAGCAGAACCATGAACTAGATAGAGAAAGCCAGCAGAGGAAGGCTAAGCTTCTCTAAGAACAACTGTCCATCCTGATCCAAGTTCCTGCTGGTATGTTAGAGCCTGGTGAAACCTTGAATGTTAGCCAAAACATGTCTCATTCTGCGTATCGGATGCAGACACTAACTCCCTTTTCTTCTATAGCTCCTGAGTGTTATCCAAAGACCACCTTGGTAGCTTCACTAGATCTTACCAGCCTCAGAGACATTTGCATGTTATTTCTCCAGACACGTTTATGGAGATGCTGGTACTGATGCTCACTGTTAACTGTGTCAAGTTAAGTGGTGTGAGTAGTGTGCACAGTAGATGAGTTCATCAGTTGATCTTAGATCGGTACTCACCCTGGCTTCCATAGAACAATTTGCCCTTTGCCTACTCAGCACTTGGCTCCTAAGGGTCCTCTGCTAATAAGGAAAGACTTGAATCACCTCTTATTTTCTTCTCCAATGGGTGCCCAGATAAGGAGATAAAATCACAAGGGTGACAAATGATTATTTCCCCCCAATGAATGTGAAGGCTTAATTTTAATACACACTTTGACCTCCGAGATGTGGGTGGAAACTAGACCGTCACTGGACTCTTTGAGAAGGTCAGGGAGAAACTGATGAAAGAAAAGAGAAAAAGGTATACTTTTGGCATTTTAAGGATTTTCTTGCTGCTGACATAACTGAAAGAATAATCCTGCTTATATCACCGTGTATATTGGCCTGCCCAGCACTGACCCGCTCACTCATTCATTCCAAAGGCCATCATGCCACACTCGATAATATGCTAGGGGTTATGAGGAAGAATGAGAAGATTCCTGCTTTAATGGTCTGTATTAGAGTAGAGGAAGCCAACCTGAGTGTAATAAGAAACCACCCCCACTAACAAACTCCTCATCAATAAAGGAATGTTCTTCTGTTTGAAGTTCAGTCACTCAGAGCCCAAGAGTACCTTGTTTGATGAATCCCGGACAGATCCCACGCCAAGAACACTTTTCGTTGCAAGATGGTGTTAAGTGTAGGAAAGGCTCTTGAAGAACTGATTTAGTTCCTCCTATCTTTCCCTGCATACAGGAATTCATACCCACCTGTCTTTATAGAGCCAAAGGGCTGGATGGGACCTAAGGGGCTGGTAGTGTGTTCCACTGCCTTGAGCTAAATGCTCTTGGGAGCCAGGCAGGCCGTGTGGATGTCTACAGCCTGAATAAGACAAGGAGCAGTGGGGACTCTGTGAAACTCTGGAAGAGCATATGCCTTACAGAAAGCTTTCCCTATAGGCCTGTTCAAATGACCTCATCAGGGGCTCACATTTGAGTAGACTGAAAGTTGGCAACCTTTAATTATCAGATTGAGAAAACAACAGTCTGACCCTTTCTCCCACTTCCTTTCTTTTTTCCTTTTTCTTAAGATGTGGTGACACTGTATTGCCAAAGACGGTTTCTACCTATCAGACTCAAATGACCTTCTCATCTCACTTTCCCGAGTGGTAACATGACAAGCACAAGCCAAGGTGCCCCGTTCTTGCTCCCCCCCTTTTTTTTTTTAATAACATACTGGAGATCATTCCTTTAGTGACCATGGGTAGAACACTGTCCCAGCCAGTCCACCCATCCATCAGTTGGGAGAAACTTGTCAGTCCCTTGGTTGATGCGTTGATTAGTTTGATTAGATTAGCGGACACTTAAAGCTTTAATGAGGCACACCTTTGTGTGGGTGTGACTGAGAAAGAGTTTCCTGGCATTTTCCTGAGGAGGGAAGTTCTACCCCGAGTGTGGGAGGTACCATCTCATGGGGCTGGAGTCCCACGCCACTGAATGCAAAGGAAAAAGTGGGCCGCACACCAGCCTTCTTGTCTCTCTGCTTTCTGACTTGGGATGCGATGTGACCAGCCACCTCACATTCCTGTCATTATGTTTACCACTTCCCCTGATGTGATAGACTGGACTTCACTCAACTCTGAGCCAGAAGAAACCCTTCCTCCCCTAAGTTTCCTGTCATGAATTTGGCCACAGTGAAGTGAACACATGAGGTGAACTCACTAACTAAAGCAAAAACATTGTGGTGGATTCACTAATTGTAGCTTGCAGAGATAACTTGCTTAAGCTGTTTATTTCTGGGGCAGATTTTTAAGACCAGTTTTCTGCCCTTGTTCACTGGTTTGTAAGAGTAGACTCCCCCATGCAGCTGTCATTGTCCTCTAGGCATTAGTCCACCCTTTTGACTGATCAATACGACCAAGAGCTCTCTTTTTTGGGCACTTACCCAGCTCACATCAGACAGTGGCTGTCTTTTACATTGCTGTGACGTGGTTGAATTGCTGCCGATTCAATAAGTTTTTGAAAACTGGCCATCGAAAAAAAGGTGTATGTCAAGTTTCTGAAAACTATTTTTAAAAATCCTTAGAGTGATACATACATTGATCTGGATAATAGCAAGCATGCACCGTTGTGCTTTGGCTTATAGATTTATGATTTAGACTTCCTTCAGAAACAATCTTAAAATGCTGATGTCTTCTGGAATTTAGAAGGAGGCTTGAATTGGTGCAATGAAGAAGTCCCACCATGGTTGTAGGAGGACTTTCCTTTCCCGCCCGCCAGTTCCCAAATAACTGACATGGAGACTTAATATTAATTATAAATGCTCAGCTACAGCTTAGATTTGTAACCAACCAACTCTTGTGACTTAAATTAAGCCATATTTTTTATCTACCCTCTGCCACGTGGTGGTACCTTCTTTCAACACAGGACATTCATCTTGCTTCCTTTTGCATCTCTCATGGCTCCTCTGACTCTGCCCTTCTTATTCCCAGCATTCTTACTGCCCCCCAAACCCTGCCTAGCTATCAGCCAATCAGCCTTTTATTAACAATGAGAGCAACAAATTTTCACAGTGTACAGAAAAATTATTCCACAGCACATGGTTGTTTTCACACCAAGACCACTGAATGCTGTTGAAGACCAAGAGATTTTTGTTGTGGTTATTTTTGCTAAGACATGAAAAAATTAGCCTTAAACATTTACTTGTCAAATTGAGAGAGAAATGTACGGGTTTTTTTTAGATTGATTTATTTATTATGTATACAACGTTCTGTTTGCATGTATCACATGCCAGAAGAGGGAGCCAGATCTCATTACAGATGGTTGTGAGCCACCATGTGGGTGCTGGGAATTGAACTCAGGACCTCTGTAAGAACAGTCGGTGTTCTTAACCTCTGAGCCATCTCTCCAGCCCAAAACGTATGGTTTTAAAACAAGTTCTTTCACACTGAAACTAAGAATTCAGTTAATTCAGAAGTTTTATAAGAAGTTGGGCTCATACATTGAGTCTAGCTGCTTCTGGCTCTGCTAATGTAGATGAACATTACAAATGAAGATGCTTTGGTGGGATGGATCTGAGTTTGAATCTAGATCTTATTTTTTTTTCATTTGTGTGTTTGTGTTGATGCATGTGTGTGCACCCCACAGCTCTGTGTGAATGTCAGGGGACAATTTAGGGTATTGACCCTTGCCTTACACTTTGTTTGAGATGGGGTCCCTTGTTCACCACTGCATGCATCAGGCAACTGGCCCTTGAGGTTCTAGGGATTATTCTCCTGTCTCCATTTCTGATTTCACCATAGGTACTCTGGGATCATTGGGATTACAGACATGTAGTACTGTACTGAGCCTTATATGGGTCTTGAAGATTTGAACTTGTAATAAGGCAATTCCATGGAGTTTATCTGATAATCAAAGGGGTTTATTTTGGGTTAACTCACAACAAGCATAAGGGAGTTGGTCAAGGGATCCAGGAGGGGTGAGGCACAGTCCAACGTGGTTCTCTGAAGAACTCTGCCTTGATCTGCAGCATCAGCATCTAGCATCAAAGACCACGAGGTAGCCAAGAGAGCGAGCACTTATACATTCCAGGTCTTAAGCCCCCCCCTCCTCGGCCACACCCCGAGGGGTAGGTATCTAACAGTTGCCTGCTGCCTACTAGGGGCGGGACTTCAGGGATAAAGCACAGACAACCACCTTTACAAACTTGGGTCCTCACACTTGGGCAGCAAGAGCCATATCCATTAAGCCATCTCCTCAGCCACAGATCCACTCTTTGTAGAACTTGAGGAAAGCCTCTTAACCTCTCCAAGCCTTGGTTTCCTAATCTAGAAAGTGGGAATGATAATAGCACCAAACTTAATTTTGTTGTCGGATTTAAGTGTAGTCATAATGAAGATAAGAAGTAGACAGAGCAGAGTACCTGGGGTGTTACTTTGGGTTTCTATTACTGTGAAGAGACACCATTACCACAGCAACTCTTAAAAAGGAAAACATTTAAATTGGACTGGCTCACAGGTTCAGAGGTTTAGTCCGTTATTGTATGATGGGAAGCATGGTGGCCTGCAGGCAGACCTGCTGCTGGAGAGGGCAGTGAGAGTTCCACATCTGGATCAGCAGACAGCAGGAGGAGAGAGAGACTCTGGGCCTGGCTTGAGCTTCCGAAACCTCAAAGTCCACCCACAGTGACACACTTCCTCCAGCAAGGCCACAGCTACTCCAACAAGGCAATACCTCCTAATAATGCCATTCCCTATGAGCCTGTGGCCATTTCCATTCAAATCACCACACCTGGTGAATAGCCCATCTTTAAAAAAAAAAAAAAAGTGAGCTGATCTTACAGTTTCTGGTCTGAGACCCAGGTCCAGGGTCAGCTCTGGGCTACAGTCTGGGAGAGAAGTAAGAAAACTGGTGCCTTTTAGTCAGAATTGTATGGAAAAAAAGCCTTCTTGGGGTGGATCTAGATCTGGCCAGGCTGCTAGTCAAAGTGTCTGCTAAAGAGATTTGCATTGGAATTCCCAGGACTTCTGCTGACGTGTTCTGGAGGGCCAGATGGATGTTGATCTTCCTTCTGAGAAGAATGTGTCTGGCTTTGTGGAAGGGCACCACTCCAGGATTCAGACACACGGGTTAACACCTACATGTCTACTTACATATCAGAATGTGCTCTCCCTCCCTCCTTCCCTCCCCCTCCCTCTCTCTCTCTCATGTGCAAGTGTGCACATGCATGTGTGCATGAGTGTGTGTGCAATCCATCATATGGCCTATGAGTTCCTGTATAGAGGCCAGAGGTCTATGCCAGGCACCTTCTTTGGACACTTTGCACCTTTCTTATGATAGAGTCTCTCCCTGTTGTACTTTGAGATCATCATTTAGGTGGCACTGGTTGGCGTCTTCCTGCCTCCATCCTCCGGCACCGGGGTTGCAGGTGAATGCCACTGTACCTGGCTTTTATGTGGGGATCTGAACTCACTCAGGTCCCCACACTTGCACAGCAAACACTTTTTACCCACTGAGCCACCTCCTTCACCTCAGAATTTGATTCTTCGGGCACACACAGATATATTAGCTTTCTCTAAAAAGCAAATTAAACTTTCTGTATGGGGGACCCAAACCACCTCTCCAAGAATCTCCATGACTTTGCCATCTTCTTGGTTTTTTTTTTTTTCAGGTAGAAAAGAGTTGTTTTGTTTTATTTTCCATTTCCCAGACAGCAGTGCATCTACTCAGAGACTCGCTGTCCTGATGGCCGTTTCTCATCTCTCATTCTTTGGCTTTGAAAGAGGCCTGCATTCCATGGCTTTTAGTTTATGACTGAGAAGGGGTTTTTCTGCTCAAGATCTCCTACTGGGTATACTCTTGGACATCCATCTTCTTCATACAGCAGTAATAATATCCACACTGATGTTAAGTGCCCAAAGTGTGCAAGACCAAAAAGTGTACTAAGTACTCACTTTAAAAATAAACTCACCTTGTCTGAGAGTGTGCAGCTCAGTGGTAGAGTGCTTACCTAGCATGCATGAGCCCCTGGGTTGAGACACACACCTTATTAAAAAAAGGCGATTTCCCCACCAACTCATAGATGGACATTAATTCTATGGAAATTACAAAAGTTACTAAAAAGGAGCAAAGATTGAAAAGCTTGGAAGACACCATTAAGAGAAGGAAGAGTCTACACCTATGCTCTCCTGTGGTGGTTTGAAAGAAAATGGCCCCCAAAGGGAGTGGCACTATTAGGAGGTGTGGCCTTGTTGGAATAGGTGTGGTCTTGTTAGAGGAAGTGTGTCACTGTGGAGGTGGGCTTGACGTCTCATATATGCTCAAGATCCCTCCCAGTATCGCTTCCTCTTACCTGCAAGATGTAGGACACTCAGCTACTTCTCCAATACCATGTCTGCCTGCATGCCACCATGTTGCATCATGATGATGGTCATGGACCAGACCTCTGAGAATGTAAGCCTCTTCACAGCCATAGAAACACTAATGCATCTCCCTTCTGAGAAGTATGATTTGGACCACAGAGGAGTGACGAAACGTGGAGTGTTGAGGTAATGCAGTAAGTAAACCGAGGCTTAGGCAGCGCAGCTGAGACTGATCACCCCAAGTTAATCTTGGTGCCAGTGTCCTTCAGCACAAGAGTACTCAGCTTTTCATAGAATGAGCATTCTAACCCAGAGCCAATGATATTCTCTTCCTCTGCTGTAGAATAATGAAGACAATGCTGTCCTTTGGGGTCCTATCATCCGGGAAAAGTATACCAAGGAACAGAAAGAATAAAACTTGAAATAGAGCCTGCGGTTGTAGGCTCAGTTGGAGTACTTGTCTAACATGCAGGAGACTTTGGGTTCAATCCTTAAACTGCAAAAAAAAAAAAAAAAAAAAAAAAAAAAGTAGGTATGGTGGTTTGTGCTTATAACCTCAGCACTGGGGAGGTAGAGACAGGAGGATAAGAGATTTGAAGACATCCTTAGCTACATAGAAAGATCAAGGCCAGTCTGGATACATAATACCCTGTTTCAGAAAATAAAACAATAGAGACTTAATAAAATGTCAGTTAAATGCACAAAGTAGTAATTATACTTTGTGTGGTAATGGGTAGAAATGGAGTAATGGAAGATTCTTGTGTTTCCTGCTATCTAGGAAAGGTTTCAGAGAAAAGATGAGAATAATATCAAGGGAGGGAGAGAGGAAGGGAGGGAGGAAGGGAGAAATGCTATCTAGTAACTGAGTAGGGGAATAAATGTGCCAGAGAGTTTGTTGACCAGCAGAAAGATACATGGACTTTATTGATGGTCATGTCAGTGGATCTAGAATGAATGAATGAATGAATGGATGAATGAACAAAGTGAGGACAAAAAAAATTTTGATAGAATGAATTGATACTACAGATAGCCAGTAAGTGGGGCACTGCTGTAATTATTACAGAAACCATCATGCTCTCTCAATATACATGTGTATATATAAATTAAAAAGTTACATTGTCTGGTATGCATTATGTATATTATACAGCACAAAAATAGAACACCTTGAAAGCCAAGCTCAGGATGAGATGGACATTTCAAAAATGAAAGTATAGTGCATGACTAAGGCATATTTTTTTATTGGTAGAAATTCTTACTTTTTGAATGAGGGCAATAAATAGCATAATGTTTTAAAATCTTGGTCTAATGATCACAATATAGCAAGTTCATGAATAGGCTCATAATAAGTTGATTTTGGTATCTGTTTTTTTTCTTCTTCTTTTAAATGACAGAGTAGAAAGACATGTCATTGAAGAAGTGCACCATTGTCTGGGTCCAGTGAATCCCATGGATCTTTGTGGATAACACTTGGTGAAAACTCAGCCAGTGAATGCCTTGTCCTCTTTTGTCCGTGGTTGTTCTTAAAGCCAATCAATGTGTGTGTTGATTCTTCTGGCATCTTAGTTAATCCATCAAAATTCATTTTAAAGCCTTTCCAACTAGATCACAAAATCTGTATCCTAATTTGTGTCAACCCCATGAATAGAACTCTGTTCAGCAAGTTGTAAGTCTGGTAGATGGACAAGGTGGAGATGTCAAGGAAATCTGTAGGTTAAATATTACTGTTGCTTAATAGCTTATTATTTTCTTGCATTTATCTATCCATCCATCCATCCATCCATCCATCCATCCATCCATCCATCCATCCATCCATCCATCCTTCTATCTATCTATCTATCTATCTATCTATCTATCTATCTATCTATCTATCTATCTATCTATCGAACTGGGGAAGGACTCAGGGCCTCACACATGGGAGATAAGCATTCTAACAGCAAGCTACACCCTCTGCCTGTTTCTTATCTTTACATAAAAATAAATGTTAACAGATGTTCTTTTATAGTATTTCTTCACAGCGGTGAATCATTTTGCTCTGCTCTTTGATACACATTCCACCCATGCTAGAGGGGATTTTAGTTTTCATATTTTATTTATTTGTGTGTGTTGGGGGCTATAGTTATCATATTTTATTTATTTGTGTGTGTTGGCGTGCATGTGGAGGTCAGAGGATAGCACTATGAAGTCAATTTTCTCTTGACCACTTTTTCGTGGTTCTCAAGGATCAACCTCAGGTTATCAGTCTTGCTGGACTTTGTCCACCAAGTCTTTTCTCTGATACCTAGAGACAACTGTTCAATGCCACCAAATTATTACCTTTCTTTTAGTAGATACTCCAAATTTTCAAGATGATGCAGAACTATAAATTGTTCTAACTTAAAATCTAAAACTACCTATCATGTCCAAATCTAAAGTTATTAAAACTTTACATATACACATATACATGTGTACATATACACATACACATGTGTATATGCTTTTGAAACTTTAAACTTTCTTATTTTGCTGTATTTATACAATTTTACTTTTATGTGGATATATATATATATAGATATGTATAACTTTATCTATCTATCTATCTATCTATCTATCTATACACATATATGTGGCTATACATGTACTAACAGGACTCATTCACCTTGTTTTCTTTTACTCATTTTTTGTTAATTGTGAAATTATCACTGCACAGTCAATATATAACAATACATTCTCTTAGCTCGTTTAACTGTGGTTTTTTTTTCATACAGTACCTTTTGGCTTTCTTTCCATTTTAGTAAGGTACTGCATATCCTATAGTCATTTTTAGTCTTTATATCAGTAGTTATGTGATAATTTGATAATGCATAACAATATGGGTAAGTGGATGGCATAAAGGATTCTTGGAACATCTTTTCTTCAGGCATCTAAAATGATTCAGGAGAAGTCTATATTGGCCTAAATTTCATTCCTCTTCCTTGTTTCCTATTTATTTTTCATACCTGATTATTTTTATAGATACCATTTATCTCTTGATAGACACCCTTATCACCTCCTTCTGTAACATGGAATTCGTCATCAACAATAAAATCATGTGACTTGTTCATTTTGGTATTAGCAGTAGTAAGATATAGTCAGGTACAACACAAGGACACTGTTTCAATTGATAACATGCCTAGCGCTGAGTGGTCCCCTAAGATGGTGAGGATGCTGAAGATTTTCCATTATCCTGTTTCTATTGTCTGGTCCCATTATCGCCATTGTAATGTCCTAGCACAATGCAGTGCTCCTGTGTGTGTGCAGTGATGCTGCTATAAATGGAACCACTATGCTGTCCATCATGGAGAAGCATAATCTCTATGGTTACGTTCAGTATGTAATACCTGATGATGATGAGTGACTATGTCACTGGTTTATACATTCACCCCACCATAATTTATTGATACTTTTGTGCATGTGCTTTCCACTTGTGAAACATACTCAGTGTCAAGAGAATGCCACGTTCCTCTAGAAGCATCCTCATCTGTCTAGGGCTTCACATGTCTTTTGACTGAACCAGGGCTTCATTCTATGCTTGACCTCCATCTCTAGGAGTGTTTAAGCGCACTGTGTAACATTTGTACATGGACAAGATTGTCCAATGGCCATGTCCCATTAGGATGTGACATTTGGCTGTGTTTCATAATTCAGCTACTTTATTCATTTTTGGTTCATCTAATTGGATTTTACCTCTCTCCCTTGTCTTTGAATTGTTTTATGGCATTGAAGTCACTTCCATCCTGTCCTTCTGTCCCTTAGTCTAGTCAGGTTTTCTCATGACACTTTGGGATGCCTACTGTATTTTGAGGGGATAATGTTGATGCCGCATTTATCAGCATGAAACTTCCTAATTCTCAATTTGAGAACTTAGCTTTTCATTGTGGCCTTACAAAGCTGTGGACTTTTTCAACTTTGTCTCTTGAGTCAGTCAAGTGGTCTGCTGAGGCGGGCCCTGGCGCCGCCACCTTTCTCACATGGCGATCTTTAAAACCCATCACTATGGTGGAGCTGAGCATTGGCCTCCAGCTCGCCTGCTACAGCACATTAAGCCCAGCTGGACTCTGGAAACACACTGCCCACTACTTGGAGCTTTGGACTCTTTCCTAACCCAGGAAAATGGTTGTTGAGCTCTTGAGCCCACTTGAAAATGACTTGTGTAATATTTTTCACACCATTTCTCTGTATCTAGAGCACTGGAATGATATGCAGCATGGATTTACCAAAATGTCTTGAACAAAAAGTCTCTACTTTGCCACATGGCAGTGACTGACAGGTAAAACGTCACCAAGACCTAGAAAACAATACAGTCTCAGGTTAAGATTTTAGTGTTAAGATTAAGATTTTAAAACTTTTGATGTGCATGTGCTCTTGATGTGGGTGCATGTGTATATGTATACATGCATTCGCATGTGTACAGAGGTCAATCTCTTTTGCACAAGGTAGGTTTGATCCCCAGCGTCTCATAAAGCAGGGCATGGTGCTGAAGGCCTTTAATCCGGATACTAAGGAAGTAGAGGTAGGAAAATCTTCAGTTCAGAGTCATCCTCAGTTACATCAAGAGTGGAGAGTTTAATGCCATCCTGAGCTACAGGAGATACTGCCTTAAAAAAAAAAAAACAAAAAAACAATGATAACTGCGCAGTGGTGGCACATTCCTTTAACCCCAGCACTTGGGAGGCAGACACAGGAGGATCTCTTGAGTTCGAGGCCAGCCTGGATTATAGAGCGAGCTCCAGGACAGCCAGGGCTACGCAGAGAAACACTGTCTCGAAAACAAAACAAAACAAAGCAAAAGATACAAAATAGGAAGAAAACTAGTTGGAAGAGGAGGGGGTCAGCAGGAGTGGGGTGGTAGGGTGGTGGTAGGAAAGCGCATCAGTGCCAAACATAATCTAAATATGCTGTGTACATGTAGGAAACTGTCAAAGAGAGTTTTTTAAAAAGATGTTATGTGGAACTGGAAGACACATGAAATGCCATTGATAAAACGAGAAAAATGAATGTTAGCAATCTATTCGGCAATCCCCAAAGACATCCTTCATCTGCAGGGAAATCTCCAAAGGAGACTACTCAAAATAACCCAAAACACAGGCATGCCACATCTGTACTGTCTAAAATCCAGACACTGAAGTATCAGGAAAATGCTTAAGCTCAGACCCTCCTGGAAAGATTATGACAGAACTTTCTTGTGTGTATTTTTTTTCAGGGATTTGTTTGTCTGTTAATAGGTCAGGGATTTGTGTTAGTCTTAGGAGAGTTATAAACCCAAGTACTTGGCTTATCAAAATGATGTCTTATAGTTGTTTTTGTAAAATAGTGGCCAAGATGCCTTCAGAACAGATTCCCAGCAAAATCTGTTTCTAGAGGAGCTGGGAGCAATCTTTCTCATGGGAAGTTGATATTCCAGCACATTTTAAAAATATATATCTTTGGAAAAATCAGAACGTGAAAAGGTCAAGTAGCCAAATAGGCTGAGCTTCGTTCGTTCGTGTCCAGGAGCTGTGGGGCAGGAGCTGTTGGGAGAGAGAGGCCAAGCAACAGAATGGACTTGAGCAATTTATCCTCTTAAATTTTCCATGGTAAGGGAGAGTCTGGCTTTGTGGAGGATTCCTGTGCATCTGCTGAAGTGTGGTATTTCTAACCTGAGAGTCAAGAACTGAGCTGCCCCTTGGAAATGTGTCTCTGGCTTTAGCTGTCCACAGCATCCATTTGAACTGCCCTGACTATACCCCAAGACTCCAAATTGCAGAGCATTACTGTCCCCAATTCCTCCTGGCAAGCAGGGAAGACATTTATTAGAAAACTTAAGAAATGATACATAGGACTGAGATACAGTTTAACCGTAAAGCATATGTGAGTGACCCTAAGTTCAAGCCCCAGAACCACAAATTTCATTGTGATTAGTGAAGCCTGCGTAACTTTATAGGCAACCAAATCAAGTCTGTGCATGCATGTGGAACCTAGAAGAGGGGCTTGGATCTTCTCCCCTATGACTTTCCACCTGTTCTTTTGAAGCAGGCTCCCTCCCTGAATCTGAGGCTAACGTTTTCTCAGCTAGGCTGGAGCGTAGCAAGACCCAGCAATCAATTGAGCTGGGGTTAAGGAGGGCTCTGAAATCCAAATTCCGGTCCCCGTGATTGCTTGTCCGGCTCTCCTAACCCCGAGCCTTTCCTCCAGCCCCACCAAAAAGGAGTTTCGTAAAGAAAGATATAATAAAAATGTTCACGTTGATGCTGTTGAAGGCCCAGGGTATCCCTGGCCTTGGCTGTTGTTATCTGCGTTGAACAAGCTCGGAGTCATAAACATTTCCTGTTTGTTTGTTACTGTAAAGTGAATTTGTATTCGATTTTTAAAAGTTAATTGTCTACATCCATTTGTGAGTTTGACACAAGCTAGAGTCGTGTGGGAAGAAGGGGGCCTCAGCTGAAGAATTGCCCCTGTCCGGTGGGTTTGTGGGTATATATGTGGTGTGTTTTCATGATTAATGATTGGTGTGAAAGGTCCCATCCCACTGTGGGCAGTGCCAGGTGTGGGCAGGTGGTCTTAGAGTATATAAGAATGCAAACTGGACAAGTCATGAAAGGAAAGCCAGTAAGCAGTGTTCCTCCTTGGTCTGTGATTCAGTTCTCGCCTTCAGGTTCCTGCCTTGAGTTCCTGCCTTGGCTTACCTGGATGATGGAGTGGGACATGGAGGTGTAAGATGGAATAAACCCTTTCTTCCCCAACTTGTCTTGGGGGCAGTGTTTGATCACAGGTACAGAAGGCAAACTAGGACACGTGGTTACAATGTCCTATCGGGTTGCCTCGGTACATTTTGTAATGATCAGTCAGGGTAACTGGCTTGTCTGTCACCTCAGATCATTGTCATTGTGGGTGGGTGGGGGTGAGAACATTCAAACTCTTTTCTGCTAGCTATCTGCAGGACACTATTGGAAAGTGCTGTCACCTTCTATGTGCCGACACACTGGGACTTGTCTTTCTGCTGCCCAAGCTCTTCTCTTCTCCCTTTCCCCCTCTTCCTGGTATCTGCTAGCCACTGTTGTCTTTGTCTATGGTTCCATAAGTGGGTGCGCTCACGCAACATTCGTCTCTTCTTCCTGGCCTGCTCCACTTAACAGCTCCTGGATGGATTGTCATAAATGACAGGATTTCACGTTTTATTTTTAATGGACCACTAACACCCAGCCATGCATTTACTACCTCACACTGATCCCCCCACGCCCTCCGCACCCTGGTGTTGGTTCCACAGCTCAGGTACCACAAATATTCTGGAGTAAACATGGGCATGCAGATGCCTCTTCAATAGATTGATTTCATTGTCTTCTTTATATACACAAGCAATAGTGTGGTTGTTGGATCATCTGAAGTTCTATTTTTAGTCAGCTTTAAAAGAAAAAAAAAAACTCTACATTGTTTTCCATAGCTGTAGTAATTTACATTTCCATCAAAAGCGTGTAAGAGGCCCAATTTTTCTCTTTATTCCCTTGCCAGCATGTTTGTCTTTTTTGGTAACAGCAATTCTAACTAGAGTGAAGTGATGTCTCGTGGTTTTGACATGGATCTCTCTGATGGTTGGCAATGTTGATCATTTCGCTCGCATATGTGTTGGCCATTTGTATGTCTTGCTTTGCAAATATGCCTGTCTATTCACATCTTTTGCCTCCTTTTAACATCGGATTATTTGGGGGATATTTTGCTCTTCAGCTTTTTGGGGTTCCTTGTGTATTTTGGATGTTAACCCTTGGTCAGATGTATAGATTGCAAGTGTTTCCTCCCTTTCTGCATGTTGTCAAACATCTTTTAAACAACCTTCTCCAAACATTCTTTATAAGAGAGAAGGAAACCAGATGGTGAGGGTCGTAACCCTCTTTCTGAAGGTGGCGTAGCTTTGAGGGTGCTGTGGGTGCAGGTGGTCCAAATTACCTCCAGCTTCAAACGAGCTATTCTAAGCAAGCTGGAGACGGTACATATGGGAGGGTTAATAAAGACAGGAACTAAACTCCTAGTTAGAAACATAATAGAGATTTTTGTAGGCAGATCAGTGCAGTTTCTGTGCCACACAGCATCTCTGGGACAATGTAAAGCTCCCAGTGAGCATTTTATACCCACACACTCCTCAGCTAAAGCACGGTAGATACACTCCTGAATTAAATCAATGGAAGGAGGGATTCTCCCTGTGGCTTGAGGATAGTGGACCATTGATCTGTACTTTTTTCTTGTTACATGGTCTTTCTGGTGCTGTGCAAGGACAGAGAAAAGGTCATTGGGGTAACAGTGGCTGGCACAGAGAGATGAGATTCTGGGTCCTGCATACAACTTATATGCAGAGCCTGGTTCACAGTGGACACTCACTAATAGAAGTCTCCCTGTATGGCTCATCTGGCATTGCCTGGGATGGTTTGGGAGATCAGCAGAGGAGGACAGGAGAAAGTGAGTTTCTTAATATATTGAAGGGGTCTTGTAGCAAAACAAGTTAAAGGATTGAGTTTTACCTCTTATTTCATTTTTAAAGATCTTTTTTCAGTGCTCTTAAATTGATAAACTAAGTATATCACACTATATATACTTATGAAGCAGGATGTGATGTTGTGATGTATCTACATGATGTTGTATGCTTAAATCAAGCCAATCAACCTATCTATCACCAATATATATATTTTTGAGCTGCAAAAATGTACAGGAGGATTATAGTCCTTTCCTAATCTGAAACCTTAGGTGCCAACTGTATTTCTGAATTCATGCTTTTTTTTTTTTTTAAAGAAAGATAGTGTAAAAAGAGTATACTATACAGAAGTGGATTATCCTCAGTATAGTGTGAATGGATTCATATAAACAGTAGCAATCAAATTGCTGTGGAAAAAACATGCTCGTTCACTCTGAATGAAATAAAGATTTTAAATAGTGTTCAATCGGGTTGGGAAACTTAACAGGAATCAGATTTTCCAGAACTTTACACATTTTTAAACTGCACATAAGGGCTTGTGGGTCTGAGATAAATCACACCAATGAGTATTTATTGGGTTGTCCAAGGAATGTGATTAGTATTTTAAAGTGCATTTCAAACAGCCAACAAAACAAGCATTCAGAATACAACCCATTTGTCATTTAGAGGTGAGGTACAGCAAGAAGGGGAACCAAGACTTAAATTTTTGAACCATGAACCAAGACAGTATAATGGTATGTGTGTTGGGCGATAAGGACTTTCCATTGATGATGTCCAGCTACCTCTTGCCAAGACTTCAGACTTAAGGATGTGTTTTTCTCTTCTTATGTCTCTGATAATTCCTCTCTCTTTTTTCCCCTCAAAAATAGTTAGTTTGCCCTAGATTTTGTGCTGATGACAGTCTGGGCGGCTGTCACATCTTAATCAGGGCAAGTTGATGAGGTGTGGAGACCACAGTGATTTCAGTTTTCTGGGAGCCATGCTTTTCTTTTAAAAGAAAAACATACAATATAAAACCCTTTTTATTTTAATTCATGGCCTTGGGATAAATCTTGGGAATCATGTGACAGAATTAAAATTAATAGGGATAATTTTATTATAGGGGGACCAGTGGCTGCTACAGGGAGATGGGATCCAGTATCCGGAGTGTGGCTTGTAAGTAGTGTGGTGTTTAGGAGAGCCACTGAGTGATAGTTCTGTTCTTTCTAGAAGTCTCTCTAGATTGCCCATACTTTTGCTTGTATTGTCTGGGATGCCTTGGGAGGTCAGCATGTAAGAGCAGTGTAAGGCGAGGGCAGAATCGCTGAGAAACGTAGCTTTTCAGAGTTGACAGTGATAGGCATGAGTTCAGTATTTGGCTTATCCTGTGAAAGAACCTAGCATCTATAGGAATGTCTGAATTTATAGGGGAAACACAAGTCATTAATCTCAGTTGCAATGGAGGACTGAAGAATTTGTAAGTGGTTTGTCATCTGGGAGTTCCAGGGATATAAATAACTCCCTCTTGTGATTGAACAGCCATAGGCAACGGTAATACCAGAGATTTTTGTGGTTGTTTTTCTTACTGTGTACCTGAGAGTGACGTTGAGGTTTGGCACCCCATCTCTGCTTCTCAAGTATTGGGGTTACAGGTGTGCATCACCACACTTGCTTTTCTGATGACCTGAGCTTAGAACTCAGGCTTCCATGCAGGCTTAGCAAGTTCTCTCCCACCACCACCTGAGCCACATCACCGGCTCTTGGACTTTTTTTTTTTTTTTTTTTTACCCTTTCAGAACAACAATCCCCCAGAGCCTTGCTGTAGTGTGTATTTATTGCACTGTAGATCAAATGAGGTCATTGTAAATCGTCTTCCTATACCTGACAAAATGCAGAAGACGGAGTTGTTTGGGCTCCGGGATCTCGTATGATTGCAGCCACATGGCCTGGTATGTGATTTCTTCAGGACCCTGCAGGTCCCTGCACTCTCATATCATAAGCAGTTTCGAGGGTCTTGTTTACACAGCCAAATTGCAGAAACGAAGTGCGGTGGCTTGCCAGGTTTTCATCAATGCCTCTCCTCTGACCCTCGGGTGTCCACTGCTCAGACGGCTGCGGAGGGCGAGATACAGTCCAATCTCCCGCCTGACCTCTTTTGGCAGATGTCTCCTATCATTAGTTTCATTAGTGAATTCCCTGTATATTTTGCTGTGAGGACAGGTGGATAAAAATTCTGAGCAGGAATATGGAAATTAGTTGTAATAAAAAAAAAAACACCACCAAAATCGAACAGCAATGCATTTAAATATTTTATCTGCTTCTCCCTGCCCCCCAACAACAACCAAAACACTTTATACTCTTAAATGGAAAAGTTATCCAGTCTTTCTGTGATATTAGTGATAAAGATTGAAGCCCACTTGGTCTAACCCCCCAAGAAAGGATCCTTTATTGTAGTATTTGGGGAGATTCCTTGTTACCTTTCAGTTATCCGTGCCTCTTCCTGTTCCTGTTGGCTCTGGCATCTTTTGGAAAGCAGTGTGTTTTTGCATAGCATGTGCACTTTTTTTTTCCCCTAAACGTGCAGCACATTCAACATTGCAAGCATTTTCTTTTTCTTTCTTTCTTTCTTTTCCTCCTTTGCTTAGAACAGAGGTGGAAACCCCGGGGGACTCAAGTACCCACTTGATAGGCTCAGTCTCTCTTAATCAGCCTGTAATGGAGCTAATGGCTGTTTGTCATCCTTGGAGATATAAATTTCCTGGCGGTGGCTCCTGCAGACAGTGCGTGAAGTGTGCTCAGTGTGCCAGCAAGGGCTGATAATCAGTATAAGGGCAGGGTGCTCCGTTAGTCACAAGAGCCAGGGCTTCCAGGCTGCCAGCTGCAGGACCCGACTCGCCACTCCTGAGACATGGACAAAGCCGGTAGGTCAAACCAACCCTAATTCTTCCTAGCTGCTGGCTTCCTCTGCAGCCCACATCCTCTGCAGCATGCATCCTTCCCTATTTGTAGCTTGAATTCTGGACTTTACTGTTCCAGATTGGGAGGCATGCAGTACATTAACCCTGATGGTGCATGGACCACAAGGAAATCAGTGTTTGCTTTGCAGTTTAGAAATTGGGGACATAGATTCCCATGCCACGGTCACTTTTTTTGAAGATTACCCTGCTATTTTAATTTAAGCTGCAGGAAATGTGGTGTTTGATCTTTTGTACTGAGCACAGTAGGTGCAAAAATGCATACAGTTAATGACAAAAGTATTACTAAGGGATGGCAGAAGGGACATGGAGCTAATATTAGAGTTGATAGATTTTTGGAAACATTATAATATTCACTGTGTAATAACTTAAGAATTATTTGGTCTGATGCTTTTATCCTATTAGAACACATTGTCAAATATATTGCTGTGTGCTTTGATATTTTAATACATGAATGCAGACATTAGGTATCAGCCTGTCATTTATCTTTTAAAAGAGTGTTTGTTTATACTGTCTTTGCATGACAGCTACACAAATATAACTGGGGAAGTATTTTAGCTAATTAATCTTAATTAATTAATTAACTAATGAAAAGCTTCACTTCTCAGGGAGAAGTTTTTGGTCTTTCTTTGCTATAGAGAACTTTGAGAAGCTGCATGCTGTGGGATTGTCCCCATTTTCTGACCCCCCACCCCAGTTATGCTCTGGATTAGCTCCCCTCTGAAACTCAGTAGGTCAGTCACTTGGTGTTCTGACTGGATGGTGGTGTCTGCAGCGCCTGAAACTCTGGGTGCTCTCCTGAGAGGATTCACTGTTTATGATATACCCTGTACCCCAAGACCACCCCCCTGGTGGTAAACGAGTTTGTTAGGAAATTGATCAGTTTCGGTCATCTGTGTAGGTAGTTTAGACGTGCCGAGATTTTTGAAGGCAGCATATTCTGCTGCGTTTGATAGAGTAGCTTGCCAGGCTGAAACCACTCATTACAATCATTCTGACGTGGACACTGAACAAATTTAAATAAATTAGAATAGTATACTATCAGGAATGAAAATCCTGGGGTGGGGGGTGGAAGAAATAAAAGAAGAGGAGGGGTGTGTGTGTGTATGCGTGTGTGTGCATATGTGCATGCGTGTGTGTGTGTGTGTGTGTGTGTGTGTGTGTATGCGTGTGTGTGTGTGTGTGTGTGTGTGTGTGTGTGTGTGTAGTAACAGGCAGGCTGGATTCCTGCGTATACCTGTAGCTCCACTTTGGTTATGACACTGTGCTGTAGAGCTTGGCATGAACTCTCCAAGGTCTGCCAGTCTATGACATGGCACATTCTGAAGACCAACCAGAAACTTCTCTGATTACAGTAGAGAAGTGAGTAAAAATAAATAAACAAACAAATAAATAAACAAACAAGCTAGCATCCTTAATTTAGCATCTTCTAAAACTTTAACCACCCACAATTAATTACGCTGACGTCCTGGCAGAATCATCACTTTTATTCAGTAAATGCCCTTCTGAGCTGACTCATATATTTATTTTAAAGGCCATTTAAGAAAAATTCAAGAAACAGTATACTGGAGCAGCCTTTTTGGAGGCTTCAAAATGGTGAAGGCTGATTATTTCTTTCTTAGCTAACTAACTTTAGGGAAATGAGTGTTTTTAGATCATTTCTAGCTGTATTTGTTTGTGTAACTAAATGCCACTAACAAAATACCTGTGCTCTTGACAAGTTTCACGCGTACTAATATACTCTGGAAAGTGACTCTTAAAACAGAGATGTCTTTGTTATTTCCAGTTTTAGGTGCAATCCCCAGGATAGGAATGCATGCTTTTTTGACAGAAAGACAGACTTTCAGTGATACTATTTGGAAAGTTCAAAAATAATCCATCAGTGATCATTCTGCATAGTCATTGTTTCTTGGGTGATGTAAGCACCAGTCATGCAGAGGAACTAGGTAAACATCAGTTACCTACACACACTCTGATAAACTGTATTCGCTATAAGAATGGCATTTAAGATGAATTGGTAAGTGACCAAAAACAAACCCCCCAAAACTCAAAGCCTAGCTGTCTTTAACATGATGCCAAGTGGCCCAGTTCACTTGGAGCCTTGAAGCATCTCTAGTCTCATTTAAATAAAGGAGTGCTGTTGAATATTTGCATCTATCTCTAATCAGAAGTGGAGTTCAGTGGTGACTCTCTGAGCCCCACCATTTGAAGCTGAACTCCATCCTGACAGTTGGACCGTCAGTTTCTTCCTGAAGGAGCCACAGCCCCTTCCAGCAAGTCCCCTTCCCCCTGCTAGGGACTTGCGTCATCCTTAGGCAGGAACACAAGAACGGGGCTGCACGAGCTAAATGCCTTCGATTTCTTCCGATCAATCAGCATACCACATCAGAGGTATTTTCATGTGGCTTCTGTTGTCCAACAAGGAAAAGAGCCACCACAGGGGAGTCTGTCCCTTTGGGTGAGGCATGAGCTTCTCAGAGACGTTGCCTTTGGGATCCAGTCTTCTCTTCAGAGCAGAGCCAACGACGTTCCCACCAGCTCAGGGGAAGGAGACATCCCTTCTCCATTATTGCTGGCTTAGGTCTTCCTTTAAAAGCTTTTCCTGGAATAACAATGAAATATTTATCAAACTATGTATATGGACTATGTCAGGACACTCTCAGCAACCCACAATCTTTTTTTTTTTTTTTTTTTTTTTTTTTTTTTTTTTTTTTTTTTTTTTTTTTTTTTTTTTTTACAATTCCCACAGCATTTTCTTCTTTGAAGTTTCACAACCTCAGAAGGGTGGCCTTTTATAGTTACTAACCAATGGCCACACGTACAGTCCAAGTCAGTGCACTGGTGTGTTTGTGTCCCTCTGCCATTTCTTGCCTCGGTTCCTCAAGAGGTTCTCATAAGTGACTCTTGAAAAGAGGTTGAGGCATTGATGATGAGTAGAGAATGGTGAATATCCAAAACAATGTCATTCCACAGTACTGTAAACTGTTCTTTCCCGTTTATTGGGCTCATTTTCCTTGCTTGAAATCAATATATTTTATTCACATTATATGGATTTTAAAAGGTGCTGTGACTGAGAGAGGAAGCAACAGCTGCTGAGAGCCCTTGGCCTTTTGCCTTATATTTTTTTGGCTCAAAGGCTTTTGACCCTTGGTGTACAATCTCTGAATCACATCTACTGTCTTTGATTTCCTTGCCAAAAAACTAGGAGGGCTAGTCTGAGGTAGACTGAGGAAGGTTTACAACAGAGCCATCAAGAACACCCAGTCATAGGCCGGGCAGTGGTGGCGCACGCCTTTAATCCCAGCACTCGGGAGGCAGAGCCAGGCGGATCTCTGTGAGTTCGAGGCAAGCCTGGGCTACCAAGTGAGCTCCAGGAAAGGCGCAAAGCTACACAGAGAAACCCTGTCTCGAAAAACCAAAAAAAAAAAAAAAAAAAAAAAGAACACCCAGTCATAATACACATGTATTGAATGATGCTGTCACCCTGGGGACAATGAACGAGTGATAGAAACTTCATTTGCTTCCATCTCCCATCTCTAAGAGATGACAGTCCATCTCCCCATCTCGTAGGATTGGGATGAAGAGAAAAGCAGATAATCCTCGAAAAGCTTTTGCCACGGTGGCCGGCCTATGCTGTTTAGAGAGTCATCAGAGAACGGAAGCAGGCTGCCTTGTGAACAAATATCTGTTCTAGCAAATATCTGGCTTTAGAAGAAATGCAAGTGGCAATGTGGAAAAGCGAGCAACGAGAGCAGTCAGGTGACTGGCCCAAGTGTATAATTGGAAATTGATGTGGGTGGCTCCATGGGGATGGGGTAGAGGGGTGCATTGGATGTGCATCATAGAGCATGCTGAGTGTGTACGTAGGCAGAGCTTGCCTAGTCAAAGGAGAACTTTGGGGTTTCTAGTTTGAGAATCTAATAGTCTGACACTATGAACACAGAATACATTTTAAGGAAAAGGTGGCAAATCCTATTTTGGAACTGTTGAATTAAAAACACCTCCTGTGTTAGCCATAGAAGTTCAAGGTAGATGGAAGATTTTACACACACACACACACACACACACACACACACACACACACCCCAAGGGAAGGGGATTCTTTACTAACTATGGATTTGAGATAAAGCAGGGTAGTTGGTTTGTTTGGGTTTTCTACCTATTTAAATATATATTTAAATGTGTATATCTTCAGCCCAGTGACCCCATGAACACTTAATACTGCCCCCCCCCCCCCCGCGCCTGTGGCAGATCCCATAGGGGGCTATAGAGTAAAGAGACTTTCAAAGGCTTTGTCTTTTCAACCTAGATGGAAAGAAGACCAGACCCACGGTGGGAAAATGCCCCTAAGGACTAAAATAATTTGGATAAGGGCCAGACTGTTCTATGAGAAGATGTAAACACAAAGACATTTTATTTTAAGCAGGTTTAAAACTCAAATTTTTAAACAGGAGAATTTACTTTAGAAGGCTCTCATACCAACGTGTCCGAACAATCAAAGGTACTGTTTCATCAGGAGAAGGGTGACGAGAGGGGTAAACTCCCCGTGAGAGTTCAAGTATTTTGAAAGAGAATGCCTCCTAAGACATTTTGCTTTGTTTGCAAACCATATTTGACATGTTTATCTTCTTCCTCTAATCTCCTAGTGCAGTAGTATTGATCTATTATCATCTGTAATTTTGCTAGTCATGATACTTTGTAGAAATATAGCATACAAGCATAGAACATATGTATACAACATATGAATGTATCTCTCTCTCTCTCTCTCTCTCTCACACACACACACACACACACACACATGCACACACATTTGTAAATACTTTTCATATGTGCCTATGAGTGCACACTTGGTTGGGAGGTTATCAGTCTTGATGTAAGGGACTATAATAGTTACAGTTATCCTAATAAACCATACCAATTTAACACAGATTTTTCAAAAAAGAAATACATTTTTTTTTCCTCTCTGAAAGACTCCTTTTACTTATTACTGATCACTTTTTTGTCCTTAGTGTTTCATTTCTGAATGGTGAGGACCACATTCAGGACCCTGTGCCTACAAGTCTTACCCTCCCCTGCTGACCGAAATCCTCAATGCTTTATTGTACATGCTATTTACGGTGAAACAGATGGGCTACCACTGTAATTTATCAAAAAGACCACTGTGTTATTTCAGCATTTTATATTTCTGTAAATGAGTATTTTTAAGAACACCCAGGGTCCGCGTAAAAATACTTTTCTAAGCAAAAATAATGAGTGCTGGATAAATCTACTTTTGGGGACATTTGTTTGCTAGATGCTTATATTATTGTAGAAATCACTGCTCTTTAAAAGAAAACTTCAAAAAGTGGAAATAGGCTTATGTTAAATGCTAAGTGCTCTAAGGATGACACTAAGTGTTCTTCCTAGTTTTCGTTTTAACTGTAGAGTGGCTTTGACCTCCCGAGAATAAATTGGTAAGCTTGGCCAAGTGTGTACAGCAGCAGAGAAAGTATCTCAAAAAGAAGCCTTCTTCTTTTTGTTTTCAGACCATTGGAATTGGTTCTCAATGCTTGTTTCCCCCTCTCCTTTTGCAAACTCTCATCTTTACAACAGCATAATAAACTCTACATTTTCTATATCCACAAGATGAAGTAGGAAGGCTGGTCAAGTGGTTTCAGTCAAAAGGAACCGTTGGAAATGATAGGGAAAGAAAGCAACAAGCACGCACTTGGGCGACAAAGCAGGGGAACAAACATGAATAATATTCCATTTTATACTCGTTCCACGAGTTGCTAAGTACTTCCACAAGATATGCACACTGAGAATTTAATGTTCAGGCAAGTTGGGAAACTGTTGAATTTAACAGTATTCAACGAGGCAGTTAGCATGCTCCTAGGATTAGCATATAATTCCTTGCCTGCATTACCTGACATTAGTTGGAAATTCCTCAGATGGACGACACAGAGCTGTCCTTCCCAATTATATCAACCATAGAGTTTCCCACAGAATGCCTAGGTATGTGAGGTAGGTATGCAGAATTGGAAATCACTGTTCAAGTCTCTGTGTTCTCATGTTTGCTTTCTGTTTTCACCCTATGCTTCCTCTCCTGAATGCTTTTTGACTCTCAACTTCCTAAAATAAGTAGTCATTTTTGGTGCCTAGAAAACCATTTGTGTCCTTAAATACCAAAGCTTGGTTAGTTAGAAATGGAATGACTGTGGCATCTGTGTTCAAGGTTTGCTTATTCTTCCTTGTTGTTGGCCTTCGGGGCATGCCAGTGATGCTCACGGTCACTTTCTGATGACGTAAGGAGAGAGAGGCAGCCAGGACTTCAACCTGCTTTGTACCGGAGTGGAATTTAATTGCAAAACATGGGCCCCAGAGTGAAGCCACATCTTTTATTTATCCAAACTTAACATTTAGAATGAAGCATTAAAAATTGATGATAGGAGATTTTGTATGTCAAAGGCAATTTCAGAGTTCTATTTTTATACTTCAGGTACCAGGAGCGCAGCAAAAACAAAGGACAAACATATTCAACTAAATGTTGCACGTCTGGAGAGGAAGAAAACAGATTTTTGTGAATGAATCTTCTTCTCTCCGTGCCAAGTTAAATATTGTACAAAATTACACCGTTAATATTTGCAGTCAACCTATTAGTAAATATTATTTGCCCCTGAGTCACATCTCATTAAGCTGGGGTAAGAGATTTACCCACTAAGTGGATGGTTTCTAAGCAAATCCAAGTCTTCCGACAACAGCCAAATCCAGCATTTTTCTGTTGTCAAGAAGCTTTGAGAATGATGATTCTGGCCCTTTGTATCTTCCACAGCACTACATACAGAGATTGAACCTAATGTTTGGGTGTAATAAATGGTGCTTTTAAAATTTAAATCAAATAGGTCATTTAATGACTTTGGAACAATTTTTCCAAAAGGGAATTAATTTTGAAATACCTGATGCAGACATCAGTGCATGGGTAAGAACAAAGCATAATATAAGCTGAGACGAAAGGATTATGAGTTTGAAGATAGCCTGGTCTACACGACTGGATACTGTTTCCACACACCCCAAAAATATAGCTATCCAATTCTTTCATAAGTATTCAGCATTTGTGACAATTTATGAAACAGAATGCATGTAGTAAACTTCACAAATGAGGTCTTACACCATGGCAGAAAGTTATTCACAATTTTCTCTGAAGGGTGTAATAGGATAAAGGTCATTAACAAAATTATTTTTATAAAGGGATGTGAATAATTTTAATGATATTTAAATAAAATGTAGACACACCCTTTTGTAAAGTCTCTCTCTTGTCTTCCAGAGAATCCAGGCCACATATAAGATGACAGGGTTTCAATCCCCTTATCTGGTTAGATGAGACCCAGACCGAAGCAGGTTTTCCTACTACTTCACATAAAGTATCTGCAAGCTTGTGTTTTCAGGTAGTTCCATTACCACCTTTAAAACACTCAGTTCCATTGTACCCAGCTATCCAACAGCCCCCCCCCCCAAATTACATTTTTAAGTTTCCTCACATAAACCACTTGGTTCAAAATATTTAACTTTCTAATTATGTCTGGTGACTGAAATGAAGTCTCATGACTGGACTTTCGAGTCGTGGTTTCCATTCTTAGACCTGAATCATTCAGTCCCAGCAGTTTTTACACCTTAATAGGTGTGAAGTTCAAATCCTGCCATTCGTTGCTATTAGTAACTGCCCGCACTTGGGTTTCTCCCTGTATCTTGTCAGTACTCCTGCATCTCCTGTTTCCACAGTCTGTTCTAGTCTCTGTTTTGTACATGTAAAAAAAAAAAGTGTGTGACGCTTGCTTTGGTTCTTGTGTTCCTCCCATGCCATCCATCATTCCTGTACCCATACATCCAGGAAGTATTTTCTGGCACCAACTGTGTTCCAGACAGCATACTAATCAGCGTGGACACAGGAAATGACACAGAACTCCTTCCTGAACCTTCTTTCTGACCGAGAAAATTAAGGAGTCATTGTAGAGAAAATACTTGAGAGTTCTGTGTTGTGAAGTTCATTGATGGATACACATTTGGGCATCCTTTCTTTGAAATGCTTGGAGTCAGAAATGGTTACAATTTTGGATTTATTTTCTGACTTTGAAATATTTGAAAGTATGTAATGTGACACTCGAGGAAAGAATCCCAAGTCTCAACATAGCATTCACTTACAAGTTCTCTGCATCTTGTGCACTACAGGATCTGAAAGTATCCTACAAGCCATGTTTTGGAGGCTTGGTGCTCAGGGAGGCATCGTTGGGAAGTAGTGAAAGCCTTACAAGGTAGAGGCCAGTAGGAGCTATTTATGTGATTAGGGCCATGCCTTTAAAGGGGAAATATGGGACTCTTGTCTCTTCCTTCTCCTCCTGTCCTCTTGGGCCATAAGGTGAACATTTTAACTGCACCTTGTGTTCCTGCATGACATACTGTGGAGACACAGGTCCAAAGCCACAGGGCCTAGTGACCATGGACTCAAACCTCCCAAACTGTGAGCCAAATCAACCTTGTCACTTTATGAGTTGATTACCTTGGGTATTTATTCTAGCGACTGGAAGTTGATCAACACGCACAGTTGGAGGATGAGTTTATATTTTGACTGCAGTTCATCACATGAGTTCAAGCATAGCATTTCCACATATAACATCATATTGGTACTCAAAAAGTTTTGAGAGTCATTTTTGATTTCAGATTTTCTAGTTAGGGGTGATCGATATATATTTAGATAGAGAATGGGTTCAGTTGAGTATTATTCTATATAGGGCCACCAGAGAACGCCCCTGAGAGGTTCTCATGCAAGCTGAGAATCACAAATTTCCCAGAAAGCTAACTGATTAGGGTATTTGTACGACAAAAATCTAGGCCAGTGTTGTTGGGGACTGATGAAAGTTATGAGAAAGGGACCCAGCTGAAGCTGAGCTTCTTCAGGATAATCATCAAGAACCCACCAGTTGGGCCTCTGTCCTACCAGCTCTCAGGAGCCTTGGAAAGGTTTTAGGTAGAGATATGACATGACTGTACCTGCTGAATTCAAGGCAGGTCAATACGTAGAAGAGCAGGAACTGGAGCTTCCAAGATGAAATCCACACAGTCAGTTCTTGAGGGAGGGGTTTACAGAGGGAGAACAGCAGCGGGAGGAGATTTACTGTAGCTAGAGTTAGTTTTCCTGTCTGGCCCACAGTCAGGACAAATCTCTGTCACCCGCCAGTCCCACAGCCACTCAGACCCAACCAAGTAAACACAGAGACTTATATTGCTTACAAACTGTATGGCCATGGCAGGCTTCTTGCTAACTGTTCTTATAGCTTAAATTAATCCATTTCCATAAATCTATACCTTGCCACGTGGCTTGTGGCTTACCGGCGTCTTCACATGCTGCTTGTCATGGCGGTGGCTGGCAGTGTCTCCTTCTGCCTTCCTGTTCTCTCAATTTTCCTCTCTGTTAGTCCCGCCTATATTTCCTGCCTAGCCACTGGCCAATCAGTGTTTTATTTATTGACCAATCAGAGCATTTGATATACAGACCATACTGTTGCCTCAGCCCCCAAGTCCGGCTTCTAATATCTTCCCCCCCAACCTCCAAGCCCTGGTTATTCTCGGAGCATGTGTGGAGTTCAACAGCATCTACTCCACTTACTGGCAATACTCGGTTTGAGCCTTCTTCCAAATTAGCTTGCAAAGTCTTAAGGGCAGATGGCCCCTCTTAGACATCTTTTGTGCCTTTCAAGGAGTCAGGAGGGTTGTTCTGAAAGCTAGCCATCTGTGAAAAACACTTGTAAATGTTTTCTGAAATGCCAACCTCTGTGTTCCGTGCTGGACAAATGCCATCCTGGGGGGAGGGGGGGGGTCAAAATGTCAGGTTTTGTAGATGAGTTGCCTGTATTATTCTGATAGAGCAACCAGTGTGAGAACCATTACTGTAGTGTGTTCTCTCTCCCTCCCTCACCCCCTCTCTTCCCTCCTAACTCTAAACTTCCTCTCCCTCCCTCCCCCTTCCCTCCCTCTCTCCTTCCTCCTTCTCTCCCCTCTCTCCTCTCCTATCTCTAAGCCCCCTGTCCCTCCCCTTTTCTCCTGGCTTCCCTCTCTCCCTGATTGCTTCTGTGTGTCCCTCCCCTCGCCAACGAACAGTCTAACAGAGAATTTGTGCTTAGGACTTACCCACTTCCTGAAGAAACATGAGGCTGGGAACGAAAGAGACCTTTAAGGAAATGGCTAGGGTAGAAGAATTGTTTCTGGGTGACATAACAGACCTAATGAAAAGACAGGAGGTATAGAGAGCCTGGGTCACCAGCTCCCTATACCTCTCCCCCGTGTCTTTCAGACAAGTTAAATGTCCAGGGTTAAGGGTAAACACCATAGTAGAAACTATTGCTGGGGAGTCTTTCCACAGGCATTTTAAATGATAGGAGAGGCTAAACACCATGTACCAAGGGGAATGTTATAGCAGAGGTACATGATTAGACCCCCCCCCCCCAAGTACTTCTGTGATTGGTCATCATTAACTGAGTCTGTACTGAGTGGGTGGGTTGGAGCCAGTTAGATACTCATGCTGCATTTCCTGTTTCCTGTATCAGTGCAACTTACCACAGATGCTCTGCTTCATCCTGACAAAGACATAGGTCTTGTCCTACCTTATATATCTGCTTCTGACACACACAGTACACACGTTCATATGTATACATATTCCAGAATAAATTTCAGAACAATTTGAACCAATATTATAATAGGGTGGTTTGACAATGTACTTTTATGGTATGTTGATTAATAAGTGGTGCTTTTTATAACAAACAATATATATCCTCTAATGAGAACAATACAATCAAACAAAACCATCTTTTAATGTTTGACTTAACAATCCCACACAGTTGAGAATGTGCAAATGGAAAGGGCTTTTAACTTTAAATGTTTGGAGGAATAAAGAATCTAGTCTTGGGAAGAACCCTAGGGATGGGCAGAGGAGGCCTCAGCCCAGACCATGATTTAGTCTTCTGAGTTATACAGGCATAGATGCACTTTACACACCAACTCTGCTTTCCTCCTCCTCCTCCTCCTCACTCACATCTCCTGTGTCACACCCAGATCTACGGTCTCTACTTCCTCTATACAGTGGAGTTCATCTGGACAGGCCATTCATGGTGGCACACGCCAGTCATAGCAGTCATTGGGGAGGTTGAGGTACGAAGATTCCAAGTCTGATGCCTGCTGGGACTATATAGTGAGACCCTGTTTCATAGGAAACAAATGAGTCATTTTGTAGATAAGTTTGTACGTACCCGTGGTGAGACTCATAAAATGAAAACACTCTGTTTCGTGTGTTAGGATACTTGATGGTTGCTGATGCGAAAGCACACTCTTATCAGTATCACAAAGTTCTTGTGCTGTGTGCAGAAATGCTCCGCTAGGTCCTATTAGAGGCCTGCCTGAAACTGTAAACCATGAAGCGACTTTCACAAAACTGTGGCAGTGGAAGTGGGACAAGAACTCACCACAGGAATTCTGTGTTCACTTGTCCCACTTCCTATGGAAAAACACTCACCAAGTTCTCTCATTTACCAAGGCGTGTGTGAAACTCTATCCACTCAACTTGCCTTGAATTTATCACCTGCTACGTACTGATTCGCGTTTCATAGACTTGGGTGTTATTTTCGTAGTAATGGAAATTTGGCAGCTATCCAAGTCTAAAAGCAGCTTAGCATGGAGGCATTTTTAATAAAGGGATAAAAGGGACCACTGCTAACCTTGACCTTTGAGGATGGTCAGGGTGGCACACAAAATGAAAATACCTTGAGCTTCCTGGATGGAGCTTCATCCTTCAGAGGACCCGTCGTGTTTACCCATGGTCCCGTGAACAGACACCAAGGTGGGTGAGTCAATCTGTTTGCTTTAACAATAAGCGTCTTACAGCATTCATTAACCTATGGGTCACTTTTTTAAAATTAAGGAAGTTCAAAGACATGTGTGTAAATAGCCCCAACTGTCACAGTGTTTGAAAGGAGCCAGACAGTTGACAATTTGAGCCAACTTTGTCTTTAAAATCCAGACTCTGTGGAAAACCAGGAGTCCTGGAGCATACATTTCGAACAAGCATCACCTCTAGCCTCTAAATTTCCTGGTTTATGTCAGTTTTTGTCATTAGCCCTAACTCTCTGTAAACAAAAATGTCCCTCACACTAACAGATGTGGGCTTTGTCTCTCCTAGTCTTAGGAAAGGTTTCCAGGGAACATCAAAACTATAAAATCTCCTAATGTACTTTAGTGTGCCTGGGTTATTTTAAAACAAAACCGAGCCCCAAAATCCATGTTTTAATGGAAAACTGGAAATAAATGAAGATTTTTTTTTCTTAAATGTGCTACAGGCTTCAGCAAATATCCCTTTCATCTTTGAAAATGATTACAAATATAGCTCCCTTCTCACAGTTCTACAGAAAATTATGTAAACACCTCAAAGCCTTGGTTCTGCTCAAACAGATATGAAATTAAGGCAGAGAACTCCCCCCCACCCCCACCCCCACTCCCCGAGAGTGGCCCCCATGCTCAGCTTAACTGCACATGGAAATTGTTGCAATGACATGTAAAATCCATGTCCAGTCCGATATAGGCTTGGCCATCTGCCAACCCACAAGGCATAGCTATGCCAAACCAGATTCCCACTAACTGTTATACAAAAGGAAACCAAACACGATTTACCCTTTAGGTTGCAGGCAGTATGGTTTTTTTTTTTTTTAAAGGGAGATTTGCTTACATTTGTCCTAGTCAGAAAGGCTGTCCCAGAAGAGGACAGGCAAATGGCTTTGGTCATAGTAGCGGTGAACTACAACAATTTTAATCTATGATCTTGAGGTCTAAGGAAAAATATGCAAACCAGAGATTGGAGATTCCGTCTGTGGTTTGTTAATTAGGGGACCACACGTGCGAAGGGTGTGCATTTATATGGCAGGTAGCTTGGCTGATAAGGAAATAGTGTATCCACAGGGGAAGGTCAAGAGTTGAAAGAGCAGAGAAGGCCTTGTAGTTTCACATGGGAATTGAGCACAGAGATCCAGTTACAGAGCAGCAATGGAGAGGCAGACAGAGATTTGGGCAGACCATAGGGAAAGGTCAAGTTAAATGCCTCATTTATGACAAGGTCAGCAGACAAGCTTGGAGAAATACCACTCCACGTTTTTTTGCTTTAGCGGATTCCACTTGGTGTAAGCTAAGTAACAACACCAAGGAAAAGGGCCTTCAGGACGGCTCAGCAGGTTAAGGGGTTTGAGTAACAAATCTGGTGAGCTGAGTTCAGTTCCCGAATCCACACAGAGGTGGAAGGAGACAACTGAATCCGCAGAGTTATCTACTGACCCCCACACATGTTGCTCATACCACGTATGCTCTCCCTAAGACATGTGCCTATGCGCGCACGCGCGCACACACACACACACACACACACACACACACACACACACACACACACGAACGAAAGCAAAGCCAAATTCCTAATACTCATGGCTCCTTCTAGTCATCAGCGGAGAAGGACATCTCTTTTGCGACCTTTTCTCTACCTCGGCAGCCGCCACTGGAATTTCTAGTGAATTAAAAGTATTCTTAAACTGCAGCTCTTTCTTACATTTAGTCACACTCACTCCCCTTCTCGGCTTAAACATAATTCCAACATTTGGAATAGTTGAAATAACCCCAAAACACTAGGCTTAGAGTTCAAAAACCATGCAATTCTTGACTGAACCTCGTCTGAACCGCCGGCTTCTCCCTGGACCTCACTCTCCTCATCTGCAGGATGCTGCTGGTCATGCCTGGCTCTCCTGGTGAAGGTAATATAACGGCCGACTCATTGAGCTCTTGTATGAGTTCTAGATCATTAGCAGTATCAACAGGTACCCCTGGCAGGGTCTACAGATCATATGCTTGCGCTAGCCCCTGAGTTCTCTCACATTGTCCCATTTCACAGTCTGTAGCTCCAAGCTAAAGTTCCTCCTTGTTGGCTGTTGTCTCCTCCTTTGTGGTTTGAGAAACCATAGAGTCAACCCCATGGGCTTCTGTCTAAGTTAAAAAACAGTGCACAGACCCCACTAGGGTCAGAGCAGCTTCCCTTGGGTTCATGTCACAGCTCAGTTCACTTCCCACTTCTTGACATGACATTCTGAAGTGGGCAGCAAAGCAAAAGGCAATCTTTTCACGTTAGCTCCTCATCCTGTTCGGAAATCCGCAAGGATTCTGTCCACACCTCTGTATCAAACCAAAACTCCCAGGCCATGCACCAAGTCTCTCGCCACCTTGGTCCTTCTGTGTCCCCAACAGTCTCACTGCCCCTAGTTGCACAGACCTGGAGACCGACATGCTAGTCCCTTCACGCCATCCCTGGGACTGTGTGTTCTTGGTGCTTCGGTTTGTTCCACAGCCTTCTCATTCTCCTCGCCTACAGCTGCTCTCCTCCCTAAGCAGGGAACAGCTCAGGGGCTAAGTGGTCCCTCCTGGGCCTTCTGAAGGCTGGAACAGTAGGTGACACATCCTAAGTACATAGCATATGCTGGCGGACTCTCCACTTGGTACCATTGTTGCCAGGCTGCGGGATGTTCTGTAGAGCACAATAGTGTACTTACACCCTCTCATTTCACAGACTTGGAACATTTCAGGGGGAAAGGGTAGCCGGGAGAAATACAGTGGAAAGCAAAGATGCAAGAAGCCGGGGGGGATCGTGCTGGCAAGAGCCTTACCGCTCCAGAAACAGCTCTGCTGAATCTCTCTCTCTCTCTCTCTCTCTCTCTCTCTCTCTCTCTCTCTCTCTCTCTCTCTCTCATATATATATATATATATATATATTTCTGTTTGACTGGCATCAAACCAAATTCAAAAGTTTAAAAAATATAGTTTTGTAGAGGTTCCTTGGAAGAGAAGATAGGATATATAATAATTACAGTAGCAAGGACGTTGGATTTGATAGCTCGCAAAGACGGACGAGACGTGAATCTTCAAAGTGTTCCAAAGATGGATTTGCTCTATCAGTGAAATGAAGCTTGTGGAACGCCACAAAAAAAAATTGAGGAGTTGAATGAACCCAGTCTTCAATCTGAAGGAGGTGCAGTCTAGCGAAACTGTTTATCTGTTTTCTATGAACATTTCAAATACCTTTCCTGGGAAGGGAGGTTAGCTGTTTTCAAAGTGCCTAATGTGTATCAGTATGCTTAAATTGTCCCTTACTCTTGATATGGAGGAGGAAAAAAATCCTTTAACCATAATACTCAAATGAGAGAAAAAAGAATTCTGAACTATTTCTCTCTCTCTCTCTCTCTCCCTCTCTCTCTCTCTCTCTCTCTCTCTCTCTCTCTCTCACACACACACACACACACACACACACACACACACACACACACACCAGTTAATGTGAATATAATGTAAAAACTGATTTTATAGAAGCAATTGCTGTTTGCATATTGTAATGTCTGGAGAGATCATATCCCAGTTTTTAGCATCCCCAGAGAGGTTTACAGGAACTTTGGCTTTATTATTATTATCATTATTATTTTAACATTACTTGCGTCCTGTGCTGCTTTGTGAGACAGTATTTCACTGTGTAGCCCAGGCGGGCCTGGAACTCCTGACCTTCCTGCCTGGGCCTCCTAAGTGCTGAGATTATAGATGAGTGTAATGGCATCAATGAGAAACTTTTGTATTTTACTTTCTTTTTGTTTTGTTTTTACACTCAGCCTGTCCTGCTTTAGAGGGGTCTAAAGAGAAAAATGTGCCATCCACGCTCAGTTATCTAGAAAGCAGCGTATATTGTGCTGACTTACCAGGTCTAAGGTAGAATATCCGACCTAGGAGCAGGGTCAGGGTCTCACCATGTGTGGTATATAGTATCCACAGTCAAACACACACACACACACACACACACACACACACACACACACACACACACCCCGCCCTCCCATAACAAGATGCTGATGACATGGGTCACATCCTGACACATGGGGTGAATGGCGTGAAAGCCTGGCCTTCTCTCACTCTCCACCCTGCCAAAGCCTTAGCTGTCACTCATCTTCCTCCTGTATCATCTGAAATAGGTGTGAAAAACATATTAATTCTCATGAGCAAGGTCATGCCATAATGGTTAACTAGTGTTCGTACACAGGGTCAGCACAGCATGAACACGTTAGCTACATTTCCAAGTTCAGATATTCTTGAGAGCAGAGGGAGAAAACTAAACAGCACCGTTGATCAGAGTGTTTTGGGAAGCAGTTGATTTTTGTATCCTCACAAAGGACCTTTGTTCATGTGGGTAAATGCCACCCTATGTTTGTCTGAGGGGAAGCAAATGTTCAGAATGTCTGTAAGGAACTCCAGGCCCCAGGGGAGGACCCAGGTGTCCCCTGGATCAGGGGAAGCCATAGAGAGGGTGTATGAATACTTGAGCAGGGCGCTAAAAATGAGTTGGTCATTGTGCCCATGTGCTGAGGACACTGGCGGAAATGAGAGATGGAAACCACAGTGATAATACACACAGTGATAAACCAGGAGTCAAGGGACACGGTGGTCACAAGTTTGGGGCTACTTTTCAGATCTCCTTTAGGAATATTTGCTGGACATATCGTGTGCATGATAATAAAAATATGGTTATATGGGGCTGAGAAAGTAACCAATGGTAAAGTGCTTGTCTAGCAGTCAGGAAACAGTCCACCATACACATTCCCTCTCTCTGTCTCTGTTTCTCTCTCTCTTCACACACACACACACACACACACACACACACACACACACACACACACACACACACAATGCTATTAAATAAATTTGGAAAGTTTCTGTATGAGGAATTTGTTTATTGCATGATGCCTACCAGCTTCATTTGATGATTCAGAGCCTAACCTCTACCTCTGCCTGCAAAGTTCATTCCCATAAAACTTCATAACTTATCACATAGGTCTGTGTGTTGCTTAGGTTTTTGTCTGCCTGACACAAACTGGGGTCATCTGCACAGAGGGAGGCTCGACTGAGAAGATGGTACCATCGTCATGGACTGTGGACAAGTCTGTGGGATGGTTTCTCAATTAATGATTGATGTGGAAGGGCCCAGTCCACTGTGGGCAGTGCCACTTTTGGGCAGATGGTTCTGGGTTGTACAGGAAAGCAGAATGAGCAAGCCATTAAATAGTGTTCCATCATGGCCTCGGCTTCGGTTCTTGCCTTGAGTTTCTGTCCTGATTTGCCTTAATGATGGACTGTTACCAGGATGTGTAAGCCAAATAAGTCCCTTCCTCCCCAAGATGCTTTACGTGATGGTCTTTATCACAGCAAGAAAGACCAAGCTAGGATGGCCTGTGCTATGGTAGCTTTAGTTTCATCTTGCGTGGAGTGTTTTCAGTGAACTTCATTCTGCAGTGACAATTTGAAGTTTTTATTTGTTTGTTTGTTTTTTCTCTCCGAGACAGGTTTCTCTGCGTAACAATCCTAGCTATCCTGGAACTTGATTTTGGAGACCAGGCTGGCCTTGAACTCACAAAAAATCTGCCTGCCTCTGCCTCCCAATTACTAGGATTAAAGGCATGCGCCACCACCGCCCGGTGATGATTCATAATTTTAACATTGCACGTTGCGCTGAGTAGTAGTGTGATGAGATCTCAAGTTGTCCCATGTTATCCAGCCCTGGACATGAATCGTCCCTTTGCTCAGTGTGTCCACATTGTATATGCCACTCTCCCATTAGCCATGATGTGTATGAGTTATATCAAACATGTCATGCCAGGTGCAATGCACGCCTCTAATCTCAGCACTTGGGAGGCTGAGGCAGCCGGTCTCTGGTGTATGAGGCTAGCCTGTTTGTTCTACATAGCAAGTTCCAAGCCAGCCAGAGCTACAAAGTAAGATAATGTCTCAACAAACAACAAAAACAAAAGCGTTATGCTTCTTTTCAAGTAACCATCATGTTACTTAACAATGCCCCAAGGTTCAAACTTTTATTACAGTATGTTGTAATAATTGTTCTTCTTTTTTTTTTTTAAACTGGGATTCTTTACTCATTGTGCCAGATTAAGAAACATTATCATAGGTATGTAAGTATAGGGAAAGCCGAGGTTGTATAGAATTCTGTGCTATCTGAAGCTTCAGGCTTCCAAATAGGCATCTTGGAATGGATCCCCTGCAGATAAGTAGGGATTACAGTAATGTGAGTTTTTCCTGAATAATTAGTCATCCCAATGGGATGGATTCCAAGCCACAGAGATTTGTAAGCACGGCATTGTGGAATCTTCTATCAGTTAGACGTGGTTTCAGGTGAACAGTGTCATTTTTAACTTGCTGGAACTCTTTAAGTTTCATG
Organism: Peromyscus leucopus; assembly: GCF_004664715.2. Taxonomy (NCBI): domain Eukaryota; kingdom Metazoa; phylum Chordata; class Mammalia; order Rodentia; family Cricetidae; genus Peromyscus; species Peromyscus leucopus. The sequence goes on along the minus strand of NC_051085.1, from coordinate 35,209,817 downwards.
CTGTTTCAAGTTTCAAGAAATAACCAAAGGTCAAAGAAAAATGCCAAGAATTTCACCTTGTTTTGTGTGACAACAGACCGAAGCCACATAATTACACACCATTGCCATCCCTTGCCAAACCTGCGCTGGCCCAGATTTGTTTGAAATTCGGCACAAAACGGCATTGTTATCTTGGAGGATGTTCCCATGAGATAAGAAAGGCCTGGCAGCTTGGTTGCACAAATATTCAAACGTTTCTTCCACAGTGACTAAAGACTCTCATAGTGAGCAAGTTAACACATGTTTACTACTGGAATGCTTCAAATTTAAGGGCACTTTGAAGCCTAGTCCTGTGCTATGTGCACCAATAACCCACAAAGATTCTACGTGGCTCAGTAATGAAGAAAGAACCAAGGAGGGCTTGGGGAGGTTTTTTGTCCCGTCCATCCATGTCGTGTGTCCCGCCCCGCCTCCCTGCCGCTAGGAACTACTTTGAGCAGGTGCACATTAATTTTGGACTGTTGCTATTACCCAAGACTTGTCCGGAACTCCACTTTCAGAATGGGAAGACCAAAAATGTTCTCATTCAGCTGTTCATTAGTTCATTTACATTGTCATTAGACAAACATTTGCAAAGCATTCCGTCTGTCCTTTCCTAAGGGTATGCCAATAAGTTGTAGCCACCTCTTGCCTTTTAGGAGCAAATAGATCTGTCGCAAGAAAGCAGATAAAGAAGAGACGTGCTCGGATGTCAGGAGTGGAAGGAAGTGTGGTATAGTGAGATGTAGGGCTGTCTCCCTAGAGAAGGGACATTGGACTAGAATATTTTCAGAATACAATCAAGTTCGCTAGAGGGAATGTGAGCCTGGTGGCAGGCTTTTAATTTCAAACTTGAGATGACATTACTCGGTTTGATAAGCTTCCTTCTTTAGGTATCTTGACTCACAATGACTCTGCCCAATTCCAGAAAATAAATCTACTTGCAGGACATGAATATTTCTACGTTCAATTTCATAAATAGTCATTGAATGCTTAGCCATGGGTAATATGTTATGCCACTGTATTAAGTAGCTTTGGTTAATTCAAAATCATTGCCATTGGGTTTTTTAATTATTAGTTTAAAAAGTTGAGATGAAATTCACATAATGTAAGATTAACCATGTTAAAATTCAGTAGTGTTTGGAATATTCAGCGTTGAACAACTCCTGGCTCTATATGATTTCAAAATATCTTCAGTATTTGTTTAAAAACTCTCACTATAAAGTCAAACATATCTCCCTCCCTGCTACCCTTGTTAACATCAATCGGCTCTCTGTCTCTATGGGTTTACCTCTTCTGCCTGTTTCCTACAAATAGAATCAGAGAGTATGTGGCCTTTTGTGCCTAACTTCTTTAGCCTTGAGTAGCCATATTTCAGGATGTTCTCACACCTTTTTATGGCCAACTACCTATTGTAGGAGCAGTCCACAGATTGATTCTCCATTCACCTGTAAACAAGCATTTGATTTGTTTTCACGAGGAGCTATAGTGTGTTAGTGCTTCTGGGAACATTTGTGTACATAGGTCTCCGGTGTATATAACTAGATGTGGTATTCCTGAGTCATATTTTTGATAATTATGCTGAATTTTTAAAGGGTTCACTAAACTCCTTTTCCGTACAAATCTCATTACTTAATAATTCAACCAGCAATGAATAGGGATTATTACTGTTTATCCACATCCATGTACTTGTTATTGTCCTTTTTTTCATGGTAGCCATCCTAGTGGGTGTGACTCAGTATCTTGTTATGATCTTGATTTGCTTTTTCCTAAAGGACAACCTGGATGGATGGGCTTCTCTTCATGTGTCTTTGGCTATTTTTATATTTTTTCTCCTCCATCTTTGATGGGAGTTTTCAAGACGTGACTAATGGCGAACTTCTTAGAGACAGTGAGGTACAAGGGGACTGTCCCGGGTTTGTTTTCCTGTACTTGGCTTTGAAGGTCACGACAACCATTATTACCCTGGTTGAAGGAGGAAGGTGTGGATGTCTTTTCAGTTTTTAGCACTTACTATCCTCCGGATAACTTGAGTCTTACAGAAAATTAATCAGTTTGAGCCATTATCTATGATCTGCCTGTTCTTCATAGCAGTGTGAGCTGTTGAAGAATTTGCCTATAAGATAGTTTCATAAATTCTTTACTAGTTAAATTTCTTTCTATTAACTACACCTTGAGAAATCTCAATTATCTCAATTATGGAGAGAGAGAGAGAGAGAGAGAGAGAGAGAGAGAGAGAGAGAGAGAGAGAGAGAGAGAGAGAGAGAATGGTGTGTAGTCTAAGACTCAGAGAGCAATGAAACCTAGATTTTAAAACTCATCTCAACAGTTAGGTCTATACAGGACCTTTATTCTGTCATCTCACCAAAAGTAAAATTCTATAAAATGTGAAAGATACCCTTCTCAATTTCCAGTGGAAGCTGCTACTTATTTTTCTCATAACTCCATAGGATTACAAAGATTATACATTTTAGGGCAGAAAAGATCTAAAGCTTGTTATTTTCCAAAGAAATACAGATGATCCCAGCATACCTTACAGGACCAATTGTTTGTAGCAGATCTTTTCCAACAGTTTCCATTTGCACCCCCTTTTGGATTAAGAAATTCTGATGTACCCTCAGGCACATAGATGTACAAAATATGTATACAAATCAAGCATTCAGAGCCAGATGTGCTGGCACATGCCTTTAATCCCTGAACTTGGGGGACAGGAACCTGTGGATTTCTGTGTGTGTCAGGCTAGCCAAGACTACAAAATGAGACCCTCTCTCAAAATAAAATAGATAAATATCAAATATTTAATGGTATTTAAATCAGTCAAGTTTATTTTAAAGCAATTCCTTGCTGTACATGAACATTTACCGTTTATTAAAGACAAAAGCAAATTTACATGCTGTTTTTCCACAAAGCGTTAAATCTTGGCTGAACATTTCATACTGTAGGATGTAGCACATCTTCAACATTTTTTAGAGTTGATCAATATTTTGATTTTATAATCATCAGTGAGTGCTGGGAATGCCACTTCTCATAAATACATAGGACAAAATTGCGGAAGTATATTTAGAACTATTTCAGAAATTGTTGGAAATTCTGTGCTAATCCCAAGCCAAAATTCATTGACCGGTTTTTATATGAAACTCAAGCTAGCAACTCAAATTATATATTTTTTTTAAGTAAAGCTTTCTAACAATGCAATACAAAGGTATTTGATACCTACATGCTGAGGAATGAGGGTAAAGACATGATCAAAGTCTTTGTTTTCTGTCATCAAACCATTTTGTTTCTACAAAAGCAGACTACTTTGTGTGTACAGTAAAAACAGTCCATCTCAAAAACAGTAATCTGGAATCTGAGCCAACATGTTCCAGGCCATGTTCATTGGCATTGTGTGGCATGATGACATTGTTCTTAAAGTATCCATGTTGTGTATTCAAAACCAAGGATGCAGCCGGGTGGTGGTGGCACATACGTTTAATCCCAGCACGCGGGAGGCAGAGGCAGGCAGATCTCTGTGAGTTCGAGACCAGCCTGGGCTACAGAGTGAGTTCCAGGGAAGGCGCACAGCTACACAGAGAAACCCTGTTTTAAAAATAAATAAATAAATAAATAAATAAATAAATAAATAAATAAATATAAAAAATAAAAAAGTCAAGGATGCAGTGAAGTCTTACAACTCCATATTCATGAGTGTTGCTAGTAATACCTCAGATTTATAATGAGTTTGACTTTGGATTAATTTTCTCATTGCATGTTTTCTTGTTTACTACTTTTTCACAATCCTCATATTCATTTGCACGACCCTATCTGTCAAGGTATAAGGAACTGGGCACCAATGTGCTTCTATATATATACACATACACACACATACATATTTGATTTTTTTTGTTGTTGGTTTTTGAGACAGGGTTTCTCTGTGTAGTTTTGGTGCCTGTCCTGGAACTCGATCTGTAGCCCAGGCTGGCCTCGAACTCACAGAGATCCGCCTGCCTCTGCCTCCCGAGTGCCGGGATTAAAAGCGTGTGCCACCACCGCCTGGCATTCAAACTGTATTTTAAAAAGTTGACTGAGCAACTAGCCTTGCAAAGATGGCCACGGTTCTGGTAATGTTGTGAATTCTATCAGGGAAGACTGATAATGCGCAAACATACAGGGTAGTTGTACACAACCTGATGTGATGTAAAGTCAAATCAGGGAAGATTGATAATACACAAACGTACACAGTAGTCAGAAACAAGCTAATGTGATGAAGAATCAAATAGTGTAAGGTCGGGGCAGGGCTGCTCTCACTGGGAGGATGGGCATGTTGAGAAAATGCAGACAACTGAAGTGTAGGAGAAAAGCTGTGCAGATATCACAGGCTGGGGAACAAGACGTCCAAGTTTGACTGTTACCTTTGAATGCGGTTTGGGTCCTCCAAAAATGATGGTGAAATTTCATAGCCCTCGTGGATGTTTGACTATGAGGAGTCCTGAAGGGATGAGCAGGTTTTAGAAGGGATCAAGGCCTTCCTCAAATACCATCTCCTGAGGGTGGGTGGTTATAAAGCCAGCCAAGCAATCCAGCTTTTCTTTGACACAAGCTCACCTGTCTAGTGCTGGTATGGGGTGAACTCCCCACTGATCTTAGGCTTCCCAGCTTCTAGCATGGCCAGCCAGATGGCCTCTTTCCATTTTAAGTCACTGGTGTCCAGTATTCTGTGGTAGCCACATAATGTAGACTGGTGGAGCATGCTTTGTCCACTTGCGGAACAGCTTGCAAACCAGGGTGGCCAAAGTAGCAAGATTTCAAAGGTGACTGGTAGGATATAAATTCAAAGAAACAGCCAATGTAAAACCAAATTGATTTGTCTTTGTGCTAACGATCAGGTATGGCATCTAGTAAGTATCTTAGTTTCTTATTATTATTCTAAATTTCTATGAATTTAGTGGCTTAAGACAACACAAATGTGTTATCATAGTTCTGGAGGCCTGAAATCCCAAATCAGCCAGCAGAGCTGCCCTTGTTACAGAGTCAAGAAGAAGGTCTTTGCTTCACATCCCTTGAGCATGGCCCTTTACTGTATGCCAAGAGTGCAGAATCTTCTGGTCAGAGACCTCCAATCCAGCTCCTAATTGTGCTGATTTAAGTGTGAAAAGCCCCCGTTGGCTCATACGTTTGAATATTTGGTCCTTAGTTGGTGGAACTGTTTGGGAAGGACTAGGAGGTGTGGGTTTTTTGTTTGTTTGTTTGTTTTCTGGAGGAGATGTGTCACTGGGGGTGGGCTTCAAGACTTCCAGAGCCTCCTGCCATCCCCACAGTGTCCACTGCCTCCCATTTACAGTTTGCACTATAATCTCTCAGCTGTTTCTGACACTACACCTTTGCTCCACTATCATGGACTCTAATCCTCTAGAGCCAGAGGCCCAATCAAGTGCTTTCTTTTATAAGTTACTTTGGCCATGGTGACTTATCCCCGCAATAGGAAGTAAGTGATACATTGAATCTCTCTCTCACTCTAGCTCAGACTTCCTGTCTCTCTTTCATGGACTCTTGGATTATCTGAGACTGTTGAAATAATCCATGAAAAAAACTACCTTGCCTCAAATCCTTTGTTTTGGCCACACCTGCATGTCCTTTTTGCTATTTACAGTTTCAAAGGGTCAGGGTGTAGATGTATCAAAGACAGGAAAGGACGATGGTGGAGAAGAAGGGGACTGATTTTCAGTGCACCTTGTTTGAGCAATATGTGGTTTCTGAGTCTGAGACACACACTCAATAATCATAGAAGGTGAAGGCAATTGGGCATGATATTATTTTTCTAGACAATTCTCATAGCAATGTAAAATTCCCTGATTCTAATATTGTTCATATCTCCCTCTTTATACATCTGCCTGGAAAAGAATAGAAACAAACCATGTCAGTCTACTGACAAGGGAAGAATCTCTTCACCTAAGAACAAAACATATTTCTAGTATCCATTCCACATTTTCCTTTTAGGGGTATTTTTAAAAATCAAATGAATTTTCAGCATTTAACTTACTATCACCCCCTCTGTTGGGAATGAATCTTCCAAGTATTAAATTAGGAGGTTTGGGGTCGTATTCCTAAGTAACTGGCCTGTCTTCATAATGGAGCCTTCAGAAAAAGCCTGTGAAAGTTGGGGTGAGTGCTGATGCAAATCAGTGACAATTGTGTAGGTGTGACCTAGAGTGAGTATGTCCCACTGTACGGGGGGCCTTTAACTTGAAATGCGGTACTGCTGCACATCAGTGCCATGGTGATGCTTGCATGTCTGGTGTGCTGCCAAAGGCAGGAAAATATTCCAGAAAGAAGCATGTTGTAAAGGAGCCCCAAACAGCCCTGTGCTCTTCCACCACAAGAAAGAGAAGCCCCAAGATAATGAGATTCAAATTGAGGGAACGTTTGGGCTGCAGCTCACATTCATCTGGAGTGTTCTCTGTGATGTTGTTCCTTGCTGGGAACAACCCGTGAAATGTGCCACGTACAACATGTGGCATTACACACTTTCCAAGTGAGCAGTGTAGTGCCGGTTGACCTCCGAGGGGCAGTCAGCAGGGCTGCTGCCCTAATGTATTTTTGTCTTCTAGAAGTTCAAGTTTTTTTTTTTTTTGTCCAGGAAAATCTCTGTGACAAGAGGAAGATGAAAACCTTGGATACATGTCCAAAATAACTTCAGCGAGGGGGTTTAAATTTTGCTCTCTGAAAACAAGACCATCTTACTAATGGTGGTTGGGCTTCTCTTAAAGAGCAGACCCTCCCAAAGACATCATTAAGAGACAGCTTGGGTAGAAGAGGAACAAAAATGATGGAGGCCCTCCGAGGCTGTCTTTATTCTGCAATCCTTTCTTAGATCATATTTGCTCTGTTGCCAGGGTTATGAATCTGTCTCTATTGTGGAATGGTGCCACGTATACTGGAACATGGAAATTAATATACGAAAAGAATGTTTTGTGAAAGAAATAAGCCAGAACTATGCTGGTATGGATCAGCCTCTAAAACAAGGAAAGGAGTTGAGGTGATTCGTCTCTGAGTCTGGACCCCTTCCCCAAGCCCACCTCAGTCAGACCCTCCCAGGGACTGACCGTGAGCGGATGCTCATTTACACCCTTCCGAAAGGAAGAAGATGCATCAGTATTAGTGACTTCGCTTGCTCTCTGACAAAGGGATCTTCAGGCCAGGAGGGTCTATTTAGGCTCACAGTTTGAGGTACAGGGCCTCCTGATGGGAAACGTGTGATGGCAGGAACCATGTGTGGTCACATGGTGCATCTGCAGTTGGGAGTGTGAGATGAATGCTGACTCTTGGCCACCTTCCTCTTTTTTGGGTGCAGTGTCGAACCCCGGCTGGAACTGTGCTACCCACATTTAGGATGAGTCTTCGCACCTCAATGAATATGATCTAGATCATTCTTACAGACACACCCAGGAGCCTGTCTTTCGAATGACTTCAGAACCTGCCAAGCTGATAGTATTTACTTCCATAGTACCTTAACTTTTTTTTTTTTTTTAGTTCTTTCTTGTCTCAAACACTGGCTTAGAGACAAGGCTTCCTTGAAGTCTGCAAAGCATGATTATTTAGAGTACTTCTATTTGGTGGTGAATGGTGTTTTATACCTTGAACTGGATATCTGTATTTTACTTAAACATTAATATTTTATTTTTTATATTACCTAGGCTAGTATGTATAAATAGAGACAAGTAACATTTTGGGATAGTTGACTTTTTTTAAAAAAAAAAATTAACCAGCTTTAGTTTTATAGCAGTTTCAAGCTTATAGCAAGACTGAGCTAAATGCACCGAGTTCAGACTGCAGCCCGACACACTTGGCCCTCCCCCAAATCAATGTTGCTTCCTTTGTTGAACCTTCCTTATCTCCCAAAGACCACAGCTTACATTAAAGCACACTCTTCCTTTATACTTCCAGGGGTGTGGACAAATATGGATGACATATGTGGACCACAATAGCGTCATCTGATGTAGTCACAGACTGCCCTAAACATCCTCTGTGATCTTCCTATTCATTTCATATTCTTTCCTGACCCTTGAATTTATCTCTATGCTTTTGCCTTCTCTGGAGTGTCATAAACGTGGAATTATATAGTGTACTACCTTCTCAGATGGTCTCTTTTTACTTTGTTATATGTGTTTATGTTTCCTTCATGTCTTTGCATTATTTTGTAGCTCACGTCTTCTTACCCTCCAACAATATTCCATTGTGCAGGTAAACCACAGTCAAAGGTTCTCTTGGTTGCTTTCACACCTTGGCAGTTATGATTCAAGCTGCCATAATCATGCATATACAAGTTTTTTTTGGTTGATATAATTTCAGTTCATTTGGTTGGATACCAAGTGTCCTAGTTTTCTATTTGTTTCTGTGATAAAACACTGATCAAAACCAACTTGAGGGAGAAAGGTTTTATAACATCTTACAGGTTAGAGTCCATTATCAAGGGAAGCCAGGTCAAGAGCTTAAGGCAGCAATCTGGAGGCAGGAACTGAAGCAGAGACCATGGAGGGGTGCTGCTTACCAGCTTGTTTCCTTTGGTTTGCTCAGCCTGCCTTCTTATGCAACCCAGGCCACCTGCCTAAGGTTAGGACTGCCCATAGTGGGCATCAAAATCAACTAGAAACTAAGAAAATGCCTCAAAGATGTGTCCAAAGTACAATCTGATGAAAACAATTTCTTAATTGAGATTCCCTCTTCCCAGGCATGTCCATGTTTTTTGTCAAATTGACAAAAACTGACTCTGATGCCAAGGAATGTGATTATTGGATCATATATCAAGAGTATGTTTGGTTTTATAATAAATTGCCAAATTGTCTTCCAAAATGGACATGCATTGTGTATTCCCAGCAGTCAGGAATGGGAGTTCCCATTGCTCCACATCTCTATCAGCTATTGGCAGTGTCTGTGTTCTGGCTTTGGGCCATTCTTGCAGATGTGTAGTGAGACCTCATACTTGCTTCAATTTGTAATTCTCTAGTGACCTATAGAGACGTTGAACATCTTTTCAGATGCACACTTGGAATACCTATATGTTCTTTGGTAAAATGCCTTTTACTTGTTTTTACAATTGGCTTGTTCATTTTCTCTTAAGAGCTCGGTGTATAGTTTGGATAACCAGTGCTTTTTAATCAAATATGTCTTCTTCAAATACTCCCTTCCAGTCATTGGCTTGTCAAGTTCTTTTGACATTGTTTTTCACAGAGTGCAAGTTTTTAATATTAAGAAAGTCCACCATGAAAATGATTTATTTCATAGGCTATGCTTTGGTGTTGTGTCTAAAAAGTCACCAACACAAGGTAGGTCATCTAAATTTTCTCCTGAGTTGTCATCTAGGGTTTTTTGTGATTTTTGTACCTACCGTTTAGGTCTGTGATCTCCTGTGAGCTATATTGTATGAAAATTAATATGTGAGCCCAGGCTCCTTTTTTGACATTGGTATCTAATTACTCTTTAAAAGATGAACTTTTTACATTTACTATGTGCTTGTGCATGTGCGTGCGTGTGTGTATGTGTGTGTGTGTGTGTGTGTGTGTGTGTGCGCGCGTGCGCACGCGTGCATGCATACATGTGTGCTACAGTGGATGTGTGGCAGTCAGATGAAAACCTGTGGGAGTCTGCTCTCCCTCTCCACCCTGTGGGTTCCAGTGGTTTCAATCTAGGTTATCAGTCCTGGTGGTGAGAGCCTTTGCCTGCTGAGCCATCTTACAAGCCCAGATGAACTTTTAAAGAAAATAGATTGAAATATTTAAAGTGATGGTTTAAATCAGAATACAAAGGGCTAAAGACAGCTCAGCCATGAAAAACAGTTGCTGCTGTCCCAGAGGACTTGAGTAGGGTTCCAAGTGTCCCACATTAGGTCACTCACAACCACCTGCAAGTTCATCTCCAAAGGATCTGACCCTCCCTCCCTATTTCTGGCATCCAGAGACACAAATACACACATATGCATTGATTTAAGGACAATTAATCTTTAAATTGGAAGACGTTTTGCTAAGGGAAATGAGCCACACACAGAGGAGCAATCACTGTATTTTCTCAGTCGCAGGTGGAAGCTGGAATGTTGGCCATGGCAGTGGGAAAAAGAAACAATGTTTATTAGAGCCTAGAAAGGCTGTGGGTGGAAGGGATGGAGGGAGCTTGGTTGATGGGTACAGTAGAGAAATTGGATGGAGAAACAACCTCCGATGCTGTAGCACAGTAGGATAACTATGGATGAATATTTCAATATAGTTAGTAGAGACTTGGAAGGTTCCCAACAAAGAAATGGTAAGTGTCCTATGTGATTGACGTGCCAGTTATCATGATTTGGTCATTACACATTCTATACATGTATTAAAATGTCACATCATGCCACATCAATAATATAATTACTATGTCAAAAATTAAAAAATCTGCATTCTTGCAAAGAAACAGTTCTGAATTAGAAGCACCTATTGTACCAGTCAAGACAGTGTCATGAAGTGACTAAGACACTTAATTCAGTCCTGCCTTGAGAAAATGCTAGCCGTGCAAACGTGTATAAGCCTCATTTGTACTGCACCTGCTCCCGTAGGTCTTTGATAGGAAAGTGAATTGACCCTGTTTAGAAAATGACCTAAAAAACTTGGTGTTCTGATTCCTGCCCCTGGCCCTTTTGTATGTGTGATAACTCTAGAAACAAACTTGTTTTCCCTGCAGATAATCTTGCAATAACAATGTGGTCTCCAGAATGCTCCCTCATTCAGGGAAGGGCCTGAGATGCAGCCTAAGGTCTCCTGTAGAAAGTTACAGTGTAAGAATAAGAATGTACTGTTCTCGTGAAAGGCTATAATTAAACAAATGTATTTTTCTGCCGTCTGATCTTGCTAGAGTAGGAACACTCAGTTCTGTTCATTCAGAAAGAGTGGTTTTGCTGAAAATCAAACCTTGGTTTTTTTTTTTTTCAGTCTTGATATATGGTCTAATATGTATTTGAATGTGGTAGTTACATAGAGAACCTATTGAAAAAAGAACTGGTCCATGTTTTCACTTGGGGGCTTTGCTGTCAGCTGTGACTTATGGCCCCCAATCACCTCCTACTCCTTGTCGCTGTACTACAAGTGGTCACAGCGAAGGAGTCAAAAGATAGTGAGGCCGGGCCAGTGGGATAATTTATCTCTTGTCTACTCCTTTGGAGGAAAGGCCTTGGCTTCATGCCAGAGATGATAAACAGCCACAGTATCCGCGAAGCAAGGTGTCAGCTTGATGATTGAGCATCTGGGTGTGTGCAGGTTGCTGCAGGCACATCGTGGGGTATTTGCATGTTGCAAATATTTGCTCTTTGGATGGTGTGAGCACGTGGAAGAAGGACTGCAGCCGATGTAAAAACTAGTCTTGTCCCTATGGGATCAGCTAGCTATCAGTGAACTGGCCGTTTTGAAGTCAGACATCAGCACCACTCTCTTAAGTTCTTTTCTCAATTCATTTAGACAGGATAGAGCAATTTAGGAAGCCCAAGAAACGGAAGAAATGGCTGCATATAGACTCGCATCTACTATGAAGGGATTGATCTGTCCTAAGGTCACTATTGTCTTGTAAATGATGGAAAATACATTAAAATTGTGATATTTTATCCTCTCCTTGTTGCTATACACAAACAAAACGTATTATCTCGTTTTTTATGTAGAACATTTGTTATGGACTAAGCATAAAATTGCACTCTCCGGGCACATGGATTTGAACAGTTGGTTTCCAGCTGCTGGTAGTGATCCAGAGACAGGGGCACATTTAGGAGGAGGGGCCTAGCTGGAGGAAGTATATCTCTAGAGGGCGGGCCCTGAGGTTTTGTAGCCAAGCCTTGCTCCCTTCCCCATCTGTTTCCTGATTCTCCACGATGTAGTAACTAGTTAACCTCATGGTCCTACCTACATGCCTTGCTCGCTGTGACAAATGGTATCCCTTCAAACTGTGAGCCAGAAAAAAAAAAATCACCCCTCTTAAATTGTTTCTTTCAAGTATTTTATCATAACAATGGGAATAGTAAGCAATAGATTATGTTTTCTTTTCAAAATCCAAATAGGATTATATGTACTATGTAATTTTCCCCCTTAACGGTACCCATTAAATATTTATTCATAGTGATAGGTATGAGTATTTTCAATATTATTTCATTATTTATACTCACCAACTATATTTAGCTAGTCTATTTTTAATGGAGCAAAAGAATGTTGGAGAGGTATGTCTCTCTCTCTCAACACTATTAACAAAGTTCCCTACAAAATGTGCCTTTTACAAATCTCCAGTTACTTAAATATGCAGTTACTTAAATATGCCTGCAGGACAAATTCATACTCTCACAGACAGCATGTGAAAATATCTCTTCTTCCTGACATTTAGAAACAGTTAATATTTAAATCTTTGTCAATCAGTAGATGAAAAATAGTTAAGCACTAATAATAAATAATTAATCCTTGTTTTAACTTGCTCTGTTTAACCCACTTCATGCGCCTTTCTTTTGTGTTTCTTTTTCTTGTCTGCTGCCCATTTTATTCAATGTTCTTCTTACTGGTTTGTAATGGCACTTTACATCAAAGAGCCATGCAACACTCACATGCAGAACTTTAAAAAACTCCATGTAACCACTTTTACAAAACATAAAAATCCTTTTTATAAGGATTCTGAACTTTATCTTTTGTTTAGAAAAGCTCTTTTCATTCCTAATTTATTGTTAAAGGATTAAATCATATGGTTTCTCTTTATATATGTATATATATATTTCCATATATATGCATACATATTCTTTATTTTACTTGTAAAAGTATGTATTTTATATAAAGAATGAAATAAGATTTTATTACCTTTGCCAATATACTCCTATGTACTTACCACTACCATTTCTTGACTCACTAAAAATAATCAACTTTACTATAGATTATTTGCTATATATGTCAAGGTCTGTGGTCTGTGCAGTAACCTGGAGACAGTTGACTTCCAAGAAAAATGTAATTAAATCATTTGATTCACAAATTAAAGTGTTGAAATGTGAGATATGTTATGATTTTCCCAAAAATTCCATTTTTATTTACTCTTATGTTTTTAAACACTATGTTGGCTCATTTTGACCAATATGTACTTATTGGGACATACATTGTCATAAATAATGAATTTTCAGGTCATTGTATATTATTACTGTTTTGAAATTTGATTTTCTGCTTATCTCTTTTAGGCTATGTCTATTCAATGCACACACATACAGAGGTTATTGGCTTCAAAGTAATTAAAACACAAATGTTGAGTATTTCTGGCTATCTCTTATCTTAGTGTCTGGATTTGCTGGGAGAAGTATGAACTTCTATTCTAAGAACCTCCCAGAATCTTTTTAATTAATTCTATTTTTATCTGTTAGCCAGTTTGGGTGGGATTTGTTATTGTTGTTGTTGTAGTTCGTTTTGTTTTGTTGTTTTTGTTTTTTTTTTTTTTTTTGGCCAAACTGGAAAAAAGAGAAAACAACAAAGAAACATACCAATGACACTGAACTTTTCGAGGACCAGTAACTCATCCACTCCTTGTCCATAATTTTTCAGATCTGAAACTTTGCCAAACAGAAATATATTCATTTTCTGTGCTGCAAAGCAAAGTACCACAAACTTGGCAACTTAAAACAATATTAATTATTTCACAGTTTTCATGGGCCAAGAATCTAAGCACAGCTTAGCTAGACCCACCCGAAGGTTGAAATCCAGGGGTTAGCAGTACAGAGTTCACATCTGCAGGTTTAGCTGAGGGAAGGAAGAAGGCACTGGCTCCCAGCCCACTGGGGTCCCTCTTTGCAACGCTGGACTCAGGGCTGCCGCATCTTCCAAGTCACCAAAGAGAGCAAGGCGCTGTGGCAAACCTTCTATGGAAACAAATCTACCAATCAGCAGATAGAGCATAACAATCTCTTCACACTAGCACATGAAGGAATGCCATTGGGTGGCATCCAGTCGCCTTTGATATATCCTTTTGATTAGAAGCAAGTCACAGGTGTGTGTGTGTGTGTGTGTGTGTGTGTGTGTGAGAGAGAGAGAGAGAGAGAGAGAGAGAGAGAGAGAGAGAGAGAGAGAGAGAGAGAGAGAGAGAGAGAGAGAGAATCATGTGACTGTCCCAGAGCTTCTGAGACAATTTCAAACAATGGCATTTCTGGTAAAGCAATCCAAGTATTCCAGAAGAAAGTTTAAATAATATTTTTGGTTGTTGCACAAATCCTAATTGGTCTTATCATAAAAACCTGGAGCCAGACATCAGGGTGAAAGTTCAAAGATCAGAGAAGCAGAGCAAGCCACAGCTACCCACCCCCCTTACGTCACCAACTCCTCAGCCTGACAGAGCCTCTGCAAGAGAGAGAGGATTTCTGTTTCCTCCCGCCTTATATTCCTTTCTCTGCCCAGTCATATCACTTCCTGTTTCAACCTTCCTAGTGCTGGGATTAAAAATGTGTGATCCCTAGTGCTGGAATTGAAGGTGTGTGCCACCACTGCCTGACCTCTGTGGCTAACTCTGTGGCTGGCTCTGCCCTCTGATCTTTGGGCAAGCTTTATTTCTTAGATTACAAATACATCACCACAGTTGGTAGACGATGACACTCTTAGTACACAGGATTTCTTGTAGCAGAAGAAGGTTTAAGTCCCAGTCATTCTGAGTGCTACAAACTCAAGGATCGCCATTAAAAAGAAATATACTAAAAAGAGAAAAAAAATTACTAAGAATAGTGGTTTGCACAGAGGTGACACTATATAAACGCTTGTTAAACAGTGAATCACTACATGTCTAAAATGGGGAGCACGGAGCAGAAATAGCTGTTTTTAAAATTCCTTTATCAGATTTTCAGTCTCGATGGAATGACTGAAACCTCCAAGTCCCCTGTTTAGAATATTTTGTACCATTGGCAATGCTTCAAAAGACTTGGGTCCATTCCCATGGTCCCGTTCTTGTAAACTAGGATTTGCAAACCAATTAGAAAAACCAGTGTGGGATACCACTGCATTTGGAACCCACCTAGTGCCTCTCAGGTGTATCAATATGGCTATACTGATTTGGGTGGAAAACTTTGAAAAATCCTTCTGCTTTGATGATGGCAGCAGAGATTTATTGCTTTAAAGAGTATCCCTCCAGAGTAGGAGAGCAAGGAAAGAGATACCATGATAAATGAAGACATCATGGGAATAGGAAGAGGCAGGCTGGCAGGGAAGTTCTCAGGAATCCATAAGAATGACCCCACCTTGGACCACTGGCAATGGTCGAGAGGGTTCCTGGACTGGTATACTCTGGTGACCGGACTAGTGAATACCCTAACTGTCATCATTGAGTCTTCATCCAGTGACTGATGGAAGCAGATGCAGAGAACCATGGCCAGGCATCAGGCTGAGCTCCAGTAATCCAATTGATGATAGAGAGGAGGGATTCTATGGGCAGGGGACTTTGAGATCATGATGGAAAAACATACAGAGATGACCAGCCACACTAGCCACATATTAGTCAACCTATGACCTGTGGACTAATAGGTGTGGAGCCCCCATAGGACTAGACTAGGCCTTCTGGATACAGGAGACAGTTGTTTAGCTTGAACTGTTTGGGGGGCCCTCAGGCAGGGGGATCGAGATCTGTCCTTGGTACATGGGTGGGCTTTTTGGAGCCCAGAGCCTAAGGTGTGACACCTTGCACAGCCTTGGTGCAGGGAGGAGAGGTTTGGACCGGCCTCAGCTGAGTGTGCCAGACTCTGCTGACTCCCCATGGGAGACCTTGACTTGGGAAATGTGGGGATGGGAAGAAGGCTGGGGGGGGGGGAGGAAGAAGGAAGGGGAGATCTGTGGTTGGTATGTAAAGTGAATAGAAAGTTTCTTCATAATAAAAAAAAAGAAAAGAAGACAGATAATAGATATCAGAAAAAAAAAAAAGTTAAAAAAAAAAAAAAAGAGTGTCCCGGATAGAGGAAGTAGGAAGTGGAAAGGATCTGAGTGAGGAGAGCAGAACATGGGCTTGGAGGTTAGACCACAGACATGAACAGGACAGTTAAGGATGGATGCCTGGGACTCATGTAAAGCCTTGAAGGTCATCAAAAAAATCTTCAACTGTTGCTTTGAGTACAACTGGAAGTCACCCCAGTGCCGTCCTAACATGTCTCCATAAGAGTTATGACAATTATGATGGAGGGAAGCCTCCTACATTTTAGTGTAAATTTATAATAGATTTGTGTATAAAAATTAATAGACCATGTCCCCAAGCATCCGAGATTAACTCAAATGCAAGAAAGAAAATATGATGATTACCATTCCAGTTATAAATTACCTTTTCATTTATATTAAGCGCCATATGTATTTGCTTAAGAAAAGATATATATGTTCTTAAAATACGTATTTGCCTAAGAAAAATATTAAGTATATATTTTGTAACAGAACAGAACCTTAAAAGGTAAATGTTCGCATAGCAGGTGGATGTGTTTTACTTTTCCATTAAAGACGTTGATACTCAGTCCCAGGCCAGCATTTCTCACAGATAGAGCGGTCTTGATAGAGACATGTCCATTGTACATTGCTCTTCCTATTGGCTTTGCAGAGTGCTTTTATTCTATTCCGTTGGTTTCCATGTTCATTTGCATGCTCTCCTCCTCACCCTCAGCAACAAGTAGTTTGTATAATTGATTCATTTCCCCCGAATCGTGAATTAGGTTGTAGCTTCCCTAACAACTCTGGATGGCACTACCTCTTTACTAATCGTTTTCTCTTTGCCCACTCGTCAAGAAATGTATTCTGTGTAACATCAGAATGCCTCAGCCAAGGGCTGGTAAAGCCCCCTGCATCAATATAATCACACCTGGCTTTTAAGCAGTGTCCACTCTTCCACTGAGTAATTTCTGAACCATTATACCCTTCTGATTTTTACCAGCCATCAATGATGTATCTCATGAAATGCAGAAGGATACTGTGAAGTACATCTCTCTTTCCAAGATGGTTTCCAAGATGAGATAAACATGTAATAATGGAACACTGTCAAACTGACACACGGATACTATGTAGTCTAAAGAGGCAATCTTTAGGTTCATGTTATTGAGGGTTATTATTTGTGCCAGCATGGCTACCATGGCTCTAAGTATATTAAAACACATGAAATTACTGGAAAATTACCTTTCCTCGAAAAGTGACGAAGGCTAAAACTCAAAGGATGGACAGATAAGTAAAGTAAACCAGGGCCCTCAGAATTTGACAGAATGGGTGTGATTGTCAGACAAAAGCCCCGAGGAGAGACAAGGAGAACACCTGCCATCTAGCTGAAGGGAAGAGGTGGGGGCCGTGACCCAGCAGACAGCCAGGAGGTAAAGCAGACTCAACGGACCTGGTGGAAACCTGCAGAATGTCAGCAGACTGTGTTTCCGTGCATTGAGCCCTGGAAGGATTACCCCCAGTCTTCATTTTCTCTCAATTACATACCTTAACTAAAATACTAAGACATCACCACATTTAAGATACTTTCAATGCAAAAGACATTCTCGGGCAGGTGTGGAATGAATGGCATAGTAGTGCTTACCAATGTCCTAACCCCAGAACTTATGCATGTGATTGGTGTGTGTGTGTGTGTGTGTGTGTGTGTGTGTGTGTGTGTGTGTGTGTGTGTATGTGTGTGTGTTGGGGGCAAGGAGAGTCTTAAAGATCTTGAAATGAAAGTCTTCTGGTTTACCCAGGTGGGCTTTATATCTTGTTCAAAGGTGAGTATTCTCATGACAGGCATAAAAATAGAGAAGGCTTGTGTCTTAGTAGTCCATTTTGCACTCGTATAATGGGATGAACTGAGCTGGGTAGCTCGAGATTGAAACAAATGCATTTCTCACAGCTCTGGAGGCTGGAATGTCCAAGACCTAGGTCTGGAAGATGGAAAGGCCTTCTTGCTGCCTCATACCATGACAGAAACAATGCCCGTAGTGGTGCTTCTCAACTGTCCTAATACTGCGACCCTTTAATATAGTTCCTCATGTTGTGGTGAACCCCAACCCTAAAATTATTTCATTGCTACTTCACAACTGTAATGTTGCCGCCGTTATGAACCATAATGTAAATATCTGTGTTTTCCGATAGTCTTAGGCAACCCCTGTGAAAGGGTCATCCATTCCTCCCCACCCCTAGGGTGTCGTGACCCACAGATCGAGAACCACTGGCCTAGAGAGAGCAAGTGGTGCTTTGCACTTTGGTAATGGCATCAATCCTGGCCCTCCCCACGGAACATTCAAAGTTCCACTCCTCAGCTGCAGTTGTAGAGTGCTTGTCTCGCATACATCAGGCCCTGGGTTGAATTCACAAGTATAACATAAACCAGATGTGGTGGCCAGTGCCTGCAAGCCCAGCATCCAGGAAACAGAGACAAGGAGATCAGCAGTTCAAGGTCATCCTTGGCTACGTGACAGTTTGAGGTCAACTTCAGCTACATGAGCTCTCAAAAAAGAAAGAGAGAGAGAGAGAGAGAGAGAGAGAGAGAGGGGGGGGGGGGGGGGAAAGAAGAAGGGAGGGAGGGAGGGAGGGAGGGAAGGAAGGAAGGAAGGAAGGAAGGAAGGAAGGAAAAGTCCTATCTGTTAATATTGTTTGAGGACAATTACATATCATCTTAAATTTTGGAAGGAACAACTATTCCAACTATGGCAGCATGTGAAACAGAGCCAACTATTCAAGCAATGCCTGCATATTAAAAAATGCCAAGAGTCATCAGAAGGTAGTTGAGGGCAGGAAGGGTCCTCCCCCTAGAGCCTTCAGAAGGAGCGTAGCTGCAGACCTCTGACATCCAGAGCTAGGAAACAGTGAACTGCTCTCATTATCCAAGTTTGTGATTTACTACTGTTCCGATACCTGCAGGAAACTATTAAAAACACAGCTTAGGTGAGATTTCTTGCGTGCTTTCTGATAGAAAGCCCTGAAGGACGCCTGAATATTTGTTCACTAGACCAGGGAGTAGCATTTGTCCCACTCTCTGTGGTCATGAGTTCAGTAAAGGTGAGATGTATTTAGCTGTTGTAGGGTTAAGTACTCTCTAATGATCCCATGTTCATACTCTTTCCCCAAACCATGGATGAAGTCAGTGCACTGGCCTTGTGCTGATTTGATTTGAAAACAGACAGCATTTCAGTGCAGCTGCTGTGCCTCGTGGTAATTAGAGGGTAGTCCTTTACTGTCCACAGTGGAAGTGGACTTCTTCTAGAAGCCTGAAAGTCTGAAAATGGGGTCAGTGGGCCAGAGCGATGAATAACCGAACAGAAGTGAGTGAGCTTCACAACCGAAACCAACCTTTAATCTGAGGATTTGAACCTCCCTGCCTTTAATGCTGTTATAAAAAGTGCAGTAATCCACAGCTCTGATTTGGGATGGCTTGTTTCATTGTGCTGTGGATTAATTTGTGTACCTCCAAAGGTCACACATTGAAGTCCTAACCTCCAGAGGCTAGGGGTTGCCCGTTGTATCATTATTTTACCAATATACAATTCATGACCAAATTTATACAAATAATGACATCTTACACAGATTGCCGGGGGTGGGGGTGTGTGGGTATTTCAGAAATAATACACTTGCCGGCTCTCTGATTGGCTTCAGAAGTACATTGTAATGCATACCATTTCAAGTTTACTGTTACTTCTAATGCGAGATCATTTTGGTAGCTCAAGTCAGAGGTCATTTTAAAAATCAATGGATGAGCATGGAGAGATGGTTCAGTGGGTGAGCAGAAGGATCTGAGAATCCGCAGAGCCCTTATGTGGATGCATATGACTATAGCCTCAGTGTTGAGGGTCAGACACAAGCGGATTGTGAGAGTCAGTCTATCTGCAAGGGTAAGCTTTTGGATCAGTGAGAGACACCCAGTGTCCTGCTGTGGTGTCCTCAGGTCCACCCATCAGCACATGCACTTGTACATTCCTATGCATGCAACACACACACACACACACACACACACACACACACACACACACACACACGCACACACGCACACACATGCACATACACAAAGAGTGACATAACAGAATAAAAAAGGTTAGTTTATGGTAATACTTATTAAAAACAGGTTAAATATAATTATCGTTTGCACTTAGCTCAGTCTGTCATTTGAATTTTAGCACTTCAGTACACTATAGTAACATCGCATTGTGGAATCAAATCATTGGATATAACAGTAATTTATCACCTGATTACATCAACTTGTTTTCTCTCCATCGTTCCAAGGGTAAATAACAAACCTTCCGTGAATGCTCAAGTTCAGAATGTAAAAATACAAAGTCACTACATAGTTCATGAATGTCCAGATCTAGATCATGACATTTAATTTTCACTCCTGCGTATCACTGAGTATCAAACCTCAGGGTGTCTTTTACTTAGCATTTTGGAACGTTAAATGTTTAACTTGAAATGCACATGTAATTTATAAGCAGCAATTTTGTGTTCTGTTTTGATCATGTCCTGATATGAAGTAAAGCACTAGACAGGTGCTCCCTCACAGCTTCCTTCACCTTTGACCCCTGTATGTACCTCATGTCAGGATGCTTGCTGGATAGCAAAAGAGATTAGGGAATGCATGTAGAATAGCTAATAATTTAATCAATTATGTGTTCATACTCCTTGCAGTATATTGGTGGTAAAAAAAAATCAACTTATTATTATAAAGAATGCTTTAAATGCCGTGAAATTTTCTACAATTGTATAGCTTAAAGTCTATTTAAGTATACCATGCTTATCTGGACTTACAGCACGTTAGGCTTATTTTGTTTTCTTAATATACAGGAAAATATGGTTTGTTTATTTAACTTAGACTCTTTATATCTAACTTTATGTTATTGATATAGCATTACCAAAATAAAAGAAAGGTTTGAAACCAATGAAGGGGCTTGGCAAAGTTGCTGCGCTGATGGGCAGATTTCTCATAGGAAGAAAAGTTTTTCCTGTCACTCCGTGAAAATAGTCATATTAGCATATAAAATTCTTTTTTTTCTTTTTTGAATCTCTATGTATAAGATATATATCTTATGGTAATGTCTTTTAAATCGATGGAGAATAGATAACTTAAAGTGGAATATTAACCTTGCTTCTTACCTGTTTGAAGGAGGCTTTACCTGTCCTTTTCAGTACGCATGTTACAGTAAAATGAAAGACGCACATCTCAAAACTTAAAAGCACTGGAAGAAAATGCCTTTGAATATTGCTGAAGTGCATTTTCATGCTTTTAGTGTGCGAATGTCATTTCTTACTAAGATACTAATTTCAAAATCCGTAAAAGAAGTGGTTGAAAGATTGACTCTCTAGAAATGTTTAACAGTACTTTATCATAACAGATAAAAGGTAGTTTGTTTTTAAATAGGGGTAAATACCTATGCAGGGATAGAAATCATGTCAGAAACAATGGAACCATACTTTTTAGAACCTATTCTATCAAAACACTTTACTCTCATCCTTTATCATGTGTTCAGTGAGTGTCTGACATGTCTGAGGACATAGAAGAGGTACAAAGACACAGAGACCTCAATAGAGTCCCCAAATAAACACAAATCCAGAGCTCACCTCCATTGTTGGAATGTCTATGACAGTAACTGATTATTTGAAAGTTATGAAACTGCATCGCTCTAAACAAAGTAAACACTGTCTAACAGTAATTCATGACTCCTAAAGCATATCGCCTTTAAAGGAACTGAACTTACAGTAGTCAGAGCAGTAGCTGCGTATAATCTCCTCAGGAGGCTGAAGCAAGAGGATTGCTGAAAGTTCAAAGCCACCCTGGGCCACAAAATGAGTATGAGGCCAGCCTGAGCTACCTGGTGAGATCCTGTCTCACAAACAGACAAGCAAACAAACAAACAAACAAAGGAGAACCAAAAATAAACAAATAAGAAGTAAGTAGGTGAATTTAGTAGTTCCCAAATCTCCACAGTTCATATTGTGTGGGATGGGCCGAGAAGAAATGCTTTCCTTGGCAGGCACAGGCAAACAAAACCATGTATATCATTGCAGTACCACGACTCTTGGGAAAGAGCCTCATCCTTCAAGTCCTAGTGCAAAGAAGGTGTCTCATTCTGCATGATTTATCAATGAACTATTGTCCACTGGCCTGGGTTCATGGACCAGGAGTGAGGATAATTAGAATTCCACTTTTCTTAAAACAGCAAGAAGGCCAAGTGCACTCTGACCCCAGCTTTAAATTTAACTAAAGTGATGGGAGGATTTGAGACTGCTCCACATGTTTTTCAAGCAACCCCCCCCCCTCTTCCAGAGCTAAATATTGGAATAGCCTGAGAAAATATGAGAGAAAAGCCCTGGCATTCTCCCTCTGGGTTTGAGATTATGCTCAGAATGCTAGCCGCTAAGACTTGCTTACCTTTGGAATCAGAAAGAGTGAGATTTTCCCATACTTTGTTATGTTCGTATTAGCATAACAGCTTTGTGAAGGTGACTATTATCTGCAGTGTCGTGTCTTAGGTGCCCAGGGTAGGTAAGACTTGCTTGCAAGGAATTTCAAGATGTGTTTTTGACCAGTTCTGAAGAGTAAATCTTCACCTTATAATCAACAGTTATATTTTTTCCCTAAGGCGTTAAATACACAAAACATAGAATTTCGCTGTTCAGAGCCAAGCCACCCAGCACTCGGTGGTAACTGGTCAATTATATCAAGAATTTTTTCTTGATATAATTGAAGATGTTATAACTGATCATATGGATTTTAGGGGGTGTTGGATTTGTGTGTGTGTGTGTGTGTGTGTGTGTGTGTGTGTGTGTGCGCATGTGTGTGTTGATGGTGGGTATGTATGTGCTGTTGGTGGGTAGGTATGTGTACGTGCATCTGTGTGCATCTGTGCATGCTCATGGGAAAGCCAGAGACCATTCACAACGTTTTTACATCAGTGCTGAGTGAGAATCAGCGCTCAGGTCCTCACACTTGAGTAGCAAGCTCCTACACACTGAGTCACTTAAGCAGCCCCTCAGTTTTACCGTGCACCATTTTCTGTAAGGTAGGCAATATCACTACTGGACAGACGATGAGCCTGAAAATAGACAGATTGAACTAAAAAGAACGGACTCAAAGTCCTCCTGCTAACTAGTAACCTTTGACTTCTGATTTTTCCAGGCATGATGGCTTATATCTGAAATTTTAGGACTTGTGAAGTGGAGACAAGAGAATTAGAAATTTAAGGTTATCCTGGGCTACCTAGTAAGTTTGAGGCCAGCCTGGGCTATGTGAAACCCTGTCTTAGAACACACACACACACACACACACACACACTCCAAACAGCAAAGAACAGCAAAACAAAATTTCCAATAATGGGAACAGTTTCACATTTATTCATTTACTCATGTAACTCTACAGTGTCCCAGGCTCCCATCTAGTCTAGGGATACAGTGTGAAAGGTGAAAGACTAGGTCTCTCTCCTCATGGGTTTGCATTTAGGTTTAGACTGGTCCATGATTAGTTTTAGTTATATGCTATGGAGGAAAAAATAAAATAAAGAAAAGCAGACAGGAGTTACAGGAATTTCACCTTGATGCATAAAAGAAAAGAGAAGATCTCTCTGCTCAGGATGTCTTAGCCAAAAGGAGATCTTGGTCCAAGTTAGGGAGGAGAAAGTCAAGTACATAGCTGGGCTGAGAGAACAGCCAGTGCAAAAGCCCTGAGTGGGTGTGTGCTTCTGTTGGAGGAACACGAGATCAGTGTGGACAGAAAGACTGAGTACCAGAGCACAAAGTGGGAACCCAGCAGGGATGCCAGCCAAGACCAACTGAGCCAGGCCTTGTAGCCTAGGATAAGGACTTAAAACGTCTGCTTTTGTGTACAGAGATGACAGAAAAGCCGTGGAAGGTTGGGTCAGCAGGGGAGGCTGGGTCTGACTGCCTCTCACTGTGTGGAACCCAGGCTATCAATGGGCCACAGTGAAGCCAGGGAAGTGGTGGAGATGAGGAGGCTGAGAGAGAGTTGGCGACCCTCATCGGAACACTTGGGGCTGCTTTAATAAGTTGTGGCATCATCTACTCTATGACAGGAATAAAACTCACCAGAGCAGGACTCTGGGGACAGTGTATTCACTGCATCCTGCAGCTTCCTCTTATGTCTACTGCTTCCTGTCTGGGAGAAAACAGGGCCCGTGACAGTGGTGGGGATTTTGAGGTGGAGAAGGGTGTTATAGTCTTGTTTTCATCTGGGGGTGGCTCATTTAGTCGTTTTTGCCTTATTTGTTAATTAATAATATCATAACCATAATTCCATGCAGATTTCATAGAGTTAAATCCAAAGGATGGGGGTAGCTAGTAAATGGATCTGATAGTCTCTAAATTGGAAATCATGGGAGGGAGAAGAGTGGGGACGGGCAGGGAATGGAAAAGACGAAGGAAGCTGAGTCGGGAGCATGCTGTAGTGATGGTAGTTGCTAAGTATCAAGGGAAGGACAGGAGGAGAAGTGGCATCTTTCCCTGGGTCTGTGATCTGACTAGAAAGGATGGAGAGCTGGTGAACTGTGGGAATGTCTATGGGGCACTGAAGCTGGAGATGGGGATCCATGAGTGTAGTGGAAGATGTGGTTCAAGCAGGCAGATGGCTCTTCCTATGACTGCTTCTCCTCCTTTGGGATGGGTGTCTGTAAGTCCTGAATGCCTGCTAACGGGTCACTGAGAGCTTGCTTCCCCTGCTGGCTTCCAAATGGCCTGTGCATGATCAACCATTAGCACAAGTCCATGGCCCTTCCTTCCTAGGTGATAATACTCATTTTGTGTGTCTGCATATGAACAGTGACATTTGTCTCCAAGGATGGAGTAGATGAGGGTGTGTGTGTGTGTGTGTGTGTGTGTGTAGATACAGATCCGAGAAAATTTAAGAAATACTATCATCAAAGATTTGTTTGCCTTTAAAATGTGAGCAAATGTTTTCAATTCTTATTCATAATAAAAGTAGGGTATAATGAGGTCTACTTGAGAGCAGGGAAAAATTTTAAGATAGAGCCCCAGGATATTTGACCAAAAATCTTTGAAGATACTACTCAACGTACTCTATATTTTGGTAAGTGTAGGTTAAGCACAGATGAATTTTGTGTGTGTGTGTGTGTGTGTGTGTGTGTGTGTGTGTGTGTGTGTGTTTGTGAATCAGTATAAAATCCCTAATAAAAATGTTTACAAATTTACTAGAAAACAAAAGGTCTTGCTGACTCAATAGCCATCCAAAAACATCTGAGCACTTCTTCTTGCCCTCTGTGTGCTCGGTTATTTTCGCTGACAATCTTTCAGGGCAGCATTTTTAGATCAAAGATCACCTGTAACGTTTATCAGGCTATTTTTCTTCATGGGATGTGTGGATGACCTGTAGGGGTTTGTGAGCATACACATGGTACTGCTTTTGTTTAGCCAGTGGATAATTGCCTCCAAACTGGGACAGTTTTCAGTTTTTGGTTGCAAAGCTTAGGGTTTTGGGGAACCCAGCTGACTCGTTAGTTCCCAAGATGGTGGTAGGAGCAGCCCTCACACTTCCCGACCAACCTATTCAGAGCTGAGGAGATTTTACCAGAAATACATCATCAAATGCCTACCTGGAGATAAGCATGTCTGGACACACACCTGAACAGTGTGTGTGTGTGTGTGTGTGTGTGTGTGTGTGTGTGTGTGTGTGTGGTATGTCACAGTTTTATGAAATCTGTTCACCTTTCAGCAGCTACCCTAAGTACCCTTCATGGATAATGAATACCTCTTGAGCAAGACAGTACCCAGTTCCCCTCAGGAACACCCAAGGTTTTCCCAAATCCAATAGGCCTGAAGCTCTTTACTGCTCTAAAATAGCACCAATGCTCGAAGGAGCATCTCACTCCTCTACAGGTAACTGTCAAACTTGCTGAGTGGGAGGGCTGGACTTCGTCTTACAGGCTGTTGCCTCACTGCAAGGACTTCCTTCCCAGAGGCCTCTGACCTGGTGGTCCCAGAAGAGGCCCTTGTAGTTGAACTTTGGTGCTTCAAAAACAAGTCAGGTTACAGCACACATCAGGAAGCTGACTCCTGTTGCTTTGAGGCTCATCTTTGGATCTGGGGAAAGCTGCCACAAAATAGGTGACGTGGCATTTCCGCTCCTGCCTAATGAAGCTGTTCTGGCTCCTTCTGTTCTTGAACTACAACTTCTTGCCTTGAATGCTTCTCCAAGGGTATGACCCTTACTTTAATTTGCTGTGGACATGGGCAACAAAAAAAAACCCAAACAAACAAAAGTTGAAAGATCTGGGTCACTTGTAATGGTTTCGAAGACATGGTATATTAATTGACTCTCCAGATCCATGGGGCTTTTGTTTGGAAAGTGTATTTGGATGGAGCATTTTTATTTGGAATAAATGTAACAGAATGGAGACTCTAGAAACACATTTATAGGATCTTGACTTCTAATAAGGCTGTCAAGACAACTCAATGGGGAAAGAATCATCTTATCATTAAACAGAATAAGGTGGGACCTGAGGTTGTAACTCAGAGATAGAAGGTTGACTAGATGGGCAAAGCCTTGGTTTTCTATCCCCAGAACTGCAATCAATATCAATCAATAGTTTTAAGCAAAATGCGTACCTGACCTTAGGCCATGTATCAAGTTAACTCACAGTTGAAGAAAACCCAAGTGTAAGAGCTAAAACTCTTCAAAGAAACTGTAAGTATGAATCTTCATGACCTTTGACTAGGCAGTTGATTCATTAACATGACACCAAAAACATAACACACAAATGAACAAAAAAGCTAAACGGGAAACTTGGTGCTTTTTGGAAGAAGATATACAAATTGCTAATATACATATGAAGAGGTGCTCATTAACGTTGACCCCAGAGAATACAAATCAAGACCATGATAATCAGGCTCTGGAGAAATGTTTGACCAGTTAAGATAATAGATTATGCACTGCTTTTGCAAGAGACCATAGTTTGTTTTCCAGGATCTGTATCTGGCAGCCCTCAACCACCCTATGACTCCAGCTCCAAGGGATCTGACCTTACATTGTTAGGTACCTACCTTCATAGCAAACACCACACACACACACACACACACACACACACACACACACACACACACAATGCTCCAGCTACTTTGGAAAAACAGTTTGCAAGTTTCTTTTTAAAATTTTTGTTGTTGTTGTCTATTGTTTAGCAGGAGTGAGCCTGGAGTGTGCCATGGCAAGAATATGGAAGTCAGAGGTCAACCCTTGTTAAGCCAATTCTCTCCTTCCGTCTTCATATTGTTGCCCAGGTCACCAGGTTCGCCCTTGCTCAGTGAGCCATCTCTCTGGCTCCAGTTTCCTAAGTAATGCATCATTAGAGAGTCACCATCACCACCCATCTAGCCAAAAGAAATGAAAACATGTATTCACCAAAAAGTTCCTCTATGGAATCCATATTAACATCATTCATAACAGCTATAAATTGAAATAACACACATGCCCATCAAACTGATGAGTGGAAATATAAAATGTAGTGTATGCCTATAGTAAATGAGCTGAGGCATACAATAAATGAAGTACTGACCTAGGCATGCACCATGAATTACTACTGAAAAGATGATGCTAAGTGAAGTAAACCAGTGAGGGAAGGATAAATGTATGATTCCATCTTCATAAAATACCTGGGATAGGCATATTCTTAGAGAAAGGAAGTATATTAATGGTTTCCTAGGGCTGGAGAAACTGGAGACAAGTGATGCTTTGGGGTCGAGGGTCTCTTGTTGAAAGGATGAAAATGTGAAATTGATGGTAGTCATGCTTGCACAAATCTGTACGTGCATGTGAAAGTATTCAATTACCTATTTTTTTAAATGTCAGTCATAGGCTTTGTGAATTGTATTTCAGTAATACTCTTTGGAATTCTTAGTAAAATATGCTTGGTTTTCTAGACAAATCTATCTACTGAGAAACAGAGTTCTCCCAAAATTGCTCCCCCAGATTGCCATATGAGAGAAAAGGGGTGCAGAGAGGCAGCTGGTAGGCTGATTCCCTCTAGTTTGTGGTAAAAAATTAGAATTCTAACAAGATCAAAGAGTCTTTTGTAGTCTTGTGTAGTACAGGCTAGCCTCATACTTGCTATGTAGGCAAGGATGTGCTTGAGTTATAGATCTGTTCTTCTTCCCAAATCCTGGGATCACAGGGTTTTGCCACCACCTCCAGCACAAACTGAACCCTTCAGTGACAGTGGTACCCACTGTAGAGTAAGAAACATCAGTGGTGGGAAGAAGTCCTAGGATAATGTACATTTTTAGTTTTTGTTCCCAAGATAAGCTGCAGAGGAGACAACAGATCCAGAGACTGTAGGAGGCATGCCTCTTGGGATGTGCCTTAGGATATGGGCTCAAGTCTGCTCCTGTCTGTATCAGGGAAACTGCTTTGATGTTCACCACTCAGTTACCTGTGAAGCCAAGCACTCTGATCAGCATTCTGAAGGATGTCTTAGGTCTTCCTGGCTATACTAGCCCTATATTTGATGATTTTTAAATCTGATCAAGAATTCTCTAAGGCATCCATGCTAAATGAGGATACAGGTAGTTGAATTTGTAATTGGATGAACTTTGTGCCCAACCACACTGATGAATAGATTCACAACACAAGAAGCAATTGCATGCCTTTTCATAGACTTTTGGCGCTGCAACTGATTAGCATAACATTTTTAATTATGACAGACTGAAAGGGCATGTCAATTGGATTTTGCATTCTGCAGAAAGATGAGCATAACAGCTTTGTTAATTTTAAACTTAGGTTCAAAACAACCAAAGAATAAAGGCTTGATGGGCTACAGTGAAATCTAAGTATATGCATGAACATAAGTTCAAACTAAGTTTGATATCGTTACTTACTCTTTATTACTTTAGAAAAGTTGTGGTCAGTTTTACACACAGTGAAATAAGTACCCATATTTTGAGAGAATACTTCTATCTGCTTTGACATTTGCACATGTCCATGTAGTCCACACCCCATCAGGACACAGGGAAGATATTTCTACCTTCCAATAGAGTGTTCAGGTCTGTCCCAGTCAGTCCCCCCTGTTCTGATTTCCCTCCTCAGACGTTTGTTCCACAGCCTTAGACCTTCAGACATGATATTTTTGTCCTTTGCCTCTTCAAGTTGGTGAAATTTTTCAAGGCCTTCATTTGGTTGGGTTTATCTCTCGATTCCATAGCTTGGATTCTCTGCAAAGAAGAGGAGATCAGCATGCTGGGTATTCACTGATGAGGACCCTTGGAATCAACAGCCTTGGAAAGGATGGAGAGGGTGGAAGAATGGGTAGAGACACAACAGAGTTGTGAGGTACCTGCCTCCAAACGGCACCAACCCCCATTGACTCCAGTGGCAGGTTTGGTGCCGGATGATCTGTCAGAATTGCCTCAAGTTGTTGTTCATTGTGGCCACCCCATGATGATCAGGTGCTGGATGTGGGCTCTTCCCTAAGAAGAAAGCAGTACATGGGGGCAAGGCCATGGATTCAGCCTGAGGAATTTTCCCTACCTCCCACTTCAGATAGCTAAGGGACATCTCTAGTAATACCCTGGGAAACTGGCAGAATAAAACCTTTACTTCTGAGGCAGGCTTTAGGTAGCACAGACCCGTGTTCTGTGGTTGAGTAGTATTCTGCCAACGGAGATGCGACGGTGTATTCATTCTGGCTATAGTCATTTGACCTCTTCCAGATCTGAGCAATTAAGAATTAAAGCTGCAGGTTGCTGAGTGGTGGTAGAGGGCTTGCTTGCCTAGCATGCTTTCGGCGTGGGCTTGATTAGCAGCCCCGAGAAAAGAAACGAAAAAGAAAACCCAAAGCAAAACACACAACCATAATAAAGTTGTGGAGCATGGCGTTACTCCTGCTGCCCAAGCTACATGGAAGCCTGCTGTCAGTGGGTCTCTTGACTTTGAGACCAGCCTGGGCAATACAAGAAGATCTTGACTCAAAAATAAATGAAGCTGTGATGAATATTCTTGAACAAGTCTTTTTCTGGGTACATGTTTTTGTTTCTCTTGGACAAGTGACAAACAGAATTTATGAGTCATAGGCTAGGTGTATGTTTATAGAAACTGCCAGATAAATTTATAAATTCCCGATTATTCTATCCTCCTACCCTTGTCTAAGAGTCCTAGTTGCTGTATATCCTTAACTACACTTGGTTTAGCCAGACTTTTTGCTTTAGGGAAAAACTTTAAAAGTTTACTACCCAGTTGGAGAGGAATTCCAGTAGGTTTAGGGTCTGCATCGTGTAGATTTTAAGTCTGTGATATATGCAAAACATAGTTTAACATGAATTTCTATGCAAAAATCATATGTAACCTGTTGACTCCATTATCCTGCCAGTGAGCTTCTACTTCTAAATATATTTTAGAATAAAATTCTCAAAGCTCAGGTAGGAACTTAGAATGAACCCTGAAGTTGAACCACTGAAGTTCAAATGCAGGGTTCCCTGGATGAGAAGGAACTACAGTCCCGGATGCTTTTTCTTAGCATGTTATTTCTATAGAGTGTATTTAGACAATGTGCTTTTATTTAAAAAATTATTTTGTTATTTATGTATATGAGTGTGTCTGTGTTTGTGTATGAGCATGCATGTGTGCATGCATGTGTGTGTATGTCCATGGATGCTAGAAGAGGGCCCCCCATACCTGGAACTGGAGTTAGACACCCAATGTAGGTGTTGGGAACTAAGTTCCAGTCCCTCTAGAAAAAACAATGGTGCTCTTAACCATTGAACCACCTCTCCAGCACCTATAAAATCCTGCTGTAACTGATGTTAAGTTTCAGTGTTTAACTAAGTTTCAGTTAGCTAAAAGCCTATGTCTAGTTTGTTAATTTGTGCTAATTGCCAGCTAATGAGGACCTCTCTTTAACTTTAGTATGCTACATTCCAAACAAACTGATCTTTAACAAGAGATAGACCATTTTTTTTTTCCTCAGAAGAGAAATTGAATAGAGCTGTAGCTGGGCCTACTGGAAATTTAAATGTGTGAATTCAGCAGGTACATATTAAATGTGATCACAGTAATAGCCAGATCTTAGGTTTTCTCAATTATTGAATCAAGAAACTCATGCACTGCTGTCAATGATGTTCTCTTGACACTTCGCTTACTGGAAAGCCTCCAGAGAAGCCAGTCCTCTGGCATTTCTTTGGCATCCTCAATTTCTTTTAACTGTTGCTTCCGGTACTCACAGATGTAAATGGTATATTGATAAGGACCAATCACCGATTCTTCCATTCCTGTGTAAAATGCTGGGCACTTAACCATGTGCCTATCCTCCTGGCGTTACAAAAGTAAATGCTTTCTTCACCATTATAATGTCACTCCAAGTGATATTAAATCCAAGGAGCGTGATAGATGAGCAGCCACAGTATAAATGCCACTGAGGAGGTTACTATGGAGACGCAAAGATAAGGGTCCAGAGGACTTCACCTCTAAGTGGCATGCCTCTTAGAAAACAAAATATCAGAGAAGTGGAAGGTAGATATTGACAATCAACTCAAGTAGACATATAATGAAAACCTGAAGGAGGGGAGTCTTTTAGAAACTTCTAGAAGGCAGAAATAGAAGTTTAAGAGCCAAGTTTTTAGATAATTCCAGACAGAAGATGGGAAGAAAATAAGTCATGAATTGTAAACAACCATAGTGCTGGCAGGCTGAATAATTGTCTCATTCGCCAGATAGCAATATCAGTTTTCAGGTACCAGATATTCCTATATTGGCATAAATAATGGAATGCAGCTAAAATATTCATAGGGCTTTTGCATAAAATGAAACACTCTAAATGAAGTGAGATATTATTTCACATAGAAACAAAGTGAAAATAATCACCCTAAAATCGCAAACCCAACTGGGAAATCTATGCTATTGGTGACTGTCTCTTCATTAAATGTAAATCTTACATCCAGCATTGGTTCGGGGAAGCAAATGAACGGATGTATCACTGGCTCACAACACTGCGTACACGGCTGTGGGGAAGAAATCAAATAATTTGAAGAAACAGTAGAAGCTGTAGGCTTTTATGTGGCATTTGGAATATTTATAGAAAAGCAATTTTTTGTAGTGTTTTCTCCCACTAAACAGAAAAACAAATAGATACTCTAGGGCATAACCATAATTTTGCAAGGAAAACTGCCTTTCAGGTGATTTTTTTTTCTCCCACTCTCTATTGGGCCCTTTCCTAACTTATAAGAACTTCCCTGGGTGTTTTCAAAATTGGAGGCCATCTACTTGGAGAATTTGGGGTATAAAGATTGGATTTTGAAAATGGCACTATTTCGGGTGCGTTTTGTGAGTCTGTTTTTTTAATCGCGTGATTATATAAATGCTCCCCGAATAAATCTTGTTTTGATGAAAGATTAAGTCAGAGCACCTGCAAGCTCCAGGGATACCCCCCTCCCTTCCCCTTTCTTGACTGCCATCTCTGTCACTGGCTTGGAGACTGTGTCAACTTTCCCTAATTGAGAAGTGATTTGCAGTAACTGGAATCCGTTCTCTATTAAAGCGCCTCGGCAATAGTGCACATCTCCCCAGAGCGTTGTTTAACTTGGAGGGATTCTTAGGCTTACATTTGCATTCTAAAAAATCAGAGCGTTTCTTAAGGAATTAAAGTTATACTCCCTCTCCACCCACCCCATTTCAAAATTCCTGGAATATATGAGTAAAGAGCTGTTGAAGTTAAGCCCGCTGAACATAAGAAATTACTTATTCTGTTCCCTTAAGACATCAATTGGGGTTTTGAAGATACAATTATACTACAAATAAAAAATATGACAGAGATGTATTTACTCTACAGGGGATAAAAATAAGCAATGCGTAGTTCTTCATCTGTTTTTCATTATTGGATTCTGAGCTATTTAATAAAGTGGTTTAAATAACACCACAAATTCATTTGTATCCCCCTCCCTCCAAATACAAAATAATAACTTTTAAATTACCTCCCTGGTAGCGATGTTTCAGTTCTGCTAACTTCCAGGAAATGCTTTCATCTTAAATTATATTCACCTGCATTCCAATTACTTTTTCCATTTAGACTTGGGGGGCATTCACTAAGGGTATGTTGAGTCACCCTTGCTTTCCACAGGGATGAGTGAGAATACTGACTATACCAAGCAATGAATCATCAGTCTTCATTTTTAAGTCCCATTTTATTGTTGCTTTTATTTTCCTTATTTCCAGTCTTACTCTTTCTCCCCCCTTTCTCTCCCTTTTTAGCGTCCATAGCTTAATATTTACATAACTCGATGCGCGATTGAATTGTGTGCTCCTGAGTAAATCTTTCTTGATTTTTAATAAATACAAAACTAGAGCTAAAACTCTAATCACCCAATCAGCTTTATTGCGCAAGTTTTCCAGTATTTTTGTGATTGTTTAGTCCTAAAAATTGATAAATTGATAAAATTTGATTTCCTATGTTTTTTTTTGTGTGTGTGTATGTGTGTGTGTGTGTGTGTGTGTGTGTGTGTGTGTGTGTGTGTTGATTTGGGTTTCTAAAAATATATGAGAAAAAAACCCTGTTTTCCTTGTTTGTTTTTACTTTAACTGGACAATTTGGATGATGCTCAGAGGTTGAGGATTATGTAATATGAAATCTTTAAAAGTTATTGAGATTTCTCTTATCATACAGTATTTCCTCAATGGTACACTTTCCCTGTCTGTCTGTTTATCTGTCTGTCTTTTCTTCTTTTTCTTTCAGTACTGAGGATCAAACCAGGCTTTATATATGCTAGAAAAGTGCTCTACCATTGAATTATGTGTGCTATTTCTCAGTCCCCATCTCTAAGGATGTCTGTTACATCAAGTTTGGTCAACTAGATTGTCCAAACTCATAACTATAAAAATGTCCTGTTTTCTTAATCTCATGATTTTTGGTGATATGTTAAAAATCTCTCTACATTATTGCATACCTATCCACTTAGTGATTCCATTTATTTTTACATATTTCAGGGTTCTGGTCTCAGAAGCATAAAAGTTTATACTTTGTACAAAAGCACCTTTTTGGACTAATCTACCATTAGATAGTAGGTCTCTCTGCTCTTTATTAATGTAACTTAAATTTTAATTAATGTATTATTAATGTTGCTATACCAGTTTTTCTTCAGTTAGTGTTTTTGGTGTAGTGGTTATGCTGGTTTGAATAGGAACCCGCCCCCCCCCAATAGGTTTGGGTACTTGAACATTTGGTTCCTATTAGTTGGCACTGTCTAGGGGAGATTTATAAGGTGTGGCCTTACTGACGGAAAACTGGAGTTGGGTTTTGAGAATTTAAAGCCTTGTGTCACTTTCTGTTCACTCTGTCTGGCTCCCGTTTATGGTTGAGGATGTGTAGTCTCAGCTGGTTGCTGAAGCAGCCCTGCCTACTGCCCACTGTTGTGCCTCCCAGCTGTGATGGACTCTCATCCCTCTGAAGCCATACGCCACAATGAACTTCCTCATCCTTAAGTTGCTTTGGGGCATGCATGATGTGTTATCACAGCAACAGAAAAGTAACCAATACTCTCAGTTTTGCTTTCAACTTTGGTGTTTTGGGCACATCTACCATAATTGTCAAAGAGGTTTATTTCCTTTTCTTTCAATCATTTAGTTTCTGTGTTTGTGTAAGAAAGTTTATTCCATTTATGTTTACCAAATTCACTAATTTGGACTTGACCATCTTAATGTGCATGTTTTTAATCCCCCCCTTATTATTCTTATTGTTGGTGAGATTTTCGTTAATGTCTTTTTTTTTTTTTGAGTTACAAATTTGGAATCCTGTTGTGGTTTTCTTGCTATTTGTAGCAGTAATATTTTTCTCAATAAAGCTAAAATATTTAGCTTATCTGTCTTCCTATTCATCAAAACCAGGACTTAAAGATGTTAAAAAAAAACTGTCTACCTCTATTTTGTGCAGCCTGTATTTGATTAAATTCACCATCATTTTATCACTTTATGTACCGGTACTCCTCCTTACATAGTTCACTTACCTCTGGGCTCATTTCTTTCTTCCTAAGGAATTTCTTTCTTTCTGGAGAGGTTGAAATGATTAAACATTTTTAGTGGATGGTTGATTTAGTGCACAACTCCTTAAACTGTGAATTGTAACCCCATATGGGATCATGTAACTGAGTGTGGGAGTTGTGAAAAAATTGGGAGTAGTGAAAGTTTCCTGAGTGTACAATGACAAAGACTAATACAAAGTCAAATGTAAAGTTGGCAAGATGGCTTGATGGATAAAACCTGTTGCCAGGGTTGGAGAGACAGGCTCAGGGATTGAGGGCTCCTTACAGCTATTACAGAGGACTCCATGCCTTCTGATCAACTGCCTGTAGCTCCAGCTCCAAGAGGATGCAATGTTCTGGCCTCCTTGGGCACCTGCACTCGCATGCACATTACCACAGACATAGCCCTGGACACACAATTAAAAGGAAAAATTAAAAGGTGCTTGACACCAAAACTGAAGTCCCGAGTTGGACTTCTAGGACCCACATGGTGGGAGGAGAGAAGTCACAATTGAATTGTCCTCTTAATGTCACTTGTACATCATGGCATGCGTATGAATTTATGCATGTACACACACACACACACACACACACACACCACATAAATAATTAAATGGAATTAAAATCAGATGCATAATGAGTCCATGGTAAATTAGAGAAAGCAGTGACTTTTAATATTTTCTTGCCATCATTTTTCACCTTGGGAGTATCAAATTAGTATATCTTTAGATTGTACCATTTTGGAATGTTGTGTTTTAAAAATTAGTCTGAGTTGTAGACTTGAGTTTCACTTAAAAAAAAAAAAGTTCTATAAATTTTGGCTTTAGGTTAGGGGAGAATTTCCAACAAATTCTGAACGAATCCTAAATATACCTCTGCCATTTTGTACTATGTATTTATGCAAAGTGTCAATCTAAGCCTTTAGGATTATAAAATCAAAATATTGATCAACCCTGAAGCCTGTTGTAGATGCACTGAATTCTGCAACACGATATTTATCCAAGACTTAATTTGTTGTGTAAAAATAGGCAAGTATATTCATATCATTCATGTGCTGAGAGCATTTATTACAGACAAATTTTCTTTGAAATTTTGTCTATAATAAATGCTAAAACTATTTGTGTACCCAATAATTGTTCTAAAATAAAGTTGTTTGTAATTTTTATTACTAGGAATTTATAGACATTATTTCCTACATCTCTATATCTGAGGTCATATCTGGAGGGTTACAGGGTCACAAGTGGAGAAAGTTCACGGAGCCCTTACAGTAGTGAATGATTGTTTATTTGGATGTAGGAGTCTAAGTTATTTCTCCATAGTACTAATAATAGACATGCTTCTACTGGCCTCTAGATTTAGGATAATTAAAGGGCAACTGTGTTTTTTCTACCTATTATTTCAATTTGTCCCTTTTTTCTTCACACTCAATTTAAGTGAAATCTGTGTAGGTACAGAATGATTTTCTGTTTCCTGTTGGTTCTACACTCTTCCTTTCATTTGGATAAACATCTTGAAATCAATGTTCTACTTTCCCAATTCCAACCCATGCCACTCGCTTCCCATTCTAGTTTTAATTAGAATGACAGCTTGATCCTTCCAACTGGTCAGAAAAAAAAAATATTGAAGTCTTTTATGCTCCCCCTCCCCGCGACCCATTCCACTTAATCCATAGGAAGTATGACTCCACCTTTGAAATGTATCAGAGTCCAGGAGCATCTCTCAACTCCCACTGCCCCAACTGTCCTCAGCCACGACCATTTGCAGCCTAGGATCTTTTTTGTAGTCTCTCTTTATTTCCTCCATCCTCTGTTTGGAAGCCACCATGATATCCACAGCCGTGCTGCCCTGAATGCCCCTGATCTCATCAGAAGCCACCGGGAGCGTAGAGGATGTCAGAACATGCTATCATCTTTATAGTAGTCACCGTGTGCCTGTCCTCTTTGTTGTAAAAGCCACAGTCTTCCTGGTCAAATGCAAGGCCCTACATGGCAGGTAATTCCTTTTGTCTTGGGTATCACTCTGCTTGAACTCTCTGGTCTCTTTAGGCTCCTCAGACATGTACACCATGCTCCTATATTGACTTTATATTAACTGTTGGGTTAATTGTTGGGTTGTTGTTGTTATTATTGTTGTTGTTTTTAATCCTTGGAGCACTCTTCCCCCAGATTGCCACTTGGGGAACTCTATTCCTTTCTTCAAGGTTTACAAAAGCATCGTCTTGTTTTGGGGGTGCTGTTGTGACCCCCCCAACCCCAGCCCAGACTCTCTCAATGCCTTCTCTGCTTTGAACACTTTTAATATATCCATTGTTCATTTTCTGTCTCTTACTTAGAACATAAGCTCTATGAGTACATATATATGTGCATAATATATGGTATTTCTCTTATATTAGTCTCTATTCTAAGTACTTTGGATATATATATATATATATATGATGAAGAAATAAATATAATATATTGTAGTATAATATTATCTAATGTATTTTCATAGTGAAATGCAGTTTCAAGCCTAACGATCTTTAACTTAGGAATGAATAAAAAAATGATATAGGTATATAATTGAAAATACTCAGAACAAAAAGGAGAAAATATGAATATATAGGATAGTGTGGACAATTTTTTAAAATTAAATGAAAGAAGTCAATTGTAAAAAAAAAAAAAAAAACCCTGCATATACACACACACACACACACACACACACACACACAAACACACACACACACACACATAATTTCATTTATCTGAAATTTCAAAAAACAAATCTGTGAGGATGGCATGCTATCTTTATAGTCACCATGCTAGAACACCTGAGGGAACCAATGAGAGGCGGAAAGGTTTCAGTCCATTATCTCAGGGTGGGTCTGATGGGACAAAAACAGCTCATATCTTAGCAAACAAGAGAGAGAGGGAGGGAGGAGAGAGAGAGAGAGAGAGAGAGAGAGAGAGAGAGAGAGAGAGAGAGAGAGAGAGAGAGAGAGAGAAGCACTAGCAAGTATGTCTATGTTGACCCATCTTTCTCCTTTCCCCTTTTTATCCCACCCTGGCCACAGACAATGGAATAATGTCCACAATCAGAATGAGCTATCCCCTCTTAGTTAGTTTTGTTTAGAAGCGCCCTCGCAGAAACACCCAGGAGTGTGCCCTGCACACCTCTAGGCTCTCCTCTGTCTAGTCCCCTTGACAATCCTCATTGACAACCAAAGTTAACCATCACAGATGGACACCAGATGAGTAGGTACAAGTGCTGTGTGGAATAGGGACCAACTAACTGCAGGAGATGTGATGGGACTTGGCTTGTGGTCATGGTAGCATTACTTACTTACCAGAACCCACAGAACTGTTTACTGAAAAGAGGGTGCATTTTAGGATGTGTAACAATTTCCTCAAAACGCTGCAGCAGGAAGCAAACAAACATAGTTCAGTCTGATTGCATACTATCAGATTTAATTTTCCTGTAATTTAAGAAACACTTTAAATCTCGAGGGAGGCATCTTCTCTGCAGTGAGCCACCAAATCTATGGTGGAACTCTGTCGCCTGAGAAAGTAGGTTCAGAGTCTTCCCCGCTTCGTGGTCTTGACAGCTGGAGGAGCTGGTGTCTGCCAGGATACTCACTGTTAGGGTGGGATGCTCCATCCCTTTCCCCAGTACAGTATTCTTGTGGGACTGACACCAGAGGAGAGTCTCTATCCCACTTGTCCTCAGGCATTTGGATTAAAGGCCTTGTTCATGAGAGGTACCCTGTCTTTAGTAGTTCACTGAAGACATGACTATCCAACCGAGAGCTCTATAGAAGGATAGAGATACAGTCAGTGACAGACTTGTTATCTTCAGCACACTATTAACAAACCATGCAGGCTTTGCTGGCTAGTTTCATGTCAACTTGACACAAGCTAGAGTTGTCTGAAATAGAAGCCCTAAGGCATATCTGTTCACATACAGATGAGGTTTTCTCTATATTTGAAATTATTGGTATTAAGGATATAACGAAAGTGTTTATCCTATATGTATTAAACTTTCATTGTCCCAAACACCTTGTTAGCGTCTGGGAATGAATGCAATAGTTGTTATAATTCGATTTGACATCAAACTACTATTTTCTGTAGCCCAGGCAGAAGTATTAAGGGCATTTTGAAGATTGCTTTCTAAAGATTTTGGCTAGTGAGTTAAAGATTTTGAATTTCATAGCTATTGGAGTTTCAGATGCTATGGATTGATACTCTGTTTCACATATAAGGTACTTTTTCTCCTAGGGTAGAGGGAGAGTCTTTGAAAAAAAAAAAGTAATTCCAGCCCACCCCTTGAGCTCTTTATTTTTCTGGATAAATCTTCCAGTAGTTGGCTCAATCAGTAAGTAAGCACACAGAAGCCTCTCTATGCCCGCTGCTGGGACCAGCTCAGGGAGGGGCTGAGACAAGGTATTTTGTTAATCCTGTTAGCTTGAGAGAGCAGAAGGAGGGAGGAGACTCCGGAAATAAATCATATAAAAGTATGAGAACAATAGGAAAGAAAAACTCGCCTTGCAGGTTGATTTCCTGCTCTGCCTAGCATTTGTGGAATGTGATCACTTCTCCCCTCCCCCCCCCCCAATGCTTAATACAACTAGAAAGTCCAAACTTGTGAGTCTTAGCCAGGATTCTCGTTTTGTCTGGCAGTGCTGTTTGTCATGCTAACACTCATGTTCTCTCAGAATTCTAAAGTTAAAGAGAGTGGAGTTAAGAGTCAGCTGCATGCTACCTCTATAGAGTAACATTTTAATATGTAATACACTAGTTATACTTCCAGAACTTCAACCCAAAGTGTAAAATCTAGAAAGCCACCTGTTTGCCTTTAGTGGTCACAGATTCCTAAGGAGGCTACCACCTCCTGTGGAATGTAGCTGTGTTCTGAAAGAAATAGAAAGTTGTACAAACAAAAACAAAACAAAACAAAATAAGTAAATAAATAAATAAATAAATAAATCTGCAATGTAGTCTAATAAAATAAACTCACTTGAAAGCCTGAAAATTTTTGCTTACTAGGTTTTAGTTTCTGGGTTACAAATATTCTTTTATCACATTATTAAAATACACGTGTTAAAGCATTCTTACTACTTAAAAATAAACGGGTATGCTTGAATGACTTGTAGACTAGGGGAGAAAAGCCTGGTCTCTACTTTTTAGTAATCTTGATATAGTAAGTACATGGAAAATAATGATCTAAAATGACCCTTTCAGACATTCTTTCAGTTTCCCTTGTAACTTCTAAACATTGTATCTTGAAACCAGATAATTAAAAGAAAAAAAATTCTCCTTGGAAACTCATTAAGTTTAAATTCTCTCCCTTCACCTTAGGAAAGCATTTGCTACACTTCCCATTAGCCAAGGAAAAAGCACTAATTGGTTAAATTTTCACAGTCAAGTTCAAAATAAGGGTGTATGTTAAGACTCTTTGTAAACTTGCACATGGCCATCTTCATAGTTGTTCCCAGGCTACTGTGATTCTTGTTATCCATCTAATTTTTTGTGGGGGAGCGGAGCATCCATTTAATTCTTCTCTCCACCATGAGCACTTACCTCCAAGTTCTAATGACACATGGTGGCCATGAGCAGATACGATGGATCTGAGCAAGACATAGACCCAGGATTTGGACTCATGGCATCTGAGTTCTTCTCTCTCTATGCTCAAAACTCTCCGACAGTCACCAAACTGGGCCTCCTAGGAAAGGACTTTTTCATAAGTCTGGGTTGGTAAAGGTTAGGTTGAGGTCTGCTTTAATTTGCCATAGTGACTTCCATCAATGACAAGTACAGTTGTCACTTTGGATACCCCAGATGGCTGACTTTAATAACGCCCACAGCAGACAAGTCAGGGAAACCTGAGTGATGGGGTAAAGTGTTTGAAAACCTCCCAAGTTCAAGGGCTTGCTCCTAGAAGCAAATGCTCTCCCGAGGGAAATTCTAAGAGTAAATCCCCTCGATTTCATTTCTTCCTGGAAGTAAATGAATAAATCACAGTTCTTTCAAGAACTGAAACGAGACTGTG
Organism: Peromyscus leucopus; assembly: GCF_004664715.2. Classification (NCBI taxonomy): domain Eukaryota; kingdom Metazoa; phylum Chordata; class Mammalia; order Rodentia; family Cricetidae; genus Peromyscus; species Peromyscus leucopus. The sequence continues at coordinate 35,168,856 of NC_051085.1, read as the reverse complement.
CAGTGGGAAAAAATCAGTAAATGCTATTCTTCTATTTTTAGGAAGGTTTAATATAAGCAGCTCCTCAAATCCAGTCATGGGATGATTTAATGGCAGCATGTGGTGTGGGACAGAAGTGCTGAAGGTGGCCGGTGTGCCGAAGGCAGCGCCTTCTGGTTCAGAGTCAACTTGCTCCATTGCAAGCCCAGTGACATCAATTTTCATGAATGGATCTTGTGTGCCTCCCTTTCTCCCTCCCTCCCTCCACACCAGTGCCCCAAATCCACTGTTACATGTCTACCACGATGTCATTGAGTAAAAGATCAGTTTAGAAATCCAGAGTGAAGTTTGGGGCCAAAGGGACCAATGTTGAGGAAGTGTGTGCAGGTGACTTCCTCTGATGGGCACTCAATCTTTTCTAGCATATTTACAAATTCCCTAGAAAGAGTAGTCTGTAGATAAATGCCAGTTGTTCGGGTGACATTAAATGTTCCTAACATCCACTCCAAACCCATGAGAGCAGCCCCGACTGTTTGTGCGAGCTCAATAAGGCAGGCATGGGGCATCTGAGAAGGAACTTACCTTGAAATAATTTTGTTCATGATAGTGTCTTGCATACATCTCAAACTGGCTTGGATCTTACTGTGTAGCACAGGTGAGCCTGGAATTCATGGTAGTCCCCTCTACCTTAGCCTTTCAAGTGCTGGGATTTCAAGCACTTGAACCACCATGCCCAGTTTGAAAATATTCTTGTTGTATTTCACTTTCTAATCTTTATGTTTTGACCTCAAAAAGGGACTTGGGAGTCTGTAGGCTTTTTGTGTGTGTGCCCTGGCCTAAGTTCTCAGCTATGATTAAAAAAAAAAAAAAAAAAAAAAAAAAAGGCCCTTCAAACACTGAGCCCCAGCAGACAGACATTCTGGAAGCAGGATGTCCCATCCTTGAAAAGGAACGTTGGAGCACACTTCCTGTAGTTTAGTTGATGTGCTTCCAGGGTAATGGAATGGGACTGGAAGAGTTTCAGGGAAACATGTGTAACTTGATCACTGGTTATTACAATTCCAGATGAGGCCAAGGAGTATATCGACCAATGAATCTGGGGAAAATCTTAAACAGGTAAATATGGATGTGTTAAGCAAATCCTAAAAGAGAACTAGAAACATAGAGCACCTCTTCCCCGCCCCCCCCCCCCATAATGCTTGAAATAAGACTTTGTAGAAGGAAAAAGCTCGCTATTGTTTCCCTACAAGAAGAAACAGGGATAGCAAGAGACATTGTACCAGAGTTTAGCGTTTATCATCCTTAAAAGCTTCTATTATGAACTTTCAATGGGCAGGATTTACTGTGTTTCCCCTGAACAATGACTTCCTTTATCAGCGAAGCCCTGCCGGTGGCACAATAGCGAGATATCTCCCCTCTTAACGTCCACAAACATTTTGCTTGTTTGCTTCTTAAGGCAATTTAAAGCAAAGGAACGGAAGAACCAGCAAAATCAGAGCTCACTTTCACTGCTGAATTCCCAGATGAGGTGTGTTCTCAAAACACAATGCTGTGTGTACTCCACGAGGAGAGGCAGTGTTGGTGTTATTCTCCTAATGAGAACTCGCATTTTGGTGAAGTCTTTCGGTTTCATTTTAAAAATTAGGATTTTTTTTTTTTTTTGATTTGGTGCATACCTCAGTCGCAGAGGGCCTGCCTAGCGTGCAAACAGCCCCAAGGGTTCAATTACCAACACCCGCACCCCCCCCCCTGCAAATAGTCATAGTTGCTTAACAGCTTTTTAAGTGAAAGAACTTCCCACCAAAGGAGAGGGGCCACTTACTTAACTATGATGTTAAGCAAGTGTCTTTCAAAAAACCAAAACAAGGTCCCACTGAGCTCAATCATACACACATTAAGGAAATGTGATTTTTATGCTTAGAATATTAAAACAGATATCTTACAAAGGCTGTACTGAACAGCTGTTTTTATATTTCAGAGTTGTTTAGGATAAACTATACGATGAAAGGGGACATAAGCAACATGAATATAATGCACTTTTTAATGAAATTTGTATACTCAGAAAGGTATGCACAAATCATAGTATATAGCTCATAACAACCTTCTGTTGGACGTAACATGTTTATATACGTACACATTCACGCACACACATGTGCATGTATATATACTAAATTTAGATCACTCAGCTTGCTAACTATTAGCTGTAATAGCAAAGCTTTTATCTGTAGTCATAGTTTTTAGGAACTTGAGACTTAACAGAATATTATGGGGGTATTAATTCAACTTTGGGGGCACAATAGTTTGTCAAATAAATTACTATTGTTATTGTTGTTATGGTTATATCTACCTTTCGAGTTTTTGTAAACACCTTACTTTACAGTGATTCTTTGGAGGTATAGGGGAGGTGAGCAAGCCAGAGTGGTAGGTGGTGGAGTCAAGTGTATATATATATATATGCTCAGTTGATTTCACACCTTAGTCACCGTGGACATGACTGACCTGTATTGCCTAACCCAAAGCCATTAATTCTGTTTTGTTTTGTTTTGTTTTGATGGCATTTGTTGAAGGGAAGATAATTGTTGGAGGGAGGAAAACACTACGCCATGCCCTGTCTAATGGCTCTGTCATGCTGCAAACAATATAAGGAAGGAACTAACTTTAAAGAAACAAATTTTCCTAAATGAAGTACCAGTGACTGAGTACTTTAATGTTTTTTTTTTTTTTCTCAGACTAGAGGACCATTTGACACTGAGCCTTGACAATTAAAGGGAGTGTTTGATAGCTCTCCTGCCCCAGGGGGTGAGGGCACCCAGCCCCTGGGTGCAGCTGGACCAACATCCCCCCACCCCCGCCCCCGCACCCCACCCCTGCTCTCCCCTCTCCTCCGCTCCCGGTCGTTCACCCCCCCCACCTCTTTTCTCCCGGTGACCCCTGACCCCAGCTAATCTGCATAGAGGAATGACAGGCATCCGCTGGGCTGGATCGGGCCGCTGCCAGGGTTGGGCGACCCGCGCGCACGGGGGAGAAGGTGCGGGACAGGCGGGCGCGGGCCGCGATGAGCGCGCGGGAGGCCGGCGGCGGCGGCGGCGGCGGCGAGCGGACGGGGGCGCGCAGGAGCGGAGCGGCCCGGTGAGGCGGAGGCGCAGCGGGGACGGTCACCCGCCATGGGCCAGACCTCGGTGTCCGCGCTGTCCCCGCAGCCCGGCAGCGGTGAGTCCCGGGCCAGGCCGGCGCCTTCAGACCCCCGGTTCCAGGCGCAGGCCCCAGCTCCGCGCGCGCGTGCCCCGGGCTTTTGGTGTTTCTCCAGATTTTGACTCTCAAGAGCCAGAAAGTTCCGAGAAACGCCATTTGCGCACGAGTCTGTTTTTGCAAAGGCAAAACTTCGAAGAGCAGGGGAAACTTTCCCGCGGGCTCCCCACTTTCCTTAGGCTTGGCTTTCGAACAGACTAGAACGGAATTCTTTCAAGCTTGTCAACTGATTTATGGTTTGTTATTCGGAGCATAAGTGCGGCTTGCTTTCCCCTTTCCTGGCAGGACGCTGAATATTTAATAACTACCCCCCAAAAAATGTATAATTGGTTCAGATGATACTTGTTTTGTTTATGTTACACACATAAGCCATAGCATTTAGGGAAGCCTGTGTTTTGAGTGGCAAAGTTAGTTTTATGGAAATGCGTGTAACGTTTCAGAGTTACAGTACCCTGCTTCTTTTAGCTGTTTTCTTTAAAAAAAAAAAAAAAATGATGAAGAAGGAATGAAGGAGGTAAGCAGGCTGGCATTGTCCCCGTGTATAGGAATAAACAATTGTTTGGCGACACATCGTTGGGTAATGAAATAAACCCACCAAGTATTACTTTGATACTTTCCCATCAATGGTTTCTAAACCACGACCTTGCAGAGGCCATTGAGTGGTCTGGTGGACTCTTAGGTTTTACAGACATCCACAGGATCTCATGGAAAGGAAATGGCAGGGCACGGAAGAAGGGTTGCAAGGGATTCCAGGATGTCTGAGCAGAGTTTGACCATCTCATCCCCTCTCCACGAGTTTGTGCGTTCGGGCGCAGCGTCGTTCCTTGGAACATCATAAGCATTGCTGAGGCTTAGGTTAATGCCCCCCCCCAAAGAATGACCCCTCTGCAAGGGAGAGGAAGACAAGTGTAAGAAAGCCTATGCTTGCCCTTATTAATGATGAGATGGCCACCTTGCTCTGGACATCAAATGACTGCTTGTTGATGGCATCTGAGTGATATTTGGTGGTGGTGGGGGGGGTTGATAGGGCATGTTGATTAGAGTCTTCATTATAAGATTATTTGGCACAGATGAAACTGGTTTTCTTTTGTCTTATTGAAGTAGTGTGATAGTTTCCAATGAAAGCAAGGATTGTGTTGCTTGCTTGCTTCTTCACTAGCAAAGATAGAATGGAATTGTTATTCCAGTGCAGGTAGTATTCGGGAAGTACAGTCCTGACTTTAGTTCTTTCTCCATGAAATACTGCTAGAGTGAATTACGGAAGAGGAAAATTTCCCTTTACATAAATCATGGAATAGTACTTAAGTGAAGTCTAAGAAACAAGCAAAATCCTAGCATATGGCCATTCCACCTCCTTTCTAATATAAGAAGGAAAAAAAGGGGGAGGGGAGATTCTGAGTGCTTGTAACATCTATGATGTGAGCAATCACAGGGAGAGAGCAGGCAGCCTGTTTGAATAAAAAGTGACTCTTGGTCGTGAAAGGTATTCTAGGGAACTCTCCTACAAAGCACATTGTATTTAAATTGCAGGCGCTCAGTTCAGATTCTCACAACTTGGTGTAACTGAAATGGCTAACCCATACTTCATGAAGGGAGGTGTTGTCAGGGAGCGGGCGGTGGTTGTGGTGTGGCAGTGAGGTTTGTTTTCTCGTGGTATCCGCTGAAGATCTCTGTTAGCGGAACCCCATTTCCCTATTGTTTCACCAGTACGTTCTAAACGACAGCGCACGAATCAACCATAACAACTAGACACAACCAGGTGTGGTCTGCTGTAGGCCGGTATCTGCTCTGGTAGTCGGAGGATGGAAGCCCGGTGCTCTGGGCTTCTTCTCAGCTGTGTCGCTGGCTTTTCAGGTGAGGTTTGATCTCAGCCATCGGTGGTATAAGTTTGTAGTGGCCACTGGAGATGATACGGCTTCAAGTGATTCTTATCATAAATGCTTAGGGGGGGCAAAACCTGTTGGGGGTCATCTCTGGCACCAGGTTCCAGAGTTCATATTTACCACGTGGTCTGAGGTTTTGTAAGAATCTACATTGTCACCAGAAATCAGCTCCCCCCCCACCACCACCACTTTTTGACTTCAGGCTCTCCTGAGACTTTCAGCTCTGGGCTACGTCTAGTTTTGGGGGATCTAGAGGATCATTAGTAGCTGTTTCTGAGAACAGGGAATTATAAAAATAGTTTTATCGACCTATAATTCACAAGCCATAGCGTTTCCCCATTGAAAGTGTATATAGTTCATTGTCTTTAGTGTGTTTGGCTTGTGGAACCATCTGTCTCCATCCACTCACTCTCTTCCTTGCTGATACACATGAATCCACTTTCTATCTTTATGGATTTGTTTATCAGGGACGTCTCATGTGAATTGAATCATGATGTGTGTATTTTTTATGACTGGCTCCTTTGAGTGGGTGTAATGTTTTCAAGAGTCAACGGAGTGGGGGCGTGTATTTCATTTCATTTTATTGCCAAATAGTCAGATTCGCCTTTCGTCGTGGTTGTTTCTACTCAGCCGGCTACTATGAACACCACGGCTCGAACTTCATGGAGAAGTCGGTGGAGGTGTGTTTTTATTCCCCTTGAATCGATAAGTGGAAAGCATTGCAAGTCACTTGATAGGTTTAACCTTTTAAAGGGCTGCAGTTTTCCAGGGCAGCTTGTTGCCACCTTCCCTTTAGCCATGGATGAAATTCCAGTCCCTTCCCATCCTTGCCTAGCACTTGTTATTGTCCATTTTTGCGTTAGCCATCCTTGTGGATACCAATGTGCTTTCCTCTACTTTCTAAAGGTGCAGATGATTTGCAGGTATTTTCTCCCACCCTCTGGCTTGCTTATTCCCGTGAGTGGTACAATTCGAACCTCACATTTTAAAAGTCTTGATGATGTCCTGTTAATTTTTCGTTTGTTCTTGGTTTATGGTGTCATGTCTTTAAAAAAAATTGCCTCATGAAAACCAAGAACACTTATGGCTTTGTTTTCTTCTAGGGGATCTTTAGTTTTCGATCTTATCCTTAGGTCAGTGATACATTCTGTGACTTAATTTTTATGTTTGTGCAGTGCAGTGTGGGATTTCAGCTTCACTCTCTGACTTCTGGGATGTCCAGTTGTCCCAGAACTCCTTGTTCAAAAGGTGATTTCTTCTCCATTGAACTGTCATGGCTGTGAATAAAGTTCAGTGACCAAACACTTACCTAGCATGTCTGAGGCCTTGAGTTCTATCCCAAATTCGGGAGGGGGGAGGGGGGGCTGCAGTGAGAGAGTTAGTTAATGATCTGTCGTAGGGAGTCAGTTGACTGTATGTATACTAGGGGTTTATTTCTGTGTCTGTTCTATCCAAATGTCTGTCTTTATATCAGAATCACACTCTATTGCCATAATTTTGTAGTGGGGTTTTGAAGCTGAGAAGTATGACTCTTCTTTGATTCCTTTCCCTTTATCTATTCCATCTCTCTTGTCCTACTTTGTATACGAGTTTTACCATCAGCCTGTCAGTTTTCTTATAAAAGCTGAGATTTTGATAGACTCCGTGTTGAACCTGTGACTCGGGCTCAATAATATTGCCATCTCAAGATGGATAATAATCTAGTCCATGTGAGCAATGTCTTTTATTTAGATAGTTTAAATTTCCCTTCTACTGTTTATATGCAGATATGTGCAAGCATGTGTGTATGTATGTGTGTGTGTGCACATGCATGTGCATGCCCACATGCATATATAGTGGCTAGAGTACAACCTCAGTTCTTTAAAAGGTCTTTTTTTATTTTTATTTTTTGCTTTTGAGACCTGGACACCTGACCAACCTGATGATTGCCAAGTAGGCCAGACTGGCGAGCTGTTGAGCTCCAGAAATCTACTTGTTTCTGCTTCCTTGGTGCTAGTGTCCTGCCACACCTGACATTTTTTATGTGGCTTCTGAGGACTGAACTCCAGTCTTTGAGCTTATGGAACAAGTACTTTCCTGACCGAGTTGTTTCCCTTGTGTCTCTTCCCACAGTTTTGTAGTTTCAGTCAACATTCATTTCTTCTTTTGTTAAATTTATCCTATCATTTTTTGTTTCTGATGCCATTATAATGTTGATTTTTATTTCATTTAAAGAATTGCTAGCATTTAGAAATATAAAGCTCTATCTTTGTATATATCTTGTACCTTGTTGAACAAACTTATTCCTGATGGTTTTTTTAATGGGTTCTTGGTACATTTCTATCTTTAAGCTCATATGATACATATATGAGATCTAGATACAAGGTCATATGTAAAGAGAGACATTTTACTTCTTTCTTTCTGGTTTGAATGGTACTTTACCCTCCTTTTCAATAGAGAATCTCTAGTCCAGCGTCAAACAAGAGTTAGAGAAGAGAACCTTTTTGTTCTGTTGCTGAGCCCAAGGCAGGGGACGGTAGCTTGACAGACTCTTCACAGGACACATGAGTGAGAGGTTACAGACTCAGCATGAGTGCCTTTATCAAAAGGTTCCTCACTATTCCTACTTTATGAGTGTCTGAGGGTCTCCATCCTAAAAATGTTGGGTTTTGTCAATGGCTTTTTCTTTCTCTATCAGGATGTCTGTGTGAACTTCATTTTTCATTTTATTAGTCCAACATGTTGCATTAAGTTGGTATTGGGATATTAAGCTAACCTTGCCTTCCTGGGATAGATTCATTTGGGTATAGGATGCCGTCTTTTTTGCGTAATGCTAGATTAGGGTTGGCAGTGTTTCCTTGAGGACTGGGTTCTTTGTTTCTAAGCAGAGGCCAACTAGGCATGCCTTCAATTAAAGTGGTTCCTGTATTCTGTGGCCTTGTGCCCAGAGCAGGGCATGGTACACTGAACACAGGAAGTATTTGTTGGGTATATAAATGAATCAACAAACAATATTCTCAATGAAGAGTTTGATGACTTTAAGCCAGTGATTATATGAATGAAAGATATGAATATGAATTGGTTTTTTTTTATTCTCTTCTTTTTAACCTCAAGAATTGTGTTAGTCTCCATTGTGTGAAGGGTAGTGTCTTAATCTAATAACCATCTCTTCTTCATCTTTTTCAGCCTCACCCTATCTACATTGTACCATAGACCTGCTCTCAGTAATTCTGCCCAGCATGTTAGGTAGAGAGGTCAGGGGATGCCTTGTCCCATTTTTAGGAGACAGGAGAACAAGTGAATGAAGTGTGTGGGGTCATGCTAGACAGTGGTAGAAACCTGTGTTTCTAAGTTTCCAGGTTTGATTGAAGTTCCTACTTCAGCTATTCTTCCTAACCAAATATAGGAAGAAACCACAAAAATAAAAAGTTTGTTTCTTTAATGAAAATAATGTGCACATGGTCAAAAGTCAACATGACCTGATGATTTAGTGTAATAATGAGTTGACGTTTCTTTTAGCCCCACCCCCCAGTCCTGCTTTCTAATTATAACCCATTATGAACACTGGTTTTTATTCCACAGTCTTTTTTTAGATGTATCTTTATCAAAACAAACAAGACTTATTGTACTTATTGCTATGTCCTTTGGATTTTTCATGCACTATGACTTGAAAATATGGCCATACTAATTTCATTAATCTTGCAAACAAGTGATATTTTATTATGAAATATATAAAATTCCCTTTTAAAAGAAGCCTGTATTTTTATATTATGCTCATACTGTTATGTATTTTGGGGGGCTCTTTTTTTAAGATTTATTTTTTTGATTATATGTAGAGTGTTCTGCCCGCATGTATGCCTGCACACCAGAAGAAGGCATCAGATCTCATTACAAATGGTTGTGAGCCACCATGTGGTTGCTGGGAATTGAACTCAGAACCTCTGAAAGAGCAGTCTGTGCTCTTAACTTCTGAGCCATCACGCCAGCCTGTATTTTTGGGGGGTTCTTTTACTTACATGTACTATTTTGAGCAATGTTGAGCATCCTTACCTGAGTAGTTTGAATTATAGGTACCAGGAAAATCCCCGCAGGAGAATCTCTTGCTCAATGATTTTGTGTGTGTGTGTGTGTGTATGTGTGTGTGTGTGTGTGTGTTTTATTTTGACAGCCTTTATCAAACTGTTCCTATTGAATGCACCTCACTGTAGCTGCTCACTGTGAGAATTGCTTTTCTGACCTCTCTCACTGTACTGTCTATCCAGTGGGTCTTTCCCCATATACTTAGTAAGAAATAGAAGTCACTCCTTCTGAGTGGGACAGCCTGCAGACTTAATACATGGGATGGTAGCAGGAACTCAGGACTCATTCAGTCTCTGTGTAGATATCCATGTGCTGTGATGATATACAACTGAGCATGATCACAATGTTCTGCACAAAGAGTTTCTGACAGTTTTTTGTAAGTATCTGTGTGGGGGGGTGGGGGTGGAAATGCTTTTCATTTTGATAGTAAAGTTGAGCATTTGAAATTCTTTGTTTCTGGCTTGGCTATTTGTAGCCTTAGGATGGTTCTAAGGTTTCCTACAGATTTGAGTATGAAGGTGATTGATGAGCATTGTGGGCTTGTTTCATTTGTTTGTATCTGCCAATGACTATTTTGAACTGGAAGTTTATTTATAGTATTTTTATAGGACTATTTTATACTTCATGGAGTCAGATTGATTAATTCCTTTCTTCCTTTATGAATCAGGACTCCCTAACAGAAGCCTTCATTTGTTATTTGATCTCTGTGATTTGTTCTGACTTATGATGAAAAGATGTGGTCTTGTGAAATTCTTAAGTATCTGTAAGGCTATCTCCCCCTCCACCCCTGAAAAACAACAAAAATACAGATAAGTTTTATCATGAGCAATTTGAAAGGGGAATCACAGAATTAAAATAAATATTTGTATCATATATGGAAAATCATGACAGTAAGAAAAATAAGGACACAGGTGTTTTGTTTTGTTTGTTTTGGTTAGTTTGGGTTTAGATTTTCGAGACAGGATTTCTTTGTGTAGCCCTGGCTGTCCTGGACCTCACTTTTTACACCAGGCTGTCTTCGAACTCTCAGAGATCCGCTTGCCTCTGCCTTCTGAGTGCTAGAATTAAAGGCACACACCACCATGCCCAACTGAACAGGCATTAAAAAAAATTTACCCAGTATCTGAAATTACAGTCTCAGTATGGGCCAAGACCTGTTCTCAACACTGGAATTAGCTCACAACATCCATATGGGGCAACTAATTAGTGCTGTGTCTCATTTTATCAATGAGGAAGACTGAAACACAAAAGTTAAGTAACTGGTCTGGGATACTTACAAGAAGACACATAAGAGATCAGTTTACATATGAAACTTGAAGCAATAAGTGGGGGAAAAAAGGTTGGGGGGCAGATGCCATTGATCACCTAAAGGATTGAGCCAAGGTTAAAATGAACAATTACCAGGGAAGGATTGTCTTGTGATAATTTAAACGAGTCCATGCTATCAAGAGAGAAGTGCGAGAATATGTATTTAAAACCTTACAAGGGGCCTATGCTCAGACCTAACAGTTATACTTGTAGCAGTATTTTCCAAAGAAATGCATTGCTCACTAGAACAATCTATCGAGCTTCACATTGGAAGTAGCCTAGGAATCAAATGCTAAGAGATGTCTGGAACTGACTGAGGTACAGCCATGTTACAGAAAAGCCCTTTACGGCCTGGAGAGCTGGCACAGTGGGTAAAAGTGCCACCCAAAGTATGGGGACCTGAGTTTGATCCCTAGAACCAATGTAAAAGCCAGACCCACAATGGGAATGAGAGCACGCGCGCACACACAGAGTCACTTTTCAAGAGTCTAAAAGTAGTTTTTAAATGATGACCATCAGGATAAGTGTCAACATATGAAAAGTGGTTTTCAAAGTAATCTGATACTTCCTAGAGGTGTTGTGACCACCACGGCCTTTTCTCATTTAGACATGGCCAAAGCCAAGGTTTCCATATCTGCTGACCACATGGAATGTCACAGGAAGTAGAGGTGTAAATTGACCCAGAGACTGTATTTACTTTTCTCCAAATGCATGGACTCCCAACTTGAAGCTTATAGGCACATTTTTCTCTTGTCCACCAGCTCACACATAATAACATGGAGACTTATTAATTATGAAAGCTCGGCCTATAGCTTAGGCTTATTCCTTACTAGCTCTTACAACTTAACCCATTTATTTTAATCTACACTCTATCATGTGGCATCACCTCTCTTCCATCTTGCACCTCCTATTTTTTCTTGTGCCTCTTTCCTTCTTCTTCCCAGAGTCCTCTCTGTCCTTGGAAGTCCCACCTAACCTCTTCCTAGCGCTTGGCTGTTCTGCTTTTTATTACACCAATCACAGCAATATATTTTCACACACGGTATGCATATATCCCACAACAGAAGCTCAATGCTGTTTTCCTCTCACTGTTTTTTTCCTTGCGAATTTAATGGTGAGAACTGAGGTACAACAGGCCCTAATATCTTCCCTGAGGTTTAAACTTCTTCTTTCTCACTTTGTTTTTTAGTTTTTTTCAAGACAGGGTATCACTATGTAACTCTGGCTGTCCTGGAACTCACTCTGTAGACCAGGCTGGCCTCAAACTCACAGAGCTTCGCCTGCCTCTTACCCCTCCTCCCAAGTGCTGGGATTAAAGCCATGTGGCACTAAGCATGGTATTCCTTTGTCACTTTTAAAAATCAAAAATAGTCAGAAATTTGGTCATCACTTCCTCCACATTGGTCCATGGCTCATCAGATCTGGCCTTGGGTGACATCATAAATATTTACAGTATGAATTTATTTTATCTTCAATCTGAAACCGTGATAACCAACATACAAGTCCAGCTTTAACTTCTTCTTGCCTAATGCAGTAAGAAAGGAGATAAATTTACGTCGTTGGTGCTGTGATTAAATCTCTTTAATTCTAATAGAGGGAAAGAAATGCAACTTGCTTTCTGTCTTTGGAGTCCCTCAGTGTTAACAGACTAAAGGCTTGGCCTCTATTCTTAGGGGGAAAAAAGATTAATATTTACTGAAGACTCAACTGATGTAAAAGTGATATTGAGGTAAAAAATAGTCTTAAGAAAATAAACACATCCATTCCTCTTCCCATCCCCCATCTGAAGCAGAAGAACAAAAACAAATAACAGTGTGATCCAGAAGGGAATGGGCAGCTAACATTACTTACCAAAAGGTTGCTCTGCCCATTATCATTTATACTTATAAACTACCTTTCCATTTATTTTCATTTCAAGGGGTGGAATATTTTTTTTTTCCCTCTAATGCTTCTGGCAAGGCTAACACAGCAGTCCTTAATCCTAAGGAAATTTCGGTTGCCAGAGAAAGAACTGAGGTGCTGTTTTGCTAAAGAGCATCCTGGAGAGCTGTGCTGGTATGTTCTTGGTGGTAGATCCCTGCAAACCAGCTTGTTTTATAAGGGGAAGTTAGAAGGGAGAAAAAAGCGGCCCTTCATCTAGCCAGCCAGTCCTGGACCAGTTGTTTGTAAGGTGTTATGCTGAGCTGTGGGGAAGGGCCAAAAAACCTACACCGACCTCACCTACCAGGTGCTTAATGGAGTGATTCAGAAATCGAAGTGGGAGAGAGAGGACAGCTCAGTGGCTTGGGTACAGAAATCGGGTCCAGGGCCAGAGCAGTATCGACACAGGCAATGGGAACCACTGAAGCTTTCTTTGTCCAATCAGAGAAATTGTTACAGTGTTGCTTGGCTTGGGGTGGGATGCATGTGACTGCTGCCTGTTGTATGGGTCTCACAGGGACAGACCAACAGCAGCCTAGAATGATCCAGCAAGGCAGATGAGATGCTGGGATGCCTGATCCGAGGGGTAGCTGGAGAAATGGAAAGAGGATGTCACCTGAAAGTGTGGCTTCTTCTGCTCCACATATGGTAGGCAGGGCCCACTTGACAAGTTTGTTTGAATACTTCATGGACATCTCAAAGATAGCATCCCTAAACAGAAGACTTGATTTTTGTACTCCAGCACTTCCCTGGACTTTTCTGCATTTCATTAAATCATACACCCAGCCATTCATAGTGTCCAAGTCTAGGAAAGCTCGTCCCCAGCCAGTCTCTTTCCTTCTGTCTCTACTGCCCAGCTAACTGCAGTCTATCTTTCTTCAGCAATCCGTTGGCTGCACAACAGCTAAGTAAACTTCAAAAAGCATACTTCCTGTCACTGCCTATCTCAAAACTGTCCTGTCTCGATGTTGTACTTAGAACAAAACCGGGACTTCTCCACCTGGCTCTCAAGCCTCCACACAATCCTACCTGATCGCTATCCCTTCATGTCTGACCTCCTTTCCCTTAGCCTTGCCTCTTGGCTCCCTTATGGTGCTGTTGTCTCTGACCTTTGCAAAGGCCAGAGCCTGGTTTGGTCCTCCCTGTGGACCTTTGCAGCCGTGGCCCCCATTGGAGACTTTCATCCCCTGGCTCCATCCCTTTCCAGACTAGCCCATCTGCACCCGTTCACGGCCTCCACGGCCATAGGTTCCCTCATTGCACTGAGCACTCAGCTGGTCCTGTTCTTGTTCATTTGCTCCACGCCTCCTTTTCTCAGAGCCTAAGCTCTCCAGGCTGAAGGACATTCTCTTCACGAGGCAGTGAACCTACTTGTTCTGAGCTTCATGCCTGACCAAAAAAATCTGTGTGGAGAAAATGCGGGGCTGTCTTGCCCAGGTCATGTGTTCCCAGAGCCATAGGGACTGGGAAGATAACTTGTGAAGCAGCTGAGAAACGCAGAGTGGCTTACACCCATTCTGCAGTATGGACCTCCGGCGTCTAACCAGCAGCACCCTTAGATTGAGGCTTGATCACTCGGTTCCGCAGGTCTCCTGACCTCCCGGAGTGGAAACTGAAGACATGGCTCTGCCTTCCTTCCTTGCCCTCACCTCGAGCTGCTTTCTCTTCTGTCCTTGCCTTCTATCCTCTTCCCAGCAAGCTTATTTGTACTTGTGATTAGCCCACGAGTCCATATAACTTAAGACAAAGAAACAAAACCCAATGACCGCCGAGCTTTAGTTACTTTTCCTCTCCTGGGTAACTTCTCTTTCCCTCTGGCCTTTTCATTTGCTATCTCCACGTCCAGTCCCCAGTTATGGAAACCTCTTATCACGACATCCAAACACATAGGGATTTCCTCCGGTTGGCTCTGCAGAGATTTGGTAGTAGGTCTTGGCCTCCTCCATTTGGAGTGGATTTCATGTAATCTTGATGCCCAGCTGTTGCTTCTGAGATCTCTTGGCACCGGAGCCCTCCAGGTCCTTCCCCTTCCTTCCTGGGCTGATTCTCTTCGATTGCTGGATCCCATGTCACCTCCCCCACATCTTCCTCCTGGATCTAGTCCTTTATTTGGCTGAGCTCACAAGGCAACATCTTGAGGAAGGCTCCTGGGACCTATATTTTTGGGGGTTCTTGTATTAGAAAATGCCTTTCCTTTGGCTTCCTCCGTGGTTGATAGCTTGGCTGGGACTTTAGGTATTGAGACAGAAACTTGCTGCCATCAGCAGAAACGCCAGCCATCACTTACAGTCAACTGCGATCATCGTTTTCCCCTCATGTAGAGAGACTTATTTTTCTTCTTAGCAGATACTGCTTGAATTTATTTCGAAAGGACTTTTTGGACGGTTGTCATACGAAATCTCAACTCTGACCTGGCTTATTGCAATGGCCTTAAAAAACAACTTATGAAAGTTTAAAAGTCTTATGGATAAGTAGAATAATTTAATAAATATGTTTACTGTGCTGACATTTAAGATTCTTTTTTTAACTCTGTGTAGGTTTATTGTAATTCCCATGCACTTTGGGTTGTTGTTTTTTTAATTTTATTTTTAGGGTACCATTGACTTTTCAGAGGCCAGGTCCTGATGGCAGAGTCGGTGTGTTACACCCTGAGGGGTGACATTTCATAAACTCGCCCAAGCATGAGATCCCCTACCGTGCTCCGTAGAAATGCTGGTTTCTAGACTTCAGATTTTAGACCAGCAAAATTAGAGTCTTCCGGGGAGGAATCTCAGTGTGAGATTTCAATAAGCCTTCTGGGGACTTAAAGGGAGGCACAGCCTCTGGAGAGTAAATTCTAGATAAGAACACCTGGAAGGTGGCTTCAAGTAAAACTTCTCTTCCCTGGCGGTCTCTGTGTGTCCCTTTACGGAAGGCGCAAGGGACAATGTCTAGTTTAGAGACGGCTATTCTTTATCCAGTGTCCTATTGAAACTGGTCATTAATATGTACTATTCATGACCAAATATTCCCACTTGCAGGGATAGTTTGGGGGTTCTGGCAATAACCTTGTTGCCAAAACCCTTTTCGTTCTTCTATACATTTTGTTAAAATTACAAGTAGCGGAGCAGTTTATTTCCTGTAACAACCAAGTGGAACGATGTTACATTTAAAGATAGGGTGGCCACAACTCCTCATGAAAAGCTCCAGCACAAGTTTGTCGCCAGCTCAGGAAGAGAGTCCCGGGAACTCCACCTGAGCTGCTGCTTCGAGTCAACCTCTTACCAAGGGAACCACAGCCGGAAGCAGGACACAGGATGGAAACAGGTGTTTAGTAACGGGTGGGAGGCACGGCAAAGGAAGAGATTGAGTAAAATCCATTTCTAAGAGGCTGAGCCCTTTGCCCTGTCAGAAATGTGGGCAGCGTTTTCTGAAAACTCCAGGAGGCAGCAATCATCTATTTAAAAGTTCTTTTCATATGTTCCTTTTTGGACAATGTTTGGCATTTTTATTTTCTGTACTTCAAGGGTCTTTTCTTTTCAATTCTGTACTTATTTACAGCGCGCTGACCAGCGTGAAGTAAATTCCGTTCAGTCTTAATCAGGGCTCTTAAGAGCTTTTTCTAAAGAATTTTTCAGCTTCCCAGGAGAAGGCCACTCCTGTAGCTTAAATTGTTCCCGGGCGGGGGGGATAGGGAGGGGGTGCAACCTTGCTTGGGACCACCTTTTTGGTATGACTTTGGTCCAACAACAGTGGACAGTTGACAGGGAACAGCCATATGGCCTGGGTTAGGATTGCTGTTCCTGATTCCATCTATTCAGGGACTTTGTGCTTTTCAAAATGTCTTCTGCCCCTGGGAAGCCGACTTGTGCTGACCTGCCAGAGTGTTTATGGAAGAGCTGGGTGAGGGCGGAAAGTTGGAATAAACCAGAACAAGTTAACTGAGCCCAGGCCCTGTGTTCCTGTTGGCCTGACGGAGCTGTGCTTCATTTTCCTAAGGCTTCTAAGGAAGGATTGTATACATATGTACATGGCTAGTGTTCTGTTCCTTGGAAAATATTTGACTGCCAGTTTTTAAAAGCAAACATGAAAAAAAAAAGTAAAATCAAACATGAGATTTTTTTTGAAAGAATTTAGAACTGTATACTTTTAAAAACTGAATCCCCTTCAGACGTCCAACCACAAAATGTCAGAATACATGTATACCTCATTACATAAACAAAGATGTTGTAGTTTATAAAGCTGTTTACAGTGTTCACAGAAGAGGCCTTTTAAAAGCCCCTCTTGGCCCTTCTTTTGAGAGAGCTGAGGAAGAGGTGAGGTTGGAAGCTGTGTGACATTTTTGGTCTACCATCAACATGTTAATAAATAACCCTGCAGATAATAATAAGTATCTGTATGTCTAGTATGGTTGCCTTGAAAAAAACAAAAACAAAACTACCGCAGCCTCAGTGGTTTCAACAACAGAAAATTATTTTTCTCATCATTTTAGACATCTGAAGTCCAAAGCCCCAAGGTGTCAACAGAATCGGTTTGTACTGAGGGTCTCCCACCTTGGGCTTGTAAGTGGCAGCCCTGCCTCTGTGCCCTCCCATGGCCAGGCCCATGCTCGCAGTTCTGTCTAAACATGCTCTTCTCAGGATGTCAATCATACCGGATGATCTCCTTTGATCCCGACTCCCCTTTTACAGGCCCTTATTGAAAACCAACCCAGTCTGAGGCGCCGGGAGGTAGGGCTTAAGGGTAGGGGGATTTGAAGGGAGATACAGTTCAGCCCATGACAATTCCCTGAACCTATGAGTGCAGCTATGCTCAGTGGCAATGTCCCGCCAAGACATTAGGTCTGGTGACTTAGTCCTAGTTTCCTTAATTTCGTTAAGAGAATTATTACATTTGTGTGTGTGTGTGTGTGTGTGTGTGTGTGAGAGAGAGAGAGAGAGAGAGAGAGAGAGAGAGAGAGAGAGAGAGAGAGAGAGAGAAAGAGAGAACATGCACACATATACTGCAGAACACAAGTAGAGGTCAGAGGACAGCTTGCAGGACTCAGTTTTCTTCCACCGTGCGGGTCCTGAGGATCATCTTGGAGACCTAACTGAGGTCGTCAGGCTTGGTAGCCGGTGCCTTTACCCTCTGAGCCACTCAGCAGCCTCGTTTCCTTCATTTCACTCATTGAGATCTATAACCTCTTCCCTCCTAACCCCTCAATAGGTCAGATG
Organism: Peromyscus leucopus; assembly: GCF_004664715.2. Classification (NCBI taxonomy): domain Eukaryota; kingdom Metazoa; phylum Chordata; class Mammalia; order Rodentia; family Cricetidae; genus Peromyscus; species Peromyscus leucopus. Next base: position 35,151,263 of record NC_051085.1, on the reverse strand, counting down.
TTGCGGAATACTTGTACACTGTGTGAAGATGTGTTGCTGTGATTAGTATAATAAAAATCTGAACAGCCAATAGCTAGGCAGGACAGAATAGGTGGGACTTCCGGGCAGAGAGAGGAAGAGGAAGAGAGGATAGAGGCTCTGGACACAGAGGAAGCAGGGCATGCAGGAGAGGTAAAAGCCCCTGGGCCCTGAGGCACATAGATTAATATAAATGGGTTAATTTAAGTTAGAAGAGCTAGTTAGAAATGAGCCTAAGCTAAAGCCGAGCTTTCATAATTAATAAGAAGTCTTGTGTCATTTTTTGAGAGCTGGCTGGACAGAGAAAGACGTGCTATAGTTAGGCACTCTGTAGACATGAATTATGTTAAGAAGATGCATTGAAAGTGACTCTCAGCAGTGCAGATCTGCTAGTGTCACTCAGGAAAACAAGTTTAAGATGTATGGGGTCAAATTAGATGCCGACACATGTGGTCATCACATGTCAGCTGTAATTAGGTTAAGAAATAATGACCAATATATTTTACTGGAACATTAAATTGATTGAGTAGTGCCTTGAAGAAAACCAGAACTACTTAACAGTGTCCCGGTTTCCAATCCCTGTGTGGTCAGCAACCATACATGTGCCACCTGACTGGTTTTCCCATCTTCTTCAAGCACTGAACGTGAAGCATTCAGAGTAAGCATAAGCGTGTTCCCAAATGTCCTTATGTATCCATTTTTCCTCCCCTGTAATTTTCTTCTTCTATATGTCCTCATTGTTGTCGGTGTTTGTGATACCCAGCAGAGTGTCTTCACAAAGGCCTCCTAAAATGAAAAGAAAGAGAATAGGGATGCTAGAGAAAAATGTTTAAACACCTGTCAGAGTAAAGACAAGCCAAAAATACTCTTAAGATTCCATAAGATGTAGCAGCCTCTTTGAAGCAGGCTGGTAATTCTAAGAAGCTTCATGTGTGATTGACTGCACTGGAATTCTGGCCATACACATTGTGTTCTCGGGTTTGTTGAGTAGAGCTAGGATCAAACTCAGGGCCTTGAACATGCTAAGCAAACATTCTGTCACTGAGGCTCCTCTGTGGTCTCTGGCCCTCCACATTGTAGAGCACTGAGTAGGCGTTTCACAATGGTATCTCGCCTCTACTTAATTTCACAGAAATGCTCAACTGAATAGTATAGATGTTCTACTCATGCCGTCACAGAAGTGGAGATAGTGTTTGGAAAGAGCATCCAACTCTGAAAGATTGGAAATTCACTTAAAATAGGTCCTGTCCTCCAAGCTGTTTAAGAACAGTGGTAAGATTGGATGCAACGCTGCTCTTCCTTCCTCTTGCAAGAGCTTTCAAGAATCTCAAGTGACTTCATTTTATTTTTATTTTGTGATGTGGTGTGTGTGTGTGTGTGTGTGTGTGTGTGTGTGTGTGTGTGTGTGTGTGTGTGCATGTGATTGTGTCTGTAGGTCAGAGGGCTACCTCAGGTGGTGGTCCTTCTTTTCTGTTGCTTGCTGCTACGTACATACGTACGTACACTAGACTAGCTGGCCTATGAGCTACCGGGATTCTCCATCTCCACCTCTCATCTCCCATTGGAGCATTGGGATTACACACATATGCTGGGTACCATGTCCAGCTCTCGGTGGGTGCTGAGCATTCAAGCTCAGGTCCTTATGCTTGGAAGGCAACTGCTTTTGTCCCAGAGCCATCTTCCCAGCCCAAATGATTTAATTGGATAGGCATCTCTTAAACCAGGAATTTCCTAGAAGTAAATTAGACCTTAAGGTGGCTGAGATGCAAAGCGCTCCCCAGAACTCCATGCAGGATCCAATTATCTTGGGTCCTGACTTGAGTCTATGTACTGGTGAGGGTGAGCATCAGAGTGGAGATGCACAGAAACTCTTACCGGAGCATCCCTGCTTGTTAATTGGATCTCTGTTGGTTTGGCCCTTTTAAGGCTCTTTGCAGATTAGAATGTGCTGAGCACTCAATCTGAGGAAGGTTAGAAGTCACAGAACATTGGTGTTCTTCCAAGTAAGCACACTTGGCTCCAAGACTCCTTTTCAGATTCAAATCTTAGCATCCCAAAGCTTGCAGACTAAGTCCTACTATATACGGTAGAGAGAATTGAAATCTTAATAATTGCTTGTGGGTTTACAGTGCTGACACAAACTTCTTTTTATTGCTGGGTACTCCAGTCCTAGGAACAGAGGGAAGGAAGCGTTCCAGAATCGTGTTGGATCTTAGAAAGTGAAGGGTACAGAATTAACCAAAGCTGCATCAATGATGGTTTCTTAGCCAGACTGGTCGATAAGCATTCCTGTAATCAAGAGTCCTTCCAGACGTAGTTCTGTATGTTGGCCTTACAGGTGGCTGAGAAGTGGCTGAAGTTAATGGAATCATGAAACAAAATGGAACTCCCCCCTACCCCCCTTTAGATTTTGACATTAGATGTGCTTGGAAACAGAGTAAAATGCAGCCTCCTGTGTTCGGCAGCTGTTGATAAAGTACACGCTTTTCAGAAAACCCAAAGCAAAGACAGCTGCTGTCACACTAGATGTAGACAGTTCCTGATTGGCTTTTCAGCAGGGTTCATGAAGTGCTCTGCTAACGGAGTGAGCAACCAGGCTTTTGAACAGAGTCACTTTTATTTTGCTTTTTTTCTTAAATAAATTTTTCCCCCAGCCACGAGCATAACAATAAATTTAACAACTTCCCAGCTGGTGGGAAACAGAGCCAACTCTCACTTCTGTAGGTGATGTCAGCCTTCTCGTGTGGCTCCTTTCTTTAATTGAGGGCATTTGTTTCCTGTGTGTGATAGCTGGTCTCCTCAGCTCACAGCAGTTGTCTTGAGAACACTGGGGGATACAGGGATCTATTTGGATGGGTGTATGGGACTCTGTTTTATAGTGTGTTTTTGGTTTCCTGGAGACTTCTACAAGAGAACAAAAAACAAATATCTTTCAAAGAAATTCCACTGCCCTGAATATTCTGGGCCATAACCCACACTCTACTTTTATTCCCTCAAACTTTTCCTTGGCCTCATTTCTGTTCGTTCACATTTATTAGTTCTGTGAACTCCAGCCGTAGCAAGACTCCAAGAGGTTGTATTACTTGCCTAGGGTTAGCAGTTAGGAAATGAAAGATCAGATTATTCAATTTAAATCTTTCTGGGCCTGGAATCCCATGTTTTTCCTCTGAAGTACTCAGGTCTGTGTTTGTACCAAGAGCAATCATCTCTTGGTTTTTAAGCATACAAAGTCATACCGGGGTGCCAAATAGCTAAAGGATTAAGGAAGGCAGACCACTTTCTGACTTCTTTGGAAGCTCGAGTTCAGAGCTACGTGGCAGCAGGCTGACTTTCATGATAGGAGTGGTGGTGAGTTCTGCTGAGATTGTGTCAAAAAGGCAGTGTGGTTGTTAGTCTAAAAGAATAACTTTGAGCGCGTTACAGGATATCATCAGCTGTTCACCGCAGCCCTGAAACAGCTTTGCCATGGAGATCTACTAGCTTCACACCTACTCGGTGACTTCAAAATCAAGTATTGACTTGAACCATCCACAATAATCAGAAAATGAAATTTTAATTCTAGGTTAAACTACCATTTACAGTTTTGTGTTTGGTTTCTTGGTTGTCTAGGAGATTCAGAGTCTCATGTGTGATGCCTAATAAAGAAGAGAGACAAAAGCAAGTTAGATTCCATTCCCATTTAGACAGATACTTTGCCTTTGTGTTGATTTTTTTTTTTTTAAGGTCGTAAACTTAGTTTTTTTAGAATTTCATGCATGAGTACTGTATTTACATAATTTCCCCCCCCTCTCTCCCCACTCCAACTCTTTCTAGTTTCTTTATCATGGAGATACTTTCCTTCCTGACTTCCCCAGTTAGAAGGTGAGCTAGGAGAAGCTGAGCTATTTCATAGCTGTGTTTAGAAAAGCTTGGAATTGTCAATGGGGGTGGCTGTGTATTTGCTCTTGAAGAAACTGTTTGCCAATCGTCATGATGGGGAGGTAGAGATTTCTTAATATAAATTCTTCCGGATGTTTTCCAGTTACTTACCTTTGATGAAGTGTCTCCGAATTCCTTCATAAGCAACAATTAAGCATTTGTTCACCTGAAGAAATGTGTCAGCCAAGTCTGGACCATTCTTAAGAGCATGTCTCATCCTTCTGCTGTCTTTGATGGTTTTCCAATTTCAGACATTAGTGTTTGTTATATTATCTTTCAAAATATTTTCAATTCTACAGGAACGCACTGTTGGAAATAATTTCCTCTGAGTGAAAAACCTGAAGATCTGCTAAAACAAATCATGACCTAGTTAGGTCAGGCCCTGGGAATTATTTGCCATATTTTCCCCCTGGCTTAGATATTCATTTATAAACATTAACCAGAACTTTCTGTGACATAGGTATAGTATGGAGGACCAGGAAAGACATATTTGGTTCCTGACCTGATAGGATTTTTAATTTAGATGGTAAGGATACATATTTTTTTTTTCTTCAACAAGAGGTAGTCTTGGGCTGGGGAAATGGCTCAGACGGTAAAGTACTCGTTTTGCCAGCATGAGGATCTGAGTTCAAACCCCAGAACCCATGTAACAAAAAGCCAGCAGTGGTGGCACCCACTTGTAATTCAGTGTGGAGAAGTGGAGATGAGCGGATCCCTGAGTGCCATTGGCCATATGAGCCTTGCCTCATTGGTGAGCCCCAGAGTAGGAGACTCAGTCTTCAAAAATAAAGTGGATTGATTAGAAGCTATCTCCAATGGACAACTGCTCTCAAAAAAAAAAAAAAAAAAAAAAGCTGGGCAGTGGTGGCGCATGCACTCAGGAGGCTGAGCCAGGCGGATCTCTGTGAGTTTGAGGCCAGCCTGGTCTACAGAGCGAGATCCAAGGCAGGCACCAAAACTACATGGAGAAACACTGTCTTGAAAAAACAAACCAAAAAAAAATTTTTTTTTTTTTTTTTAGTTTTCTCCAGTGGAGTCTCACTGGTATGTTTTTATGGTTTTTTGTTGTTGTTGTTGTTGATTTTGTTTTTCTTTTGTGTATGAGGATGTGTATGAGGGTGTGTTTTTTATACTTTTTCTTTTTTTGTGTTTGTTTTGTTTTGTTCTAGTTTGGCTTTTTTTTTTTTTGGCCTGTTTCGTTTTCTAACGAAAGAGAAAAAGATGAGGTGGATGGGTGGAGAGGTAGGGCAGATCTGGGGGAGTTGGGGCATCAGAATATAGTGTATAGAAAATTAATTTCAATAAAATATAATAAAAAGTGAAAGCCACCCAAATAATGACATTGGAGGCTGATCCTCTGGCTTGCAAATGTACATGCATGCCCCTTTACATGCACATATGCACATATTCTTAAGAAAGGGGATGACTTCCTTTTCTCCTTACTCATTTAGTAACAACAGTTCAGATTATTTACATGTCTTTCAAATAAACCAGTGGATTGCATCTAGCCACTTATAAGGTTCAGTCACAGATGGAGTCCCCATTGTTCTCATACACATTCAAAGTGGCTTGAGTATTGGAAGTCTTAATAAACAAGCTCTGAGAAAAGAACTTTGGAATGAGCCAGTTGCCTGGATAGTGCCCAGATAGGATTCAGGGGCTTTAAATGTGGGGTTATACCCGAGTGCAGCTGGTACAACTTGTTTCCAGAATGCTCTCTGAACACACATATCATTTTAAAGAAAGAAGCCAAAAGGGAATATTCTGCAAGTAGAATGCCCTCCATGATTATACTGGAGAGAAATCAACTGTAAAGGCATCATTGTTACAAGATGATCTTTAATTGGTGGGATTGTTTCTCCCTCTCAAGAGAACTAGCTGTAAAAGCTATGGAATGTTAATCCCTTTCTGCTACTTTTCCATAGCTTCCTGTTTAATTTGAACAGGGTATTTTCCCACCTGTTAGGCAACGTGACGAAATTAGGCTGAAGCCCTTGAGTAATTCCCCTCCAAATTTCGAGTCATGGTTTGAAGGCCACTTGTGTCTTGCCTGTCGTGGGAACTCTCAGTGGCATCCACAGCAGGGCCGAGCAGCACTATCATGCACCCGCCCTGCTCACACGTTATAAGTCTATGTAGAATGACCGCTTGACGGTCAGCGTCCTCTCTTGCTGACTCTCAGCTGCTCCAGGCAGAGGCCCCGCCCCTGTTTCCTCAGCATCAATGTCCCCTCTCTGGAACAGTTGCTTGGTAAATTAATGGTGACTAAATGCTTCCATTCTGCAGCCAGTGCTGACGTCCACACCTTCATCTTTTTGTAGACTTCCTCCCTTTCGGATCAGCCTGAAACCTGGCTTACCCTGGGAACTGCTTTCTAGCAATAACACTCCCCCTCCCCCAACGTTTTATTATTATCATTTTGTTTTTCTTCCAGGCAGCCTGATGGAGTCAGGGTCAGCCTTGAACTCACTATGTAGCCAAGGATGATCTTGAACTTCTCATCTTCCTGCATTTTTCAGAATGCTGGTGCATGCCACCGTTCCTGGGTTTTGAAGTGCTGGGGATGGAGGCCAGGGCTTTGTGAAAACTGGGCTAGCATTCTACCAACCTAGCAACATTCAGACCTACCCTCACCCCTTACAGCGCTCTTTAATGGCAGTTCTACTCTAAAGGTAGAATTGACGCCTCACAAGGTCTCCGTGTTACTTCCCACCATATTGCTCCAGGGTTGTGTACATCCTCATGTGGGGTTGTATCATCCTGGCGAGTATTCCTGAACATGCCTTTGCTGCCATCATCTCCTGACTTCCTGGTCACCTCATATTCAACAGATGAGACTGAGATTCTTCCTCACCACTGCAGGTCTTATTGGTCCACATGTGACTGGGCTGGCATTCTGGCTGGCCCAATTCTGTAGCCCTCTTCTCTGGACTTTCGCTTCTCCACCCCTGTGGACTTCTCCTCAGACTGTGAATATACTTCTGTGTCCTTCATACTTTATGCACTTAAACAAACAGCAAACAAAAGGTTTCCTGGACTCAATCATTATCGGTGCCAAAAAGAGTTCAAGGTTTCTTATTGCACAAAGCTTTCTTACTCCCAAAGTAATTGTTTCTCCAAGTTTATCTCCTTCCCTCCGCAGCTGCTTTTGTTTGGAAGACTCCGCCAAATTCAACTCCAACTTCTTGCCTCGTGTGTCGGTATTGCAGTCCTGACTGTCTTTGGATGTCTTCCCCCAAATGTCCTGCCAACACCTGAAGTTCATGGGGTTTAAACATGGCCTAATGGTAGTTCCCCTAAGTCCACTCTCCTCTTGACATCTCCCCTGCTCTATAGAAGTTGGGGCCATGGAAATCTCTAGGCAGTTCTCTCCTTCCTCTGCTGTGTCCCTCAGATCCATTCATCATCCTCAGCCCTTTTCCATTTTCCTCTCCAAGTTCAAATGCCTGGCTTGTTGCAGTCATCTCTCAGGCTGAACTGCAAGGATATAAATCTGGTGCCTTGGGATTCTGCATGACTAATCGACATAAATTCTCTTCCGTGGGATCCATCTCCCAGCATCCTGTTTTCTGTCTATATGCCAGCAAAGTTCATGTCTGTCTCCAGGAAATAATCTAGAGTGCTATGTGCAACCACCTGTTTTTTAACAAATACCAACTTTGGGGACTCGGTGAGGCTACTAGAGAACAGTTGTAGATGATAGATGGTAGATAGATAATAGATAGATAGATAGATAGATGATAGATAGATGACTGATGATAGATAGATATAGATAGATAAATAATAGATAAATAGATAGATTAAATAGATAGATAAATAGATGATAAATAGATAAATTATAGTTAGATAATAGATAGATCCAGTCACAATATGAAACATTTTAAGAGATCTTACCTATCTTCCTTTTGGCTGGTCCATTGGTGTTTCCATCCTATTCATTTTCTGTGGGGAATTTTTTATGGTTTTGTGTGAAGCAAAATTTGGCCATAGACTTTAAAACCATAGTATTCCACTATATTTTATGTATACATTTGTTTACTTATTTGTTTATTAAAGTACTGGGGACTGAACCTAGGGCCTTTTACATACTATGCAGGCATTCTACCACTGAGCTATATCCCAAGCCTATACACACACACACACACACACACACACACACACACACACACACACACCCGTAGATATCATTACCAGAATCTTTATTACTGGGTGTGTCCTATATTTTCTGAGACAGAGTCTCTCACTGAATCTAGAGATTACCAAGTCTGCTAAATTTGCTATCAAGCAAGTCCCAGAGATCCACCCATCTGTCTTCACTTCCTCAGTGCTGGGATACACACATGCTGCCACACCCAGCCTTTTTACGTGGGTACTGGGCTTCCATACCCAGGCTGACTTGTATGTCAAGCACTTTACTAACTACTAACTGGGCCATTTCCTCCAGCTCCTTCCCTAACCCGTTTTGTTTACTTTTTTATTTTGAGATAGGGTCCCGTTAAATTGTCCAGACTGGTGTTGAACTCAATCCGTAGCCCAGAGAGAGTTTGAACTTGAAACCCCCCCCCTCCGGCAGCTTCCTGTGTATCTGTGATTATATGTCCGCGCCACCAGGGCTACATTTTGGGTGGGTTTTTTTTAACTTTATAATTTATATATAAGACCTTTCATTTTCTCTCCTAATTTTTCATCCATCAGTGCGTGCTTAGCCTAAACAGGGTGATCATTATCCCCAAACCAATGAGGTGAAATTCTGTCTTGCTTGGCAGATTGTCCACAAACAATATGCAGAATTTTTCTTCCTTTTCCCAAGAACAGCAACCCTCCATTCATCCCAGACTCTGGGAGTTGCTGTGGGAGATGGTGAGTACCTGAGGGTAGCAAGGTCAGAGACTGGTTGATTCCTGTCTTATTTTGCATCCTTGTTGTTAACTTCTTGTCTCTGTACAAATTCCTTGTCTCTCTGTTGGAAAAGAGAACCTTTTGCTAATAGTGGTCACAATGCTTCTCAAAACTTAAAGTGCTCCTTGTTTTCATTAAAATTGATTTTCCATTTGCAAAGTGACCCTTTACCCACTCAATCAGAATTTCTTTAATTCCCCAAACACGAATGACTTTATTTTATCTGTGAAATATCCTGTAGCAGTCTAGGGGATGTTGTGCATGTCAGTGAATCAGGATGTCACACAGCTGCACAAACAGACTATCCTACAGGCCTTTGGCCACAAGTTTAAACTCTGGAATTCCCTGTCAATGCTTACAGGCAGATGGAAGTCTTTAGTAGCGTTTCCCTTTGGGGATTTAAAAGGAATGGCTGCTTCTGTTAGAAAAACAAGTTTAAAATTTGATAGTATTGAATTTTTAGAATTAATGTTATGGTAAATAAGAATCCTATACAATGAAATGAGTATACTCAGTAGAAAAATGAGAAGAAAAATGTCTACTAATTTAAAACTACTGTGCCTGCAACAAGTGTGAATGAACGATGGTGACATGGCGCTTTGTTCCAGAGATCAAAATGGTACCCTCCCCCAACTCTCTGGACAAGTACAAGCACATGGCTGAGGGTAGAAATGAGTTACGATTCATTCACAGAGTTTCATTTACAGCATGTATTCTTTTCAAACAAAGATCTGCTCTTACCTATAACCATGCTCCCATTTTATATAAAGGGCATGCTGGAGGGAAACCACAGCTCCCTCATCAGCTATGTGACCTTGGACAAGTTACTTGCTTTCTCTGGGCTTCACCTTCCTCTTGTACTAAATGGGACAGCATGAATAGCATCCACTTTCCCGCCTTATAGTGATGAGTAATGAGCAGTAGCCATGCAGCCCTCAGAGCTGGTCTTCAATGTGATTCAGCACAAAGCAATGTGGGGAATCAAGAGAACCGTTAATAGTTGGAGAGGCGCCTAGAGATCACTTAACCCAGTCTCCTAATTTTCAGTGTTGAAAAATTGGGGTCCTTGCTCAAGGTCACTGGGCTGCTGAAGTAGCAGAGTTGGTCTGGGATCCAGATCTCTTCTTCCTGGCTGACAGTTCACCATCCTGATAGCGTGACCAACATCCAGAACAGTAACTGAGATTTATTGGCTGGAGTGGTTGTGCAATGCCTGCTTTGCTCTCTATTTTAGTCTTTCCGGCTGCTTTGGAGATAGTTGGAGATGCTTCTGGTTCACTGGGTGTGCTTTGATGCTCCAATGCAGACAGCCTGGTGGAGGGGAATGTCTCCTGACTGGGAACCAGATGACCAAGACTTTACATCCGCCATTTATGTAGAGAAAGTTCAAAACACTCCTGTTTCTCTTTGAACGTTTCCTAGTTGATCATTTCACTTGTCTAAGGACAGGATCTTATAAGTTGTTCATATTCTTCCATAAATATGTTTTATGTGTCTATTAGGAGCCCAGCCCAGCAGTAACAAGGAGATTCTAATTTGCATTATGTTAAAAGCTCAGCCATCCTTGATTCGTCCCCTGCAGGATACTGGTTCCCTTTTTAATCCCCTCATCTTAATGACCCCAGGTCATTGTCCTTACTTCCTGAAACATGTTCTAGGGACACTCAGCTGGAGTTTGTTGCTCTCTCTTGGGAGTCCACTTTTGGTTTTGGTTTGCATGGTCCACTGGCCATGTCTGCTTCCCTGAGCAGTGTGAGCTCCTTCACTGCAAGAGACTGGCCCCACTGCCTTGGGGATCTCCCTAGATTTGCAGGTACATGGCACTGAGTTGAAGCCAGCCTTAGAAGAAAGTCATTGAGAGGACTAGTTTTAGAGGCAGGAGGTTTCGACTTATAATTCAAACTCTGTCTTTTAACCCTTGTGTTACTGGAGGAGGGTACCTTTTTTGTTGCTTACTCGATAAATACTTAGTCTTTATCTTTGTGAATATAAACATGTGCACACTGAATGCCTGACCTACTAAATTAGGTTCTTAATCTCTGTCTGTGGCTCTTTGATGATTTAATTGCAGAAATGTCTCCCAAGTCGTTGTGAAAATTAGCACAAATTGGTTCAGACAAAGCACTTTGCTGAGTGCATGGCACAGAGTAAATGCTCAAAAAATATGAACTATAATGGATTCTGCTATTAATAAAGCACTCGGTAATTGTGGCTGTTGGGAGACCAAAAGAACCCAGTGTGGGCCAGTGCATAGTTCATGCTCTCAGCTTCTCATGAGGCTGTCCACAGCAGCACAAGTCATGGGGTTTCATTTCCTCACTTGTCCAATTCTTCTATCATCTCCAGAAGTTCAGGGGAAAGCATGGTGCTGAATTGTTACAGAATAAATTTTAGCCCTTTCAGTTGACTTTTGAGTCTCAAAACTTGATCATTAAAATAATAGACTTCGGTAACTTAAACATGAAGTAGGGCAGAGAACCTTTGTATACTGAATTTGTCATTCTGTGTATCAGCTGTCCAGGACAACTATTCCTGCACAGATGGATGTATACATGTGTGTGTGTGTGTGTGTGTGTGTGTGTGTGTGAGAGAGAGAGAGAGAGAGAGAGAGAGAGAGAGAGAGAGAGAGAGAGAGAGAGAGAGAGAGAGATTGAGAATTTTGGAATCTCCCTTGTGCCATGGTCTCCCCATAACTGTGATTAAGTACTTCCTGATGTGATAACAGAAAGCCCATTCTCCATTCTTTTACCATATGTTGGCTATCACTTAATTTGAATAATTCATATGCTAAAACACGCTGAAATAGCAAGGTGATGATCTTTAAATACCCTCTTAGTGCTGAAATACTGGGAAATGAAAGTGTTCGTGAAGGGAGAGAAGAATGGACAACTGAAGAATGTTCTTTCTCACAAAGCTCTTGGAGCAGGAATCTCTTATGTACCCCTTCATGACTCTTAGGACAGAAACAACCCTCAAATTCCAAATCTTTGTTTATTTACCTGGTAGTGACTATGCTACATTTCAAACATGAATTGTCTTTTTTAGAAGAGTTCTGGATTTGGGGCCCAGTGGGTAAGAGTGTTTGTGTAGGAGTTTGAGGACCTAAGTTCAAACCTCCAGCACCGGCATACAAAGGAGACAGGATGGTTTGTGCCTGTGTCCCCAGTGCTGTGGCAAGCAGAAACAGGAGGATCCCTGAGGCTTGCTGGTTGTCAGATGAGCACCCAGGTTCAGGAAGGGAGCCTGGCTCAAGAGAGCAAGACAGAGAATAATAAAGTAGGACCCCCAATGTGTGCCTCTGGTCTGCCAGCGGGCACATGGGTATGTACACCCACACACATTTCAACAGACAGACACAGAAATTTATTTTTTAAATAAAAGAATATGTTCTAGACCCGAGGAAAGCTTGAAAGGATGGCAGTATTCTCATATGTTGCTGTATTTGTTTTCTTCTGTTCTTGGTTATCTTGTGTATGTGATAAATTTGTTAAAGCCAAAGAAAGGGCAGACAGTAGCACCTTCTTATAAGCTGCTCCTGAAGTTTATTAGAATCTCACCAGTTTTTCCTTGATGTCATTTTGTTTGATCCAGGATCCCATTAAGGATCGGTGTCATGACCCCCTCACTTCCCCTTGTCACTGTCAGTGACTCAGATGCCACTCGTTTTTAATTATCTTGATGGTTTTGAGGTCCAGCAGTCAGGTATTTCAGTCATGTCCCTCAACTTGGCCTTGTCCTGTGTTCTTTCATATTGACATCGGGCTGTGGGTTTTGAAGATCCCGTTTCATCACATCAGTGAAGGATACTACTGTCAACACAATCTATTACAGATGACATTGACCTTGGTCACCTTGGGTGAGGTAGTTGTCAGCCTCCTTTATTATAAAGTCACTCATCCTCCACACTTCTACTCTTTAGAAGGAATTGCACTGCTGTAGCGTTTCAGCCATGTGATGATAAGCTCCTTCTGTAAATTATCGGGACTCATCTGTACAGATTTCTTTTGCCCCACATTTTTTTTTAAAGATTTATTTATATAAGTATGGACCCATAGACATTTATTTTATACTTTGGGTTATAAGTTAGTACCATATTAGTTAGGTTGCCCAAATTTTTCCAACGTTTGCCTTTGGGGATTCTTTGGATTACCTCCTGTGTTCCTCTGGCATCCACTGTTCAGTTTGTTTAGAGTTCTTCCTTAATTCCTAGTGCTATAAGATGCTAAAGGCTCTTCTAGTATTTCTGTATCTCAACCCTAGAAGTAACCATTTCTGTAAGGAATAGACTAGAACATTGTTAGAAACCAAGAAAGAACATATGGGAATGTCTGGCGATGTGTATGTCCATGCTAATAATCTATTTATTGTCTTCCTAGCTTGCAAAACCTGAGTTTATGCAGTTATCCCCAACTGTCATTGGTGTCATGTGGAACATTCTAGATTCCCACTTCTTTGTTTGTAACTTCCACCATCAACCATCCACTTGCTTGCTTGTATAGCATCTCACTGTACACATACAGGGGTTTCTAACCTGTACTCAAATGGGGTGTCCTATAGTTGATTTTTTTCCTTCTCCATTGGTCATTCATCTTACTTCCAAAGAAGGGAAGATATTTGGCTCAAATGAATGTAAACTGTGATCAATGAGAATAAGATTAAGAATGCCCACTGGCCACCTTATACATTGTCATCAGCAATGGCTTATAGGATTACTTGACTGTGACCTTTTTATCTGCTTGGTTCTAAATGTCTGCCCTCATGAATGATAGGACATATACAAAATCATTGCTTCAGTCGAATGGAGGGGCTATAATTAAATCTTCCCAATGAACTATGTTCGTAATTCCTTGCTGAATATTCTGTGTCCTTAAAGGTTAGTGGTAGAACTTTAAGGGAAACACACACACACACACACACACACACACACACACACACACACACACACACACACCATGGTAGGAATCTATAGTGATAATTTTAACATAATCATAATGATTAAACAATCATATATGTGTATAAAAAGGGAAAGATGTCTCAGAAAACACATTTTAAGGAAATGAAGGTTGGTTGCTTGTTTTTGTTTTTGCTTTTTAGCTTCCTCAAAGCATGGGCTTAGCGAAATGTATTTACCACACATGATCTGTCTGGTTTTGTTATTATTGGACTTCAGAAATGCATCCAATTTCACCTGCAAGTATTTAAGGATATTTAGAGAAAGTTGAGACCATCTTTTTAAACTACTTTTTCACAGAGTGGCTGCCAACTTGCACAAGTCAACATCAGGAGGTCTTTCATAGGGATTTTTTCTAATTGACCTTTCAGCTACCAGATTTATGAATGGAATACTGTGCCTCATTTTCTCAGTGACTGAAATGATTGTGTGTGCAGGAAAATAGGTGTCTGACATATCATAAAACACAAAATATTGTTTTTAAAAACCTATAAACTCTCCTATTAAATAGTCGACCTTTCCTAAGAAGCCCTGTCTGTTCTTAGATTTCAGAGGAAGGAACAGCAAAGTTCATAATTTTAATGTAATAATAATCTAGCTTCATTTATTTTTTTGACCCATACAGTCACTTTGTATTGAGATTGCTTGGGTTTCTGTTTAAATTAAAATAAAATCTGCATGTTCTCTTTGAAGTGTTACCAGTTGGCAACACAAGGAAGCTCATTGGTGTGGGCTTATTTCACTAGGAAAATACATAGAGCTACAGCATGTAAAATTTCCATATTCAATGAAGCCCATGACTGCATTTCAGAATGTGCTGCATTTAAAAATGTAGGTCTCTAGTATGAACCAGAAGGTAATGATGAACAGGAAAGTAGATCATTGCTACATGTGATAGTGTGCTCCCATAATCCCAGCACTTGGGAGTCTGGGGGAAGAGGATTATGAGTTCAAGGCCAGCCTGACCTATATCAGAACATACTTTTCATAAGAAGAGGGAAAAAAAGAAATTAACAAGAAAGTAGATGAAAATTAACATTGAAAAACAGCTAGATATGGCCGAGCTCTTTTTTTTTCTTCGTCTCTGTGTATAAATGCAAGCTCTGTTGGGCTTGGAAGGAAGAATTTACAGAAAATTTCAAAGGGGTTTTTGATGATAAGTTTATTCAAAAGAAAAATCATAGAAATATCAGTGGTGTTACTAATTCCCAGGTGTCTGGAGAAAATATTCCACCTATACTTCTTCAAAGCCAGTGACAGTTTTCTCCCCGTCATTTTTTAAGAGAAGTACAGTGGCATTTGGGTCAACTGTGCCATTGTACAGTCTGTAACAGCAAGGCTGGTTTTCAGTAAGAGTCTAGCTGTTCTAAAACACTACAAGAAGATTCATTCAGCCAGGGGATATACGACATGTGCATTGCACACTCACGCATGTGAGCATACCCCGGTATAAAACACCACAAGTAGATTCATTCAGCCAGGGGATATACGACATGTGCATTGCACACTCATGCATGTGAGCATACCCCGGTATAAAACACCACAAGTAGGTTCATTCAGCCAGGGGATATACAACATGTGCATTGCACACTCACACGTGTGAACATACCCCGGTATAAAACACCACAAGTAGATTCATTGAGCCAGGGGATATACGACATGTGCATTGCACACTCACACGTGTGAACATACATACCCCGGTGCTGCTGGTGCTGGCCTCCACCTTCGGTACCTTAGATAAAGACAGTCCTGAAGGTCCAATAAGAAAGGTATTGTCGTTCATTCTGTACGCAGTCACGAATTTAACAGAGTCATTGTTCACTCAACAACTGTCTCCTGTAGTTGGTGTTTTTACTCTTTTGTGGGGGACTCGCCACCCAGCTCCCAAATAATTCACGCATAGTCTTATTCTTTCTTATGAATGCCCAACCTTAGCTTGGCTTATTTCTAGCCAGCTTTTTCTTAAATTATCCCATCTACCTTTTGCCTCTGGGCTTTTCTTTTTATCCTATATACCTTTCTTTACTTCTTACTCAGTGGCATGCTGTGTACCTGGATAGCTGGCCCCTAGAGTCCCCCTCCTTCTCTCACTCCTAGAAGTCTTCTTCCCAGATTTCTCCTCCTATTTATTCTCTCTGCCTGCCAGCCCCACCTATCTTTTCTCTTGCCTCGCTATTGGCTGTTCAGCTCTTTATTAGAACATCAGGTGTTTTAAACAGGCAAAGTAACACAGCCTCACAGAGTTAAACAAAATCAAGGTTAAAAAAATACAACACATTTTTGCATCATTAAGCAAACGTTTCACAGCGTAAACAAATGTAACACGTCTTCAAATAATATTCCACAACAGTCTTCGTACTTCGGTGACCCTGTGTTGTCAAGGAAACTGCTACATTTTTAACTTTGTTTGTTTTTATTTAAAAAGTGCAAAATATACTAAGCTTCACTGGTTCAGGTGGAAATCGCAATTTTTATGGTGTGTCAAAGAACCAGGTATATGGTCTGGGTGATGCCATTCCCTTTCTAGTGTAAGAAAGGAAGAACTAGATGTTGGTCTGTAGTCACGGAGATGAATTTCAAATGGAAACATTACTTCTTCTGTTTGCACGAGTCAGCCTGTTTGTATTTTACAATATTCAGTTGTTGAAAATTAATCTTTCCTGTGAGATCTCAGTATAAGGTCTCACGAAGAAGAAAAATTCACACTTGCATCCTCCATGAGTTCTTCCTCTGTGCGTTTGTCCTGGAGTTCACAGAAAGCAATTGAACGGGAGTAGACGTGACGATTTCGTTTCTCCATGGGGGTTTGGTTTAACTTAGTGTGCAGACTGCCACTCCCATGTCTCTTTCTATTGTGGTATGGCTGAAGGTGGGGTGAGGGCCACTAATAGCATACAGCCTGTGGTACCTCTGCCTAGGTGGCACCAGGGATCACAAGGAAGAGGAGGTGGAATTACCTACCCTATGTATTTGGAAGGAAAATTCACCCGGATTTAGTTACCTAACTGCTGGTAACTATTGATTGATGTTTTTCATTCAGTTTGAAATTTTCTTGGCTCGTGATATGTCAGGAGATTTTTTTTTTTAACCAAAACTTGAGCTTTTTGTGTATTATGTCATGAGACTCCACATCTTCCTTAAACCTTCTGCCTCCACTGACTTCATCTAACACTTCTCCAGCAAGCGAGCAATGGCTGCCAGCTTGCCACACTTGCACAGAGGTGCAAATCCAGGTTCTCTGCTTACGTTCCTGTTGACACCCTCTATGAAGGTCTTCATTAAAATTGGGCAGGGCTAGAATTCCCAGAGGACAGGGGTTTGACAAAGCCCCAGTTGCTGGATGGGGTAAACATCTAGTCTTCACACATAGTCTCTCCACTGACACTCTGCAGGATGCTTCCCTACCCGCTCAGAGGCATGGAGGTCTTCCTGTTTTGTCTTCTGTTAGCATAACTCTGGCAGAGGTATCAGGATCCTTTCTGGAGGCTCATGAGAGTGAACGTCTCATTCCTGCCTTGAGCTTTTGCTGGCACGTATGATCACAGTTTCCTCTGTGGTATTTGGGTAGAGCAGAATAGTTGTGGTTGAAACTTTTCTGTCTTCCCAGGTTGTCTTTTTCCCCCCTGTCTGATGGCTAGAAAGAGCAGGCTTTTGTTTGAGGCTCTCTGGGCCCATGCCCACTGGTCTTTCTGGTTTGTTATAGCTACAAGAGCAAGAGATGTGGGGGAAAAAAATAGAACTTGTGGGTCCCCACATCATGTTGTTTATTGCAGTCTGAAATCTTGGGGTGGTCTGCTTTCTCCTTACTTCATAATCATCTTTTAAAAAATCTGTAGCGTGCAGGGTGGTTGCTGTTTTCCAAGTTGTACTTAGCAAAACTATCTTAAAAATACCTTCCTTGAAGTAGCAGTGCATGCTGTTTGAGTTTTGTTATTTCTTGTCCCCTTCCCCAGATGTTTTTATTATGAAAGTTGCCAAAAATAATGCAAAGGATAAAAGCATTTCACCCTATACCTCACATATTTACCATACAGCTTCAACAACTGAGTGCTTTGCTCTGTTGGGTATTTATCCATCTGCTCATTCCATCTATCTGTTCATTTGTTTTTGATGGATATCAGCACTGTTCACCATTAATCACTTTAGCACACTTATCAGTTAGACTTCACTCTATGAGATTTCTAAGATTAATTTTACATAAAGTAAAATGCACAAAAATCATAAAGATGTGTGATAATGCAACCAATATTTTGATAAATTTTGTCTCGCCCAGTTCTCCATCTCCTCAGTTAATTCCTACTGATTTTCTTTTTTTTTTTTTTCATCTTTTTTATTTTGCCTTTGGTTCATGTTGCCTGTTTTAAAATTTTATAAAAATAGAACCACACAGTGCATACTCTCTTCTGTGCAGTCTTTTCAGCTTGGTATTTTTGAATGTACTCACGTTGTTTATATGAATGGATTTATGCAATGGTTTTAGCAAGAGTCATAATGGAAAGCGTAAGTCTACCCTACCTTCTGCTAAGGGGAGGCCTTTGCTATACAAATTTTATTTTAATTTGTTTTCCCCATTAATATTTATTGTGAAAGTTTCCAAAACTTCAGAGAAGATGAAAGACTTGAACCCTCCATGTATCTGCCGCCTAGATTCAACACAACATTTTGTGTTGCTCTTAACTAATTATGTATTTGTTTGTATATCCATTTTATAAAAAGAATGAGTGCTGTTTTAGTAAATTTAGTAATACTATGGTTTGTCATTGTGGGCTGCTTCTAGGATTTGGAGTTGGGGTTATATAAGCCATTATTATCTCTTTCTGTTTAGAACACAGTGTAAGGCAACTTCAGAATGTGCCTTTCTTCTGAATGATAAAATACTGAAGGCATATGAAATAATGGATTGTCACATGCAATACCCACATTTCCTACAAATTTCTTCTTGTTAATGATAACTATCAGTTTATTTGAGGCTGAAAACTTCTCTGTAACAGAAGCACACTGTGGTGTTAGTATTATAAAACAGTTTAGCTACCTGGCGCCAAACTTTCTTTTTCTTTTTCCTTTTTTTTTTTTTTTTGCGTTTTCAAGACAGAGTTTCTCTGTGTAGCTTTTGGAGCCTGTCCTGGAACTCACTTTGTAGACCAGGCTGTCCTCGAACTCACAGAGATTCACCGGCCTCTGCCTCCCGGGTGCTGGGATTAAAGGCGTGGGCCACCACTGCCCAGCCCAAATTGTCCTTTGTGAAGGAGAAACCATGGTTTTCCCAGTGCCATGACTGTGAAGTCCGTAGTTGAGAATGCTGAGCTCACCATGGAGGAGCATCCTGTTTCAGGAATTCTGAGAGTACTGGATTTCTGCACAAAGTATTGATATATTACTGCAGATGGGCTCTGCTGTGGTTCACGGGCCTTTATTTGTCTGGCCCTAACTATTATGTAAGTTTTGCACTCTTTTTCTGTTTCCCCAAAATGATTACCTAGGGGGACTATAACTGATGATTGATTGAGTCCCTGATTGATATCAAGGGAATCCTACCAGCTGCAGGATGGGACAAAACAGATTTTATGTGAGATTCCAAAGAGCATAGGCAAGGTTGCTGTTAACAGTCCAAGAAAAGACAGATAGTATTGTCTCAAACTTTTATTGCAACTTTTCTCTGACTTCATTTTTCTTTATACAGTGGATGGACTAGACAAAGCCTCCATAGCAAACTCAGATGGCCCCCCAGCGGGTTCCCAGACACCTCCCTTCAAGAGAAAGGGGAAGCTCTCCACCATTGGTAAGATCTTCAAGCCTTGGAAATGGAGGAAGAAGAAGACCAGCGACAAATTCAGAGAAACCTCAGCAGGTACGATTGCTATCACAGTTGCAAGATGGAGATGTGGTTAGCATTTTCAGCCAGTCGAACATTTGGTTTTAGGGGAGTGTTTTTTTCTGAAAGAATGTGAGTTTGTGTTTAACATGAAATGATTTCACTTAAAGATCAAACAGTTCAACCTTTCTGGCTGCCCCTAAGTTGTTCTGACTTTGGCTTTCTCATGTAGCCTGACATTAAAATACACTTTTGTCCATTCATAGAGGTAACAACATGTGATGAAGCAGAGGGACAGTGAAAGGTTGGAGGTGGAGATGGTATCTGTCAGTGTCATGGTATCAAACACCCATTTTTTTCATACATACATAGTCATATGCTTTCTACCTACTGCTACTAATAGAAACATATTTATTGATTAAAACTTTAGTCTTCTTTAAGCAGGATCTTGTTACAGGCTGGCCTTGAATTTACTACATAGCCATGGCTAGCCTTGAACTCCTGATCCTCCTGACTTCACCCCCACATGTTAGGATTATAAGGGTGTACGACCACACCTGGCCCAGAACTTTTTTTTTTATGTCTTCTTTGTTGTGTTTTGTTTTGTTTTTTCCAGAGACTGGATGAAGGAAGTGTTGATGTATTTGCTGTTTATAATAATTTCCCATCACATCCTTAGAACGAAGCAATAGTTTCTGTCTTAGAAAAGATGATGGGAAATTACTTTATTGTCATTTACTTTATGGATTTATTAAACATCTAGAATTACATTGGGGTGGGCATGGTGACGTGAGCACCAACCCATTAAAGGGGGATATAGGAGGACTGTGAGCCTGAGTATAGTGAGACCCTAAACTGAAGTAAAAGAATGGATGACAAGCAGACCCTGTATGAGAAAAAATAAATAAATCAAAAGAATGTCATTGTTTGGTACCTTTTACATGGAAGTGTGGGGAGAATTAGTTTTGATTGTAAGCTCAATTTCAACAAATGCTAGGTGTCCATGGAATTTGTTTGAGGACAAAAATGCGTTTATCTCTTGATATAAGTTTGGCTTTCTTCATGCTTACTATCCAAAACAATCCCTTTATCAAAATTCCCCATGTGTGCAGGATCACAGAGGAGATCTTATTGGTCTATGTAAGACTACCCTTGTGTCCTTGAGCTGTGAAACAGAAAATGCTAGACACAGCACAAGTGTGTGTAACAGGAAAACCAAGGATCCCTAGAGACATGTGTCCCTGCTTCACACTCAGATAGAAAATCTGAGTATTTGCTATCTAATGAGCAATAATGATACCTAAGAATTGTTTCAGAATTGCCTTGAAGAAAGGAAGTTATAAAAATGGGGTGGGGGTGGGGTGTCAGAAGTTGACATTTGTAGACAATGTGCTCCAGAGTTTGTCGTTGTTTTGTTTCTACTGGTTGATATTTGGAAATATCTGTAATAAAAAACAAGTAGAAAGATGATAGAGACCTGGATTGGCACAAAATGGATACTGAGACCTCTTGCATGTCTAAGGGCTTCCTGGATTAGAAACCAGTGGAAGTTGGTGGACAGTGTGCTGAGTGATGACCACTAAGTGATTTTTCTTTCTACCCAACACTAGATGACCCAGATCAAACCAGCCTCTGGGCCTCATTTTCTTTGTTAAAATTGGAATTAGATGAGCTGAATTCTAAGGTGTTTTTCTTCCAGATTCTGTTGTTGGACATCAGGGAGACTCTTGGCTTTCTAGTTCCTGGCTAGACATCTGTTATCCCTGCTTCTTGGGAGTAGACTGAACCACATTGCCCTTCTGAAGTGCTCTCCTCTCATGTTTTCCCAAGCATTGCTAGCATCCGGCTCTCCAAGTTACCATGGTTACTCGAGATGGGAGTAATTCTCTGGACTATCACATTAAGATGTTGAGAGAAGACAGGCTTTCAGTTATCTGTGTTGCCCTTTATGTAGATCTGAAGCTACTGATGTTTCTCTTTAGAGAGGACATCTGCAGAGAATCTCCTCTTTCTCTTTTTTTCATTATTTATTTGAATTATAAAATAGTTTTCACCACACTTGTATGTTTATCTTAAGGCTTTAATTTCTATTGAGACCTGGAGAAGTAGCCATGAAGCTTAAACAAAGACACCAAAAGGGCTGAGACTATAGCTCGGTGGTAGAGTACTTGACTGGTATCATCCATGAGGCTAAGCTCAGTTCTTAGCACTTAAAATGGGGTAGCGGCTTTTTTTGTTTTCATGTTGAAGAAAGATATAACCAAAAAATGGAAGTAACCAAGAAAAATGGTGTCTTCCTTGAAAAAGCTATTTCAAATAATGAAATCAGGCTGTTTGAACATGACATAGACCACACACAGTCTTGGCAAGATCTTCCACAGTATCTGGGACTGGGAGAGAAGGTGGGAGAGAAAACTCACTCTTCAGTGTCGGTCCCTTGCAGCCCTAGGCTGATGATATTCGCCGTGTTCCAAGGTCAGTGATAATATATCGCCTTTCCCAGACCAGCGGGATATTTAGGTAGCAGAAGATAAGCTGTAACGTGAATTTGTGGGTGCCATTTTCATTGCATGTGGTGACAGGAGTCTCAACCTTGGTCTGTTTTAGTGGTCCTGAGCCAACAATGCTTCGGGATGCCCCCTTTAAAGCTCAAAGAAGCATCTTACCTATGAGGCCGACTGAGTCTGTACACGGACTTTCAGTTCCTTGCCTTTGTTCCTAAGCAGAAACGTACCTGTAACTCGGACTCGTTCTCCAGGCCAGGAGAACACCGCTCTTTTCCATCCATAGTCATGTGTACCTTTGTGGCACGACATATTCTGAGAAATATGCCATTAGCCTGGGACATCACAGCCTACACAAACTGGAATGGCGGCCGTGTCCCGTGAGCTCGGCTCCACCCCCAACCCCCTTCCCGGAATACCATTTCCACACCCATAGCATTTCTGCTGTGTCTCATCTTGTACATGAGGCCTTCCTCGGTCTCCCCTAAGCTCAGATTGTTTCCCTTCCTTCCCTTTAGAATCCAGAATGTCATTTCTGTTTCTTTCCGTTCCAATTCTTTCCCCCTGTTGTGTTGTAAGGCAACAGATACAAGTATAACCTCGGCATCTTTGTTTCTTTGTTGGTTTCCTTCAGTCCCAGGGATTAAAACCAGGTCCTCTCGGGAGCTAGACAATCACTCTACCACTGAGTGATTATATCCACAGCCCTTGGCTTTTTAAACATCTTGTGTCTCCCAAATGCCAAGCGCGCAGGCAAGACCCGCAATCTAAACACGGTTATTCCTCTGACTGCTCCGCTCTGTCTCCTGTTACCATCAAAACCAGATGTTTTGAAAAGAGCCCACACCTGCTGCTTCCATTTTCTCCCCACACTCAGCACCCATCTCCAGAGAAGGTGCTGCTCTACACCACGAGGAAAGACAGGGAATGAGGGAGGTCATGTGCAAAAGCTCTGTGCACATGTACACTGTATCCCGGGCGCTGTAAGAAGACCTCATCTCAAAAGACACACAGCAATCAAACAAGCAAAAAAGTAACTAGGGGAAATTTCTCTTTCCTCACTTTTGCCCTTATTTAAAAGCAGACTGTTCTCCTAGATAAAGAAAATCAAGGCTTAATCTCCATGAGCGCTGTGGTCTCCGTGCGCTGTTAGTAATGGCAAAGGCATGCCTGTGGAGATTTTCAGATAGTGTCATTGTAAGTTGCAGCATTCTAGGAATCAGAATAACTTGGAGAGAGCCATCTGGCAAAACCCTGAAGTCACTGAGAGTGCTCTTACGGTACCTAATAATAATCGCTTTTATTGACTGTTGTTACGTACCACATTCTGCTCCAAGAACTCCATTCAGATTGGCTCCCCGAGTCATGAGAGCAACTTTAAAAAGTTCAAGCGATGTGACACCCACTTCCACTACCAAGGAGTCTTGGCCTAGGATAACCAGCCCACTTCCCTCTGGAAATAGGAGTCTGGAAGCAAAAAGGCACCTCGGCCCACACTTTCAACAGTTTCCTTACACTGTAGCCCTGTAAGGTAACTTCCTGCACAGATCGGTAATGATCAGGCCTGGGTAGGTCTCACTAACACATAGGTTTGCCTCATTGGTCAGCTTTTGCTGTAAGACGGATTTGGTCTGAGTAAATTACTTTGGTTCCGCTTGGCTGGCCCGATTTTCAGCAGTGCGTGTTCAGAAACACGGTTGGCAAGGATCAAAATTATGTTTGGTCCTAGAAAAGCATAATATTCTCTGTAACCATGGAAGCATAATATTGCTGCCCGGGATTATTTTCCATATCTGCAGAAAAAGGATGAAAGTGAAGGGATTTCTCAGAGATGGCTCAGGCCTCGTTAAGGCCTGCTCTGGTTCTATAAATACCTGGAAGCCATTTGATTCTTACCTCTGATTCCACTGAGAAAGCAGATGTGCTGTCATGTAGTACTCATCTCCACACCATATTTGAACAGCAAGACAGAATCTGCCCTGTTTCTCAATGTACTATAGCAGGGCAGAGTTCCATAACTAAGCAATAGGCACACAGCAACCAGGTCCACACATAGTTCCTTAACATTTCCATCTGTGGCATGCCTGCCATGGGAGTAGACAGTGGTGGCCCTGTCACAGACTCTCGTCCACTGAGGTCAACTCCCTTCTCTTTTCAATCGCCTAGTAGGAAGCAGAAAGTCAGCTCAAATAGGCATGTAGACTATCGGTGAGTGAGTAGAGAAAAATATAGCAAAGAGTTGAAAGTGGGCTATAGGGGGAGATTATTAAAATGGAGTGGTCAGGGATACGTCATGGGAAAGAAAAGCCCCGTGAGAAATCCTGTTGAGGAATTACACGAGTTAGAGATCATATGCACACCCTTCTGTCACCAACGGTGTTAACATAGGGCTGTCCTTCTTTATGCATCATCTCCAATGGCCACAATGCTTGACGCTCATGCAGCTGCTGGCTCTTACCTCATCTGCTACCAGCACTGTGTCTAGGAGATGGATATGGGTTAGGGAGAGCCAGGCCTGAGGACGCTGGAATGACTGTCTCCTTTCCATCTGTGTCCATCACCTGTGGCACGTGTTCACAGGAACCCCATCCATGAGCTCTCTTCCTCAGTGTGGTCCATTTCTCTTGTCGCCGTGATGATTGTAGTTTGAGTTCCCTTTCATCTGTGAGCATTTCTCTTCATCATCCCTTATCTACATAATTTTTCTACTCCTACGTGTCTTTCATTTTTTTCCAGTTTAGAGCAAAGGAAGGCGTTTCCCAACTTCACTCACACTCCCTTTTAGCGAGAAGACTATTTATAATAATGGATTGAATGGGGGGGGGGGAGAACACTTCAGTGATCTCCAAACTATGGGTCTCACAGTTACCAGGGATGGTTTGGGCAGCACTACTTGGAAGCATTCTTTGTGAATTGTCCCTAGAAATGGGGCTTTTCCTTGAGTACTGACCTATGCCAAACATGTCAAACCCTTACCCTTCTAGGAAACACATGGTATTTTGCCTTGTTCAGATTTTTTTTTTTCCTGCTCTGCCTCTCTGCTGCTGCTACAGATCAATGAACTTTGAATCCCTCAGGAAAATATATTTACTCCCTGTGGCCACAACAGTGTGCACCTCTGAGATCTTAGAATCAACTGTAACATGGCTTTTGGGAGCACAGATGTGCAAAGATTCCTGAATATGTAACCAGAGCCTTCCAAAAAGGTCATTCATTGTTTTGCTTTTCTTTTGGGTGTGTGTGTGTGTTTTACAATTCTAAGAATTTTAATATGTGAATAGTCTTGCCCAACCACTTCCAAAGTTAGGATACATCACTGCCAACTCGCTGCTCCACAACCCAAATCGTCCTCATGCTGCCTTTTATAAGTGTGAATCAACCTCTCCCACTACATTTTGGCTACTGTAGGTCAGTTCTTTATTCAGTCTGTTTGTTTTTTTTTTAAAGCACTAATGCATTCCTTCTAAAACTTAAAAAAAAAAAGTAAAATTCATACAGAAGCACAAAAGGCCCCAAATGACTAAAGCAATCCTTAGCAGAAAGAACAACGCTGGAAGTATCACAATCCCTGATCTCAAATGATAATGGAGGAACCTGAAGAGGTGACTCAGGAGTCAGAGCATGCACTGCTCCTGCAGCTTGCAGAGGATTGGAGTTCCATTTCCAGCACCCACATCAAGTGGCTGACGACCACCTATTCCTGCATCAAAGAATTCAGCGCCCTCTTCTGGCTTCTGCAGGCACCTGCACTCACATGCACATACCCAAGCAAGCGTGCGCGCGCGGCGCGCGCACACACACACACACACACACACACACACACACTTTTTAAAAATCTTCTGATTATATTACAGAGCAATAATAACAAATACCATGGTGCTGGCACAAAAACAAACTCAAAGACTGAGAAGACCATAAATAAACCTATACAATTACAGCCAGCTGATATTTATTTAACAAGGCTGTCAGAAACATACATTCCAGAAAAGACAGCTGCTTTAACCAGTTGTTCTGGGAAAACTGGATTTTCATATGTGAAGCAAAAAATTAGATGAATATTTCTCACCCTGCACAAAAAATCAATTCAGAATGGATTAAAGATCTTAATATAAGATCTAAAATTTTGAAACTGCTAGAGGAAAATATAGGCAAAACGCTTCAAGATATACGGGCATAGGCAAGGATTTTCTGAACATACTCCAATAACACAGGAAATAATATCAAGAATTAACAAATGGGACTACATGAAATTAAGAGGTATCTACACAGCACAGAAAACAACCACCAGAGCGAAGAGGCAGCCTACAGAATGGGGGTGGGGTGGGGAATCCTTACCAGCTACACATCAGCTAGGGATTAATATCCAGGATATATAAAGAAACAATCAAAATCAAATATCCAAACCACAAATGTTCCGATCGAAAGCTGGTCTAATTAACTATATAAACAGTTCTCAAAAGCCAGAATACAAATGTCCAGTAAATACTGGGAAGATGTTCAACATCTTTAGCCATCAGAGAAATGCAAATGAAAACTGTTTTGAGACTCCATCTTACCCAAGCAGAATGGCTAACAAGAAAACAAATAATAATAGATGCTGGCAAGGATATGGGGAAAGAAGAACCCTTACTCACTGATGATGAGAATGTAGACTTATATGACCATTACAGAAATCAGTATGGAGGCTCCTGAACAATAAACAAACAAACCTGAAAATGGGACTACTATGGACTGAGCCATCCCAGTCTTGGGTAAGGGCTCTAAGGAAACACATGACAAAGACTTGCACATCCATGCTTATAGATAAAATATTTACAGTTGTCATTAAGTGGAACCAGCCTACACATTCATCAGTATATCAATGGATAAAGATAGGCAACCCTAGAGAGGAATTCCAGACTCTGCATGTCTTCTTCCATATGGGGGACCTAAATTTTATATTTTGTATATGTGTGAGTGTGTGTTTGTTGTTCAAAAACTAGAAAGTGGTTTGTGGGAGATCTTAATGATGACTGAAATACGGAGAGTAACAGAATACATGCAATAGAAAACTGAAAGTAGAAGACTTAACTGGGAGAAGAAATGGAACTAGCTGCTGTTAGGGAGGTGACATGAGAGGCCAGTTCCAAATAGAAACAGAGTGTATTGAATATGTGTGTAAACATGCCATGAAGAAACATACGGCTTTGTAAACTAACCTAAAAAGTCAACAACAAAGGAAAGGATACTGTCATTCAGTATTAAATTAGGAGTCTGGTGACTTTCTCTCAACACAGCCCCTTTGGCCATTGATCAGTATATCCTGCAGGCGTCCATCTTCAGTTTTTGCTATTAAGTGGTATTTTGTGGTATGATTTCGTTCTGTGATCTGCCTAGCCATTCACCTGAGAAAGGACAGGGTAGTTGGTTCCTGTTGGGAGTAAGTATGGCTGAATCTACTATAAAATTCTTAGATAAATTTCTGTGGACCAGAGTTTTTACTTGTTAGGGGGAAATATGTAGGAATGGGTCCTATGTTGAGTGTGTTTAACATTAGAACAATTACCAAACATTTTCCAGAGTTTTCCTTTTCTGCCGGCAGTATAAGACTGTTCCGGTTGCTCCACATTATTGTCAGAATTTTTTTTTTTTTTGTTGTTGTTGTTTTTTGAGGCAGGGTTTCTCTGTGTAGCTTTGTGCCTTTCCTGGAACTCACTTGGTAGCCCAGGCTGGCCTCGAACTCACAGAGATCCACCTGGCTCTGCCTCCCAAGTGCTGGGATTAAAGGCGTGCGCCGCCGCCGCCACCACCGCCCGGCTTATTGTCAGAATTTGATATCGTTGTTATTGTTTGTTATTTTAGTGACAAAAAATTCATAAATCACTAGGAATGGTGATGCTTACCTGTGACCCTTGAACACAGGATGATGAGTCAGGAGTAGCTATAAAGCTGAAGGCTAGCCTGGGCTACAGAGCAAGACAGTGTCACCCACAAATGATCAAATTTACTCTGTTAACTATTTTTAAATGTACAGTAAAGTCAATCTCAAGTAGTTTTACATGATTAGGAAACCAAGTCTCTGACCATTTCGTCTTGCAGAACTGAAGCTCTACCTATTCAACAACTATCACCTGTCTTCTGGCTACCAGCCTTTGTATTTTCTATAAGTTGACATTATTGGTATTTGAAATGAGGTCTCACTACATTGCTCAAGGGTTCAAGCCACCATCAGGGCTTCATTTTAGGTCACAGGAATTTTTCTTGCTTTTGTAAAGCTTTTATAATTTTATGTCATACATATTTAGGTCAATTTGGGGGTAATATTCATCTCAGGTATAATGTTTGATATGCATTTCTAGTCATTTCAGTCTTATTTGCTGGGAAAAAAACAATTTTTTTTCTGTTGAATCACCTTTCTACAACTTCAAAACACCTCTTTGAGAAAGGTCAGCTTTAGTCTTCTGGCTCATTTTTATGGTTCAGTTAGTTTTTTCTCAGTTGAGTTTTAAGATGACCTTATATTTGCTAGACACATTGCCCTGGTCGGGTGTTGTTTGGATATATTCTCTCCCAGTCTGCACCATGCCTCTCCATTTTTAACGGGGCCTTTTATAAAGCAACAGTTCTTCATTTTGGTGGTGCACAGATCCTCTCTCCTTCTCTTTCTGGGTTGTGTTTTCCATGTCTTGGATGGACTCTGAGCAATGCTTGCTGGAGAGACTCATCTCCTCCACAGTGACTTGCTTTTACACCTTTGCAAAGTTAATTGGCCACATATGTGGGATCTATTTCTGGACTCACTGTTCTGTTCTCCTAATCTCTGTGTCTGTTCCTTCACAAATACCAGACTTTCTTCATTACTGTAACTCTTAAGCCTGAAAATTAGTTAGTGTGGTTTCTCTTAACTTAATTCTTCATTTTACAACTATTTTAACTAGTCAACTTTCTTTGCCTTCTCATTTAAACTTTTGAATCAGCTTACTTATATTCTAGAAATGTCCCTGATGGGATTTTTGTTGTTGTTGTTGGAATTGCATTAACTCTGTACTGAAGTGTGGATGTATTTGATTGAGGGCTTCTTTTCTGTGTTGAATCATCTACTCTGTGAACTGATGTGCCTTTCCATTTAATCAACACTTTCATTTCTCTCATCAACATTTTGAAGTTTTGAGAAGACCATGTTAAGTTTATAATTATGTGTTTTCTTTTTTTCAGCTATTGCAAATCATATGTATTTTAAATGTTTCTAAATGTCGATTTCCATTGTTCATCCAAGTCTATAGATGATATATGACTGTATATATATTCACATTTTGAGAGTACTGTGTGACTAAGCCGTCTGTGGATAGAAATGGTTGTATTTCTTTTTTTCCTTGTCTGTGTGCCTTTTCTTGCCTTCTCCCCCCATAAGCTAACATTTCTGCTCCAATAGAAAGTAAGTGATGAGAAAGGGCATCCTGGCCTGGTTCCCAACTGTACAGGGAAAATATTCATTAAGTGTGTTTACTGAAGGCTTATTTTATGTGAACTTTATCAAGCTGAGGAGTTCTTCATATTTCCTGGTTTGCTGAGATATTTATTACATATGAATAGATATTAGATTTCTTTTTTTTTTTTAAATTTAAAATAAAAAAGTGTTTGCATGTAAGTCCATGCATCATGTGTGTGTTTGGTGCCTACAGAGGTCAGAAGAGAGCATCGGATCACCTGGGACTGGAGTACAGATAATTGTGGGCCGGGGCGGGGGGGGGGGCATGGGTATCAAACCCAGGCCTTCTAGAATAGCAACAGCTGCTCTTAACTACTGAACTATCTCTCTACCCCAATATTGGATTTCTTGAATGTTCTTTCTGTACTAAAAGCTCACACATGGGCTTTCTTCTTTAAAATAGTATTATATTTGGTTACATTGATATATTTTTAAATATTGAACCAGTTTGTTTTCATTCCTGGAATATGACTCCACTGAGTTATGTTTCCCGCACACACACACACACACACACCCCTTCTCTGTTTTTATTGGGTAACTCTTTAACTATTGGTGATATTGATCTATAGGTTTCTTTTCTTATAAGTACAACTCTCTGGTTTGGATACTGGAGTGACACTGATCACATAAAATGAACCGGCAGGTGTCCCTTCCTTCTACTCCTGGAAGGAAGTTCATGGCACTGGTGGTATTTCTTCTTCCAATGTTTGGTCAAATTCACCAGTGAAACAGTCAGAACCTGAAGGGATGAAAGTCTGCCTCTTCACTTTCTTTAATAGCAATAGGGCCATGCGAGTATTCTATTTCATCTTAGGTGGGTACTGGTGGCCACTGGGGTGCTTTCCAGTGGGAGGCCGAGCAAGACTCTCTCTTGATTCCTTTACTTTTAACTGACTACCTCTCCTCCTTCAGTGAACTCCGTCGTGCACGCTGCCTTCTCAGTGGGGTTGCTCATTTCTCTTTCTCTCTAGCACCCGTGTTGTTTTTTCAACAGCCTTGATGAGAGGTGATTCACATACCATGCGGTTCACTCATCTAACATTTGTAGCAATTTTTTAGTGATTTTCAAAAGCTGTGTAATCAACACCACAGTCATTCTTAGCATTCCATCACCTTAGAAAGGAATCCCATTCCCACTAACACTCCTCACTCCCTCCCATCTCCCCAGCTCTGCTCTCTGCCTGTTCTTGACATTTCATGTAAATACCCAACAATAAACGTGTGCTATCTTGTGACTGATGTTGCCTACTTAGCATGATGGTTTCAAGACCACCCTTCTAATAACAGGCACCAGTACTTGGTCTTTTCCAACTGTTAACAGTTGTACAGATATAATGTATTTCATTCGTTGGGTGATAGACTTAAGTTGTTTCTGCTTTGGGCTATAACAGGTAATTCTTAGATGAGCATTTGTAGGTAGGTCCTTGTGTAGATGCACATTTTCACTTCTCTTGGTTGTTTACCTATGAGTGGACTAGTCGAATCTTATGACAGCTTGCTGTTTAACATTTTGAAGACTGTTTTCCAACATAGCTACACCATTTACTGTCCCCCGTACATGGTGCAATCCAGTTTGTCTACGTCTGGCCTACATTTGTTATCAGTCTTCTTTTATCCTCAACATCATACAGGCTGTGAAGTTATTTCCAGAGCACTCTTAGTTCTTTTTCTTCCTTACTCTTTCAAGCAAAAGTTGCCTTCCAGCAGAGATTTTTCTTGGAAGTTTTCTCCAAGTCATGGTCTCACTGTGTATATGTAGCTTGAGCTGGTTTTGAACAAGATCCTCTTGCCTATCTGACAAGTGCTGGGATTACAGGCATGCACATCATGCCTGGCTAAGGGCAGGGATTTTCAAGTTCTCTGGCGAAGATCCTAAGGCTACTAGAACAGTCCTTGGCTTGTATTAGACATTCAGTAAATGTTTGTGGAATGAATGAACAAAAGCCCTGATCCCATTCCACACACAGAGTATTTGCAAATGAACCTTTTTTAGTTTGGGAAGTTTAGAGGACAGGAAATAGACTTATTTTCAAACCTTCTTTAGGTCATATCACAGAGTTGTCCAATAAAGACTGAAGGAACCTTGAAAGGCCATAATAAATAGAGTGAATATTTCACCAGCTTGATGGATAGAATTGGACCTGCTCTTTCATTAATGAGTAAAATACTTAAGCATATATATGGTGCTATGTATGGCAATATGAAAGTCATTGTAGAGACTGATTGGCAAAAGGGAGGCAAGCCGGGATTTTATTCTAGTTCAATCATTGTTTACCTAACTGTGTATGTTCTAACTGAGCCTCTCAGACCAAGTGTGTATAAGAAATGCTGTGGTTCAAAGAGATAATACATGTATGATAATTTTATCATACATACATAAAAAAAACTCTAATATTGTTTTCCTAGAGATAGACGGTTGTGCTAAAGTAGACTCTTTTTATATCTAATAGATAGGAAATATACTTGATCTTAGTTGTTTACTGGATGGGGTGTAGGATCATCATGAAAGCAAAGCTCTGGACATGTCTATGAGAGGTTTTCTAGACTGGATTAAATGAGGTGGGAGGACCTACCCTAACTGGAGGCAACACCATCCCATGGGCTACGGTTCTGGACTGGATACAAAGCAGAAAAAAAGCTGAGCACCAGTGCTTATTGCCCTTTGCTTCCAGGCTGGGAGCTCAACTGGACAACTACGTCATGATTCTGCTACCAGGCCCTGGCTGCTATGATGAACTGACTGCCCCTCATACCCAACAGTTCCTTTTCCCATTACCTTTGTCCGTCGGGGTATTTTGTCACACTAAGAAGAGTAATGGAATAACATACCAGGGAGAGCAAGTATTTATTACCCTTTGGTTTTGTTCCTCCTTGATTCAGCTTTTCTATATATAGGTAGATGGGAGGAATTAGTAGAGCCTTACCTTTCATTTACAGACCATGCATTATTTATGGCCATCTCTCCTCATGGGAAAACCCACTTATGAGAAAGAGTACTATATGAGATATGTTGCTAGGCATTCATCACCATTGAAATCAGTGTCCTTACAAGTACAGGCAGAGTTTACCTTCTACAGATTCATAAAAACTATGACCTCTGTTTCCAAACAGAGTGAAGGGGCCTCCTTTGCTTCCTATGCATTCTGGAAAATGGGTTGTTATTCGTTTAATCCAAACTGAAGTTTGCATTTACTCTTGTGACTTCAGAAAGCTGACGAGTATTTCAAAGACTCAGTCTGTTCTGGATTGGGGGCGGGCAGTTTTTTGCTAGAGCAAGAGAACTCAGAGAAGCAAAACTTCTGAGCCTTCTAGGAAAACAGCCACAAAGAAGCCATTGATACTCGTGCTTTTTCTAAATTCTGGTTATAAGTGACATGTTAAAAAGCAATGTCCAGTAGACTGCAATTTATTATTGTTAACTGTCTTTAGTTTCTCATTCATTGCATTTGTTCCTTAGGTGGTAGGATGAAAAGGGGGTAATGTTCCCATCAACCTCTTCATTAAAAGGAGGCTTCCACTGGAGTTTTTACTGCTTTCAGAGAGTGGCTGACTGTATCCCTTACTTCAGTAGATTATTTCCCAATTTTATTGTCCTTTGGAATGGTGCCCACCTCAAGTACTTCGAAAAAGTACAACAGAGCTCCTTCTAGCCAGGTCTGAGGCCTCATATCAGGAAAGCCCATTACTGTGTTTCCTCTGTGTATTATTTCCCATCGTGATTTTGTTTTGTTTTTTTCATCCTGTGATACAAATCTGGTCCTTATCTCTGGGACTAAGTCCTGGAAAGTGACTGTTTTTTTGGCTCGAATATTTTCCTGATTTGTTTCCCATTTGGGATTTGTTGCCATCTTAATTCTCATTTCTTTTGTGGTAAGTGAAAAACTGTTACTCGTCTGGGCTCCAAACACTTCCTATCCCAAATTTTCTTCCACTACTTCCCAAGTCTAGACTGTCTAAGTCTTGAAACTGGTTCTCATATGAGTTTTTGTTGTTGTTGTTGTTCCAAAATATAAGGGCTTAGTAACGCCTACTGTTGGAGGGGCCATTGAAAGGCTGGGTAAGAAATATAAGGGAACATAAGACATGATAGGAAAGAAGGGTGGACACAAGAAAATCATGCAAAAAATTACTATGTGTCAGTGTGTTTGAAAAAAAATCTTTTTAAAGTGTTTCATCTCAGAATTTATGTAGAGTTCTATAGTCCAAAAATTGTTTTAAAGTTTAATCTTTAAAAAGCATAATGGAAGTGTGCATGTGTGCGTGTGTGCGTGCGTGCGTGCGTGCGTGCGTGCGTGCGTGTGTGTGTGTGTGTGTGTATCAGCCACTTTTATGTACAAGTCTGTAGGGTTCAGTGCATTTACGTGACCATGCAACAGATGTCATGACATTTTTCAGGGAACTCAGACTTTTACCTGTTGGACAACTGTTCTCCATTTTCCCTCCCCTTCCTCCTATAATTTGTTTTTAAAGAAAACTTCCAATGAGTCAAGTACAGAATCCTAATGATAACAGCTGAAGTGAAGTTTTCCAGTTCAGCTCAGTCCTAAGAAGTTTAAATAAATGGAACCTCATATGGATTGAAAATGTTCCCATGGGATACTTTGCTATATAGGTAGCATTATGTTTTGGTTTTGAGGCATAAGCTTTATCCCATTACTCATTTGAGGCTCTTTTGATGAGTTGTCTTAATGTAGGAGAGATATGTTGATATCAGTAACAATGATAGCTAATCCTCACTTTTACTGTATTCGGTGCTGTTGTATTTGTTTCTTGTTTGTTTGTTGTTTGGTGTGCCGTGGCATGAATGTGGAGGTGAGAGAACAACTTTCAGGAGTCACGTCTCTTCTGCTGCTATGGGACTGAACTCAGGTTGTCAGACATAATGGCAAGGCACTGGCCTTTACCCACAGAGCCATCTCATCAGTCCGGAAAGGCTGTTTGAAATGCTTATCATCTTCCCTTTTGTTCCATGAGATGTATTACATTTGTAATCCTAATTTTGTCAATGAATGAGTGAGGAGGTGCAGAAAATTTAAAGAAGGTTGATCTCGGTTCCAGAGCTTGTTATCAAAAACATGTATTTGAACATTGTCGTTCTGGCGTGGGTCTCTATTCCTTCTTTTTATTCCTGTACTGCGATGCCTTCTGGTTAATATTCATATCAAACTGATCATCTCAGTGGGATAAAGTGAAAGGGATAGACAAATGTATTTGGGAGGGAGTTGGAGGTGAATAAAAATGTAATATTTAGGTGATCTGTGGTTTGTACCAGTTACTTTATGTTTTAGTCACCTAGAATGATCTATTCAGTAGGTTCTAATTATTCATTCCATGCCCAGGGACAAAGCCTCAGGACAGCATGGGAGCTTGCCTCACCTGCTAATAAATCATAAGGTCTAGATGTAGAAACAGACTCATTCATAAGAGATAAGACTCTGTCTTACATAGAAGTGTTTTTGCCATGCAGAAGTCTATTAAGCATAAAAAAGCCATAAGCTATTATATACAAATAATAATTTTATAATTCTATGTAAATATTCTATAGAAGTCTGAACTATACATAACATTTCTACATATAGAATGGCTTCATCATGGAACACTCAAGTCCTTTTAAGAATGTATATGTGTGCACATAATATATAGCAGTGTTGTTCTGTTGTATATATGTAGGATGATATCATCCTATGCTACATAATAAGAGAAATATGTTTTTCTGGTTTGTGTCCTGTGTTATGGCCTTTCTATCCTCAAGAGAAATAAAGAGATCCTGATATCACTGTAAAAATCAGAGACTCTGAAGCAATGGGAAGGGAAGTTGAGCAAAAGCATGACTTCAATGTTACAGGGTGGCTTTGCTGTGAAACTTTAGTTATTATGATCTTAGCCACAGCGAAGCCCTGCTTGTATTTACTTACAAAAATGAAACCTTAATTTGGAGGGCCTTTGTCCTATTCCTACAAACACAGACAGAAGTGGATGCTTTTTATTTACCCACTTAGTCTAGGTCTGGGCAGCTTTTGCCAGGGGAATCCCGTTCTCTACAAATGCTGCCTCTCTGCTGTGAAGAGAGAGCTATGCAATATGGGCCAGAACATCTTCTTCATCTTGACATCTCCTCTGGTGGGATATCTATAGAAAGGGGGTAAACATTGATTAAGAAATTCCTTCTCTGGTCTCCTGACTTAGACTGGTTATTCTTTGTACTACGTGAGTTGCATTTTAGTATGCTTTGTTGTAACTGAATAAAACAAGCTCCGGGACATATGTACCTCCCTCTGTAAAAGAATAGCCTAAGCTATTAAAATTTCACACTTCACAGTACAGATTAGATGCTTACTGAATGTGAGTGTCTTAATCTGGATAGCCTGGTATGGCTGAAATCCCTTTCATATCTAATCTTGCTTGCCTTGGACAGCTGGTTCTCAAGGAAATAAGACAGCTCATGTTGATGAAAGCTCAAACATCTCCAAAACATGCAAGGCCTGTCTGAGTCCTGATCCGGGCAGTAGCATCCAGAGTTCAGGGGTGTACTCTCCACTAGTGGATGGCACTGACAATGGGTTTGAGAAGGCTTATAGCCATGAAGAGCTGAGATCACTTTCCAGTCTTTTTCTAGACAGCCTTCCTTACTGGAGGTCCAAGCACAATTATTCCAGGAGTGTCATCATCTTTATGACAAACATGAGTCCCCTCTCTTTGGTTGTGAAGGAACAAGAAGCAGAAAACGTGCATTTTCATTAAGCTCTTCACTAAGCTGAGCGAAGCTAACAGCGCCTATGCTGGTATTTATATTTCCCTTGGGCTTAGAGTCCGAGTGGAAGAGGGAAGGACAGCAGTAAGAGGCTCACGTAACACATGACTCTTGACCTCTAATCACCTTCCTGAGATTGCTAATACTTCCGGACCCCTTTGGAACAGAAGACTTACTCATTGTTTGAGTCCTGAGCCTCTGTCCTTTGCGAATAAAAAATGTAGGTGTTGAATTGGTCTACCGTAGCGGTTCCCAGACTTGCCTCCTTTAGCAACAGCCGTGAATTTTGGCTTCTTGGGTTGTGCAGGCCTCTCCTCTCGCCTTAGTCTTTTTTGTCAGCTTTAGTGCCTGAGTTTTAAAAATGTTTACACCCACTTGTTCCATGAAAAAGTACAATAAACGAAGCCACGAGAAAGGATCAGTTAATTTCTGATTCTCTTATCTTATGCCTCAGGGATTTCAAGTGTCTTGGTGGATGCCATAAAACTAGTCAGTGGTACAGCTTGGCCTAGATGGGGTAGCGATAGAGGATGGAGAAGTGATACAGTCCAACAGTGTAGCAAAGGCTATTATCGGTCCAGTTTGTGGTCCTTGTCTAAAATCTCTTAACAGACAGACTGGGCTAGGATTTCCATTATACAGGTTTCTTCTTCATGCCCGAGGTGGATTTAAAAAAAAAAAGTCACATTTGTAATATTTATTCTAAATACTTTTTTTTTCTTTTTGCCATTAGAACTATATATAGCCAGACTTTTGACAGTTAAATTTTTGCTATTTTAGAATTTAAATATCAAATCTTAAATCTAATTCTAATGCCTTATCATTCCACAGATATGCTCTAAACCATTTTTGGTCTAGATATATTCCAGATATATTCTGAAACTGATGGTCTCAAATAATTCTGTGTTGATAGTAATTTTTATTTCAAAGGAGTCCCTTTATACTTTGCTTTTTCTCATCTGAAACTCCTTTTCAATACTGAGATTTAGTTAACCAGAACTTGAGATCAGCTGTGCCTTGAGGACTTAAGTCATGTCTCCAGGACCTGTAATGGAATGCCAAGTTCTGGGGAAGCAGAAATGAGAGGATCTCTGGGGCTCTCTAGCCAGCCTAGCCTAATTGTGAGCTCCAGGCCAACGTCTCAAAGAGATTAGATGGTGTTACTGAGAAAGACCCCTGAGGTTATCCTCTGGCCTCTACAAACATATGCACAAATGCATACACACACATTTTCAAAAACAAGTCAGTTGCTTGGAGAATTAGGATGCAGTTAGATTGGAGTAGGCAGGAGACAGGAGGAGAGTAAGCATTTTAAAATGGAAATTGAATACATTTACTTATTTAGGGAGGAGGCATTCATGCTATGACATGCATGTGGAGGTCAGAGGACAACTTGTCAATTCCCTCCTTCCACCATGTGGGTCTGTGGGATCATGCAACCAAATATGATGCACAAATGCCTTTGCCAACCGGGCCATCTCACCAGCCCCAGGGAGCATTTTTACCTTAGCACTTCGTCATTTGAATTATGATATGGTCATACTGCCTAAAAATTATCTACTTACAGCTGATGTTTAAGAGCTATTCTATCTGATACCTTGAAGGAGAATGAGGAGGCACCACGTGCTCTTAGGGGAGCTGAATTCTGTGTAACCATCACTGTAGACTGGGGAATGCAACGATGGTCTTTTTGTTAGGTGTGCCTGAGTTCAGCCAGATCCCAGCAATTTGACTTGGAAATGTTTTTAGCCTCTCCAAGTCTCAAACCCTCGTTTGCATGAGGAAAATAAAAGTAGGTGCTTTACCCATCCTTCTGGGATACTGGACGGGGCCTAAAAATGTTCTCTAGATGACAAATAAAATAGATGATTATGATCAGGTTTCTTTGGGGGAAGTTGGGACACTAATTTCCCAATCTCCAAGGTCTCTCTCCATCTTCCTCTTTCTTAAGGCCTTTCTGAGTTGCAAACTAAGGCAGGAAGAGGGGCCTGTTTAGTTCTTCTTTCGTATTTCTACTCTGCAAGCATAGAGTCTTTGATCTCTGCTGGAAGGAAATTCAATGTAAAAATCTTCTGGTTGGGCAAAGCTCTTTTCTGCTTCTGAATCATAACAGCTGAAGGAAACAATTCATTGATTGATAGGAACAAAAAAATCCCAGGGGAATACAACCTACAGACCCCATGAGATACAGATACTTAAAAGCTATGGTTGCGAATCCTTTCCTCCCTGTTTGAGTCTATGTTCCTGTTTTGTTTTCTTTTCTTTTTAAACTTGAACTCTTTTTTTTGTGAAGGCAAAGCAGTCACCAGCAACTCTAGCATCATAGTAGGCTAGTTGTTCCAGCTCCAGAAGAAAGATAAAGTTTGTATTTCTTATTGTTCCAACCAATTTCCTGGGCTTGATCTTGTAGGTGCAACTTGAGTGGGTGTCCCTCTCTGGACCAATCACCAGAGTGCTATGAAGCCCAGAGCCCGAGGATGTTAACCTCACAAACAATAGGCATTAAAGCATGGAAGCAGGGGGAGTAATTTCCCAAATGGGAGAAAATAAATGACTATTTCTAAAAAGAAAAAAAAAGATAACTATGCTAGACATGTCCTCCCGCTCTCAGAACCCCTTTTCTCCCTGGTCCAAATAAAAGACATTGAGATTCCTAATAACTACACTGTGCAGTGTGACATTTTGTATATTACAAGGATAAAGCGTCAGGGTATCCACTAGGGTTGTGCAAATATGAAACACACACACACACACACACACACACACACACACACACACGAGTTTAGCAGTGAGCAAGGTACATGTGGTTCATTCTAGAGCACGGATATCAGTGATAGTTTTGTTTGAAAACCCTCTAGATTCCAGGTACCAGTCTATGCACTTTACTTGGTGTAAGTCGTTGCCTCCTAAAGGATACCAGTTACCACGCCATTTTGTAGGTCAGCGGGTAACCTACTTCAGTATAAGAATTTTCTTGAAAGTATCTGAAGTGGTGAGAGGGCCCTGCACAGGGTGCTGTTTGGAGATGATTTCACCACAGAGTGATTAGGGAAGCCATCTAGTGTAGAATGAAGAAACAGTTAACTACAGGGACGGTGCCGAAGAGAAGAAAGAGATGCTTAGAAAATGTTAAGTAAAGCTTGACCTTGGCATTGGTAGGGGGAGACAGAGGGGAGGGAGGGAGGAAAGAGGAACAGATAAGGTTGGTGTGGCCAGTGGTAGAGGAGAGCCGCTGTTCTGAGGAGATCAGCCCCTGCTGAGCTCTGTGGAGGTTTGAGTGCGGGAGTGGCATCATTGGATGAACAAGAAAATAGCCAGACCCCTGTGAGTTTTTAGGTGGGGATTTTGGCTTTGTTACTCTACTTTACATTCTAAAGATGTCTTGGAAGGTTTTGTGACTGTGTTGTCGGATAGCACGGGTGGTTATTTCTTTAAATGAGCTAGGCTACCTTCATCTTTCTGAAGGGTCCTTTCAGAAAGGAGGCCATTTTCCACCACTCTGTTTCCCTTCGCTGTTACTGAAGAGGAGCCAAGCCAAGCCAGGTCTTATAGGACACTTCCAATATAGGACAAGCGCTTTCCTGTGCTTCTGTCACAGCTGTACAGCAAGCCTATTCATGACTCCGAACCGGGAAGATAACAAGGCACGCTTATTCGGGTCTCCTGTTTGCTCTTCTGTTTTGTTTGGTCATTAAACGGTGTTAGAATCAAGCACTAGGACCCTCTTTCCCTGCCAAGAGAAAACACAAGTGGCTTGTTGACCACACGATGATTTTCTCTCCCACATACTTCCAGAGTACCAGGAAATCCTGGCCAAGCATCCACTGAAAGGAGCTGGTGGCATATGCTCTGCCCTCACTTGAATGTGGGCTCCATGGCTGTCACGCCGTGCCCAGAAGGACATCATACATCATTTATAATTTATGAGGAGCCTAACCAGTCCGGGGCTACACCCTGCTAGCTGCCGGTGTCTGTGCACACACTGTGGACACTTCATACAGAGCCTTTTTTCACACGATCCATAGGACGAAAGTGGAAACTTTTTCCCCTTTAGCCAAAGCGTAGAGGCGAGAGGAGACAGAACACCCTTGTTCCTTGAGGCTCTGCAGTGAGGCTCTTGCTTTTTCCTCAACTGGAAAATAAAAAGGGACAGAAAACAAGACTAGTACCAGGACAAGGCTGTCTTCTCTTTAAATCCTATTTTCAACAAGCTGTACATGTATTTTGCGTGACGGTAGTCAGTGTGTCACTGTTGGGGACATAGCATCGAGCACAACAGTTTGGTGTTTGAGGAGATGGCTGAGGAAAGGGGATGAGAAGGGGCAAGCTATTCACTAGGGGCATGTGGCGAGATGGCCCTTGATGAGAACAGGAAGGCCATGATGGAGTGCACCAAGCTAGGAAATAGTGTCCTGGGGAATGGTACCCTGATGAAGACAGGCTACTGTGGAGCAGTCTCTGGGGAGAAGCATCACGTGTGGAGATCTATATCCAAGAGCCAGGAAGGAGTAGCTGGATGGGAGAAAGGACATTCCCAGGGTTGCTGTAGAGGCCCATGCTAGGGAACTGAGATATTATCCGGAGAGGTGAGCAGCCACTGGGCGTTTTGAAAGACGGATCCTTTTAAAATACTTGAAAATAGAGTAGAACTGTGAAATCAGGAAAACCATGAGTACTCTTCTTTCACTCACTAGAGGGAATTAAAAGGTGTGCTGTTGTAATTGGGATTGAAATGTCAAAATACTAATTCACCCAGTGCAGAAAGTGACACAGAAATCACGTATCTGTTTGACCTTGCCATATGAATCGCTTGTACTTTTGCAATCAGGATAAAAGAGAACATTCATGGCCCATTCTTTCACTTAACTGGTAATAGTGTTTTTCTAGGACAGACTTAGGAGATATATCCAATGACCTGTGCCCCTTGTCTCCTGACAATATTGTGGTTATGGTATAGCCGTGGGCCACAACAACCCCTACACACATATATTTAATTTCTGGTATAGATTAGTGTGATAATTGACTCTTCAATCACAGAGTCGCTGGTGTGGTACTGGGAACCAGACCCCAGGCGACTTCAGTGATCTCAGTTGCTCCTGGCAACTGGGTTTGATTCGAGTGCAGAAGTCACAGGGAGAGAGATCTGGGGGCTACCTGGGAAATTTCTCCTTAAAAATAAGGCTCTTGGAAAGTTGAGGTAGGTCTCAGAAACATATATTTTTTCCTCTGAAGGTTGAAAAACAGGTGAGCAAGCATCAAGAACATTCCCATGATGCTCCTGTCCTATGTGGCATGTTGAACTAAAATGACCTCTCCAGTTCGTTCCAATCAATGCAAAACCCCTCAGAGCCCATGAAAAGCGTCCAGTGAACCTGCTCCGCAAACACACAGACACTGTATAAACACAAGGCAAATATTTTAAGAGGTGAAGAATAAGATTCTTGTACTTCAGGGAGAGCAGGGTTGGAATTTTATGCCCAACAACATACCTTCCATACCCAGCAGCCTGCAGTTTGTCCACACTGGCCCTCACACAGTTATCTACATTATGTGTTAAAAATGCTCTCAGCCAAAGACCAAGCAAACAGCTAATGGTATTTTCCTATCAGTGCCCGTTTATGAGGTAGAGAAAAAGAACAGAACTGTTGATTTGGATTGCTGGTAGGAGCCGGCACGGAGCTTCTCGGAATTCACGGGAAGAAATGGGAAGAATGTTGGGTACACAAGGATGAAAAAGGGAGATTTGTTTAAGCCAAAGTTTAAGTTAGAATTAAACCAAGAAAAACTCAAAATTCAGACTAAAGAGTGGACTGGAATCCGCAGTAGAAGCAGAAGCGTGAGCGAGGTATGTTCTAGTCCTTCAGATGAAGAAAGAAAATTTTTAGTGAAGGATAAAAGTCTTTAAAGGTATACAAAGCAGGGATTTTGGAGTGGCCTTCATTATTGACACAGAATCCCACAGTATTTGATTTCATGACCACTGAGTCTTGTCCCTCATTTTTATAGATCACAGTTTAGAAGCACAAAAATTTGATGAAGGCCGCCCAACATCATTTGACTTGCTGGTGTTCTGAGACCAGCACCCAGGACTCCTGAAAATCATGTGACATTTAAGGCAAAGTAACCGACGTAGTAGTCACTGAAAAGTTCTGTTTCATGTTAGCGAAAGGGGTGGCTGAGGGTAAGAAAGGCAGAGCAAGCAACTGCATTCTGGATTGGCAGCAAATTAGCGTGGCTTAATGATGAAGAATCAGGGACATCGTAGTTGCTGTGGCCTTGGGATGCTAGCCTTTGGATTGCTGTTCTCTCCCTTGATGAGAGTCTAAACACATGACATTGCCCTTAGCAACGGCACTCTTTAATCTCTTTAATGAACTCTCAGAGAAGAACTCATCTGTGTCACAGCCAGCTAACTTCGTTCACTGAAATCGCTAACGTTTCTGTGAGCTGTGGATATTAGTTGCTAGAAGAGGTGGTGGTGAACAGCGCTGGAGGAGGGAAGGAAGGTGTGTCTCCACTAACACCAATAAGGGGGTCATTGTAATCCTTTTTCTTT
Source organism: Peromyscus leucopus (assembly GCF_004664715.2). Taxonomy (NCBI): domain Eukaryota; kingdom Metazoa; phylum Chordata; class Mammalia; order Rodentia; family Cricetidae; genus Peromyscus; species Peromyscus leucopus. The sequence goes on along the minus strand of NC_051085.1, from coordinate 35,108,386 downwards.
TTCTTTTTCTTTTACCATTCACTCACTCATTCATTTTCTTCTTTGTTTATATCCCGATTCCAGAAGCACATCTTTCAATTTACAACAAAGAGCACATATACTGTTCATAAAATGAAACTGAGTTCAGGTTCACGGAAAGGAGAAAATGTGAAATGTCACTTGAGGTCTGTGTTCAGTATCAAGTTTCACTCTGACTTTTCTAGTAACCAGGATATATTTAAAAAAAAAAAAAAAAAAAAAGCGACACACAATTCCTAGTTCTCACAAAAGGGGAAAATCCAGTTTCTTCAAAAGAGGCTAAGTGCTGCTATTCCGGGAGCTCTTGCCTTTAGTAGACTCTTGTAGAAGACGTTTGTGTACTCAACCAAGCTCAATGCCTCCTGTTCGTTCATCCTCCTCCTCCTCCTCCTCCTGGGCCCTCAAGTGGAAGGAAGCTAGTGGTATACTAGGATTCAGATATGCAGGCTCAGTGCCACTGAGGTCCTGCCTTCGGCCCCGAAAGTCCATCCTGAGTTCCATCAGGAGTACCGATTCCTTCCAGAAGGAAAAAATCCATGTAGAGCTTCCCTTCCCTTGACTTGGCCCCAAAGCTGCCCATTCTTATTTCCCTTCTCCATCCTCCTTAAAGTTTGTTAAGGGACATTCCAGAACCTCTAGTGTGTATGACTGGAGAAACAAAGAGTTACATTGTGTAGAACTTTTGAGTTGATGGTGTGAAAGGCGGGGTGGGGCGTTGGGGGAGACAGAAACAAAACAAACAAACAAACAAAACACTGAACGCTCTCCCTTCTCACCGGCATTCAGATGAAATGTGTACAGGAACTTTGTGGGTTGTTTCTGATTTGGGGCTTTTTGTTTTGTGTTGTGTTTGTTTGTGCGTTAGAATTTTTGGCATTAAGAACTTATTTAGGGGTGCTGGAGAGATGTCTCAGTGGTTGAGAGCATTACTGTTCTTCCAGAGGACCCGGGTTCCAATTCCCCATACCCACATGGTAACTTACAACTGTCTATAACTGCAGTCCCAGGGGATCCAACACCTTCTTCTGGCTCCTTGGGCACCATGTATGCATACAGTGCACAGATATATGTGCAAACAAAACATCTGTGCACATAAATAATAGTAAAAATTAAATTTTAATTAATAAAAATCTAATTTAGGTGAGATGGTCTAGCAGGTAAAGACACCTGCCACCACACATGATGATCTGAAGTGAATTTCTGGGACCGATATGGTGAAACTGACTCCCAGAATTGTCCCCCGACCCCTACATGTACACCCATGGCATGGGTAGAGGTATATGCATATTTGCACTCACAGATTAATGATTGATGGATTGGTGTAATTTTAAAGGCTTTTGAAAACAACTGACATTAAATCTTCTGAGAGTCCACACAATTATCTGGATTTTCAGCATTTGTACTTTTATTCTTCTCTTTTTATTGTGGTTTTTTTTTTTATTTTTTGTTTTTTGGTTTTTTGGTTTTTTTTTTTCGGTGTTTTTTTTTTTTTTTTTTTTTTTTTTTTTTTTTGTTTTTCGAGACAGGGTTTCTCTGTGTAGTTTTGGTGTCGGTCCTGGACCTCGATCTGTAGACCAGGATGGCCTTGAACTCACAGAGATCCACCTGGCTCTGCCTCCCAAGTGCTGGGATTAAAGGTGTGCGCCACCACCGCCCAGCTGTGTGTATTCATTATACATGGTACGGTGTTGTATAAGGATATTGTCATACAAGTCTATATTGTACTTGAAGTACATTCATCTCATGCCCTCTACCATCTCATTTCTCCAGTCCCTCTTCCCATAAATCCCCCATTTCCCTTGGAGAGCCTCACCTTTATACACACACACAGACCATGTGTATATCTATGATGCTCAGTGTATGCCTATGTATAGAATCCAGGAATCATATATGCAGAAAATACAGAGGTGAAATCACTTCATATGACTATCTCCAGTCACACACTTGGATACCTCACTGCAAATGCCTCTGTCGGCATGTGATTCAGAAAGCATCATTGTCAAAGAAAAAAATGCTAAGTGGCCTCTGTGCTCCATAGCCGGAATGCAGTCAAAAAGGACAGGGATTCCTTTTCAGACATGATCATCTTGGCCAGGTACAGTGGTTGGGCCTCAGTCATGCATGGACTGTGTCCTCGCTGTGCTAACTGGACTCTAGACAAGTGTTGTTGGTGGACATAAAAAACAAATGGGGCTTTGAGCCTTCACGGGGACAGAATAAATGTGCTTAAGTACTTTGAATATTGTTCATAATGGTGCTAAGTAATCAATTAATTCTTACTTGTGCTTGTTCTTTTTAAAAGTATTAGAGAGGAAGATATCCACCAGACAAAGTAGAGAGGAGCTGATAAGAAGGGGCCTGCTTAAAGAATTGCCTGACCAAGGTGAGGAAATTTGTCTTACGTTTAAACGAATTGAATTCCATACTCTCTGCTCTTTCATTTTCTTTTGGAATTTAAAGTTACCATGGTCATTGTCAGATACAGTAGCCAGTGGTGCACACCGAGAATCTTGCTCCCACCTGGAATGTCTCTGGGTGGCCAAGAAGCTGAGGTGTTCTGGAACAGACGTCCAGCTGGTGACGTCTCCAGTCAATCCTTCTCCTCTCTGTAGGTTGCTTTAAACTCTGTGCTCTTCAGGCTGTTGTGTTGGTAGCTAGAGATACAGATCAAGATACTTGCCTGGCTCCTTCCCTCCTCTACCTCAGGCTTTACTCTTCTAGTCAAGTTAAAGTTGATTGTTTGAGTGAGTTCAGTTTGAGTTTGTTCGTGCCTTACTTGATCCTAAACACTGCCAATAAAAGAGATAGCAGAGCTTTGCGTCATGTCCCTCACATTGTCTAATGTATTCATTCATGTTCACAGACCAATAAAGCATGAGTAGACAGCTTAATTTGCCTTAGGCTTTCTCCCAAGTAATTTGTTCCTTATTTGTTTCTCTGAGTCTTGTTGCCTCTCACCTTGTTACCTATAATTCTCTCCAAGAGTTTTTTGGTTTGGTTTGGTTTGGTTTTTTCTTTCCTTTCTTCCCTGTTACCTCTATCCTCTGAAGGAGGGAAGTTGATTAGAAAAGACAAGTATTATGTAGAAATTAAGACTGTCTCTCAAAGAAGACACCAACACAGGTTATTTCACCCAATAAATAATTTCATATTATTTTCTTTGCTCCCACTGCCATTAAAACTAAAGGAATTTTGCTACCATACTAATGATTTATCTCATTCTTCTCCTTCATTCCTCCAAGTTTACTGGGGTAATGTATTATTATTGAGACTTTATGGGAAGAAATAAAATGCTATGGATTTGGAATTTAAATAATGATATTTCCATAGATAGATAGATAGATAGATAGATAGATAGATTATTAAGACTTTATGGGAAGAAATAAAATGCTATGGATTTGGAATTTAAATAATGATACTTCCATAGAGAGAGAGAAAGAGAGAGAGAGAGAGAGAGAGAGAGAGAGAGAGAGAGAGAGAGAGAGAGAGAGAGAGATGATCATATATGTTCCTTATAAAGAATGTAACATTTTGGGGCATACATTGTATATTAGTTGAAATGTCATGTTTTTTCCAATACTAGAATAATCCCAATGTGCAACTAGGAAATGCATGGCTGCTTCAGAAGGAGTGAGGGAAACCTGAATGGAATAATACCATTTTGATTGAGCAAACCATCACAATTTTAGAAATTGTCTTTTGCATTTCTGACTTGTCAAGTTTTTCCCACTCATCTTTGTTAATGACCTTTTTGTATTTTTCAATGTGCTATTTTTTTTTTTGAAGTTACTTGTTTTCCTGCCTTAGAGCTTTAAAAATGAAAAATGCTCACCTTTCCCCTTCCTAATAGGAGATAGGTATGCAGGAGGTAGGCATTCAGGCGGTAGGCATGCAGTGTCCAGGTCCATTTCCCACCAGTCTCTGGAAGCAGCAGAGAAACTGCAGCTGAACCCATACAATCAGCTTTGTGGAGTGACCCATGCATTTGTTCTGCGTCCCTTATATGAAAATGTCTTAAAGAAAGAAAGAGGAGCTGGAGGGATTACTCATCAATTAAAAGTGCTTTCTGCTCTTGCAGAGGATGTGAATTTAGTTCCCAGCACTCACATTAAAGGCTCACACCTGCCTGTAACTCCATCTGCGGGAAATTCTGGTTTCTGAGGGACCTGCATGCATGTGCACGTATCTGCATGTAGACACATACACATATGCACATAATTAAAAATAAAAATAAAATCTCATTAAAAAGAAAAGGGAGAGATTATGATTGAAGCCTGTTATTGAGATTAATGGTAGAGCTTACAGGCCAGATGTGTTCCCTAATTCAGAAGTGCCCCGGGGAGACTGCTAGTGGGTTGAATTTAACTTTGTTACTTTGGCACGGTTCTCGTCTGAAACACCAGAATTACTAATGGCCGAAAGTGTCCAACGATGCCCCTCGGAGATCTCCCAGTTTTCAAGTGCTAGAGAACATAGTTTTCTGTTTTCTCATTTTAGCCGTCATCTTCCCCAGAACAATTATCCTGAGAATCCCTGTCTGAGCGACCGGATATTGCTGTGGTTTTGTGGCAGCCTCTCTCCATCAATGAGGATGCACTTGTGGCCTCTGTCTTCTTGACATTGCTGAAGCTCTCGACAGGGCATGTCAGTCATGAGCATCATCTCATGGACCACACAGACCTTTTTTAAGTCCCTTCAGCTGCTGTGGCTGTGACTTCACCCCACCCTGCCCTGTAACCTCTGTCCCGGCTGTGATTATTATTCCTTTCAGATTGGGTTTTTCACACCGAGCCGAACTTCAATCTAAAAGTTCACCAAATGATCTTCCCTCCTGAGAAGCCCCCACAAGTGCTCCATTCCACGTTAGACCCTATTGACTTCTTTGCCTCCTTCTTTTCTCTGTCTGTAATATGAGGGCACATAAGGGTCTTACCTGCTTGCCTGACATCTGCATTCCGTATATTCTAGTGTGGTTCCCTCTCCTGGAGAATCACTTTTTTTTTTTTTTTTTTTTTTTTTTGGTCACATGTGACCTTCTCCGTGTCATGGTTCCCCTACTTTTACTTCGAGCTGAACATCCTTTTGTGAGTTCCCCTTACTTTGCAATGTGTCGCCTGTCCCTACAGCCTAGGCCTGGCTCAGCACTATCTTCTCTTTCTGGGCTTGTATTTTGCTTGCATAGCTTCCTATATCAGGGCTTGAGGTTTCTAGGAAAGCCTTCAAGGTATAGACGCCACTCACTTTAGTATCTTTAGTAGGTTTCCTGAAATATGAATATTTCCTACACATAGTCTTTTTTTCTGACATGACTCTTATATGCATTATTTTTGTTTCATGACTCAGTGTAAGCACCTTTCCACATGACTGTTTTTCTGCCATGCATACTATTATGATAATATTCAAGTTTTTCTATAGTTATTTTTTTCTAGTGCTTTAAAAATAAGTTATTTAAACTGATAAAAATATGATCACTTAAAATTGCATTAAATTATTGTTGACATGACTTTAGGATTCTACTAATGATAATCAGAAATCCCAAATAAAACCTTTATTTGAATTCATTTAAAAGTAAGGATTTATATATAAAGAAGTGGGATTCTTTTTCTATTTTGTTTAGAACTGTCCATTGTATATTACTTTTATTTTATCAGTGTATTGTATGTTCCTTTTTCCTTTTTTTTTAAACTAATTGCTTCGAGTCCATAAGTTTTACCTAATGTTATTGATATTGTGAAGGTTCATTTGCAATGGCAATTTCTTCTGTTATTGTCTGTTTTACTTTTCTATAGGAATCAGAATATAGGGCCTTAGGAACTATGTGATTAAGTGACAATTCCATTTTCATTTTCAACATGGCATAATTCCATATTTATTTTATCTTTGGAAATGTTATGGTCTTTGTTTAACAAGAAGGCCTGTGAATTTTATGAAGGAAATCAGTGAAAATTTGAGAAATAGTTTATTTTTCAAGACAGAGTTTTTTCTATGCAGCTCTGGCTGTCCTGGAACTCATTCTGTAGACCAGGCTGGCCTCAAACTTAGAGATCCAACTGTCTCTGCCACCTAAGTGCTGGGATTAAAGGCGTACACCACCACTGCCTGGCTATGATCTCTATTTTGTAATGATTGCCAAGAAATTAATTTAAAAAACTGCATAGAAACAACTCTGCTAATAAATTTCTTCAAAATAGTTTAAATCAAAACTTTGGTTCCTTAATTTTCCCTTGTGGTGGTAGCAAAGTCCCTTGCATGTTTCTATGTGTGGGGATAATTACTGGGATAATCCTTCCAAGCACCACTGACTTCTGCAAATCCCTTGAATTTTAAACACCTTCAGGACTTACAACAGTCCAGAAGATAAAATTAGTTGTTATGGTTTAGAATATGTGAGGAATTCCACTTTAAGCAGTACATTTTAAAAATTCTTTTTTAGCTAGCTTTTTAATGTATGTTCTTTAGCTATTATTTTCTTCCCATAACAAAGAAAATTTTTTAAAAAATGAAATCAACCTTAAGATCATCTTTTCCCTAAACAATGGTAACAGTTAATTGCTGTGTAGAGTGTAGACACTGTCTGCCATGCTCACAGTTACACTGCTGTGTAGAGTGTGGACATCATCTTCTAACATGTTCACAGTTACACTGCTGTGTAGAGTGTGGACATCATTGTCTAACATGTTCACAGTTACACTGCTGTGTAGAGTGTAGACACTGTCTAACATGCTCACAGTTACACTGCTGTGTAGAGTGTAGACACTGTCTACCATGCTCACAGTTACACTGCTGTGTAGAGTGTAGACACTGTCTAACATGCTCACAGTTACACTGCTGTGTAGAGTGTAGACATCATCTTCTAACATGTTCACAGTTACACTGCTGTGTAGAGTGTGGACATTATCTAACATGCTCACAGTTGCACTGCTGTGTAGAGTGTAGACACTGTCTAACATGCTCACAGTTACACTGCTGTGTAGAGTGTAGACACTGTCTACCATGCTCACAGTTGCACTGCTGTGTAGAGTGTAGACACTGTCTAACATGCTCACAGTTACACTGCTATGTAGAGTGTAGACATCATCTTCTAACATGTTCACAGTTACACTGCTGTGTAGAGTGTGGACATTATCTAACATGCTCACAGTTGCACTGCTGTGTAGAGTGTAGACACTGTCTACCATGCTCACAGTTACACTGCTGTGTAGAGTGTGGACACTGTCTACCATGCTCACAGTTACACTGCTGTGTAGAGTGTGGACACTGACTAACATGTTCACAGTTACACTGCTGTGTAGAGTGTGGACATTATCTAACATGTTCACAGTTACACTGCTGTGTAGAGTGTAGACATCATTGTCTACCATGCTCACAGTTACACTGCTGTGTAGAGTGTGGACACTGTCTACCATGCTGAGCAGATGCTGGTGCCTGGAAATCTTCCTTCACTCATTGTCTGTATGTGTAAGTGCATTTCATGTTATTTGTACATTGCATTCATATTGTGGTTTTGACATGTTACAATGTTTGTTCCATTTTCCAGATCATTCCTTCATTCAGTTTCTGGATGCAAAACAAACACTTAAGTGTTTACTTCAACAAAACCTAAACACAAGGACAGAGGAACTCTGCTGGTCCGGGGCGCTGTGTGATTAGGGTGGCCACACCTGATGTCGTGAAATGGCACAGGACTCCCCGTCCATTGTTGCTTTCCCTTGAAACCAAAGACTTTCTACCTCTTTCCTTATAAAGAAATTTGTTGGGAAAAGATGGTGATTTGGTTCCCAGGGACAGAAACAGGAACCCAGATGCTGCAGTCCTAGTAAATGGGGAAATAATTTTTAAAGAAAGCCATCAAGTTCGACATCGAGGTGTTTCTTTCCAATTTTAGATGGAGATGTAACAGTTAACTTTGAAAATTCAAACGGGCACATGATACACATCGGAGAGGAATCTACCCAGGAGGAGAATGTAGGGAAACCCGAAGAAGGGAATGGTTCTGTGTGTGAGAAAACACCACCTCGGGAGGAAAAGGCAGAAGATAAGAAAGGTAAAATCAAGAGAATCCTGTATTATCTCCTGTAGAGCAGCCCAGCATTGAGTAAAACCAGGAGCCTGCAGAGAGAAGGCTTGCAAATTGGGAGAAGAGAGGAAAGGAAGTCAGGAAAGAGAGGCAGCATGGCCTCCTCAGGTGGACACGTCTGTTTATAACTACACCGTCTGCTTTAGTGTTAATAAGGAGAGCTAATTAATGGTACTGATCACAAGGATTGGGCCCTTCAGGCTTTATATTCACCTGGAAATGATCTCCTGTTCTTTTTTTTTTTTTTTTTTTTTTTTTTTGGTTTTTCAAGACAGGGTTTCTCTGTGTAGCTTTGCGCCTTTCCTGGAGCTTACTTGGTAGCCCAGGCTGGCCTCGAACTCACAGAGATCTGCCTGGCTCTGCCTCCCGAGTGCTGGGATTAAAGGCATGCGCCACCATCTCCTGTTCTTAAAAGCTTTCCCTCAGGGTGAAAAACCCAAGCAGTCGGAAAGTTGTTTTCACCTGTTGCTGGGCCATGGGAGCCGCTCAACAAGGGGCCATGCGTCTCCTAGCCTAGACTCCCTCTCTGACAGCAGGAAGTAGCTGATGCATCCGTACACCCCAGTATTCTAAGTTCCAGACATTTCTAAGCTACGCCAAGCAGGAATTCCATAAAGAGCTGTGGTTTCCATGCCACTTTCTCTGTGATCTACCGATGAGTTTGGAGATTTCACAATATGCCAGAAGCAATTAAACTATTCCCTGTCTAATGGGGTCCTCCAGAATGTTCATGAATACCTAACAGTGGATCCACCATACAAGCCTTATACTTATGTAAACCTTGAGCTGATATCCTATAGGGAAAGGTTTAGCCAAACATATTCTAAATAGATTTTGCCATGTGCATAGGAAGAGATCTTCAGGAAATAGTATATTTCCTGTTTTCTGTAAGGTTTGTCTCTGAGTTGGTTGGCAACATTTGTCAATCTCTCTTGGATTGTGTAGATATTTTGAGAACTCTCAGAAGTTCCTTTAAGTGAATTTCTTCTCTGGATCCAAATCCTCCTGCAGACGAGAGGGAAAGGGTGGGGGGGCTTTTATTAAGTTAACCTGTTAATGTGAAGTCATCCTCCGAAAACTGAAATGCTGTAATCATTTGCACAAACAGTAATGAGCCTTCCAAAGCTTCAGTAAGCTATTGGAAACTTATTAATTTGCTGCCCCCAGATATTAAACACAGTATTTATGGGACTTTGCTTAATTGCTCCCAGTGCAAGCCTCTAGTTAAGTTTATTAACACTGATGATAAGAGATTAGCTTGTACTTTTAACGATAATGTTTTGGAAACAAAATGAGAGCGCAGACAGGTTTTAAAGAGATCCAGTCGCAAGGAGTGAGTGTGGACAGGAAGGGAACCGGTACCTGTTTTTATCTTCTTTCATTCCAACTCTGCTGTCTCAACCAACCATTACACTTCATGTCCATCTGTCCTTTGTCCCTGGTCTCTGTGGGGTGTCATTCCACTCAGCGCCTGGCCAGACTTAAAAGGAAGGGCTTTGTTATCAGCATGAAAAGGCGTTGCTGATGGGTTTATGTTAGTTAACTGGGCAGGCCTTGGTGCTCTATGGAAAAGATGGCAGGACCTTCCAGGCCAGCAAGTGGCTGAGAGAGGGTTTGTTCTCTTATCCCTCAACTTGGGATGTTTAGTTCTTTCTAGGCAAGGAAGTTACACGATAGCATCAGTACCTGGGGAGATGGACACAAGAGCACTGGGGTGTCATGATGCGGCAGCTGTGACTCCCTCTGTGTGGACAGAGCCCATGCGGAGCCATGCCACCAACCAAGAGCGATATTAAGAACGGAAGCCATTTCCTGAATCTCAAAAGATTGCCACTCCTGAGTAATATCACAGAGAATTGGGTTAAATAGAAATTGCTTATCAATAAAGGCATGGGTTTCTTGAGCCCTACCTACGCTTTTTAATCTAAAAAGCCAGCCTGCTTCGCTTTTGCCTCTGTCTAAGAAAATAGTCAAAAGCAAAGCGCATGTCAGGTGCCATCCACCACCCTGGCTCTGTGGATGGCTTTGGTTCAGGCTATGTGGGTATTTCCGGGGTTTTGAAGGATCTTGATTCTACAGTTGGTCTAGTGACCCTGGACCTTTTATGGCAACACTGAACTTCTTCCTCGAGGTCTTCTTGGCTCTTGGCCTCCTATTATTCTTTCTCAGTAGATGTCCTTAGATGTATGGGACACCAACTGTGATCTGCAGTCTGTTCCCAGTATAACAACATGCCATCTGAAATTGTTCTACATTGATTCCATGGCGTGATTGTGAAAAGCCTTTAGTGAGGGAACAGTGCTCACACTTGGTTGTTTCATGAACAGTACTGAAAGACTAGCGTGAGCAAAACTCTAGCAGAGGCCACGAAGAGAATGAATAGGGGCCTCTGTCCAAAAGCCGATCCCCCTACGAGAACTGGTGGATCACAGGCAATAGTCATGGAATGCAGAGTTCTGAGCAGGCCACGGTACCAAAGCCAGGGAACACTCTCAGTGGAGACCAGAGTTGTTTCTCTGTGCCGCATCTTTCCAAACCAAGTCCTAGGGGAGACAGGAAGGAGACAGGCAGGTAGAAGAGAGGAATTGGAACAGAAATGCATCCCAGACCAGGTGCAGGACACATGTGGTCCTGGACTGCTCTAACTGTTGACCTCAGCCCTTTACATAGAGAGCCAAGCCTGGAAGTGGAGTGGACAGCTTGTTTCCCAGACTGCTGTTGTGAAGCCTCATGTCTTTCTGAAGCCAGAATGAACAGACAGACAGCTCTCTCATAACATCCCCTTAAAAGGACAATGTTCCATTACTCCACCATCAATTTGTACAAAGCTTTTGAATCATATGTTCACAGTCAAAAATATAACCTAATTCATTACCACCCACATATAAGTAAAAAGTGTTTACTGATTGTCAATACTATCAGCCAGTCACATTCATTGAACCGACACGACTTTTAAGGCATTGTACTTGATTAGATACAAATTTTCAGATAGAAGGCAATTTTACTCTAGTTAGAAAAACATACTCTTTGTATAGTCACGTGAACATGCATACATCTTAGGGATCACTAGTGTGGCAGGCATTTACAGAGCGCTCTCATGGTAGAGTTGGGAGGCCAAAGAGGAATTGCTCCATGGTTTCCAAAGAGCTGCTAGGGTTTGTGTGTGGTGTATCCACCCCGGTAGTAATTGGCAGTTTCAACTGTCAGTGAGTGAACTCACCTTTTTCCTCCAAGCCCAACGATGGACTGTTTTGGAGTAGTTTTGCTTATTTTATTTATGCTAGGGGTTGAACTCGGGGTCTCACATAGGCTAAACTATGTGCTCTGCAACTTTAGCAGAAAGACCCAAAATGTCCCACTGGGCTTATAATATTGAAAAAAAAAATCAAGACCCCAAGTGTGCCAATCCACACTCTCCAGTGGACCGGGCTTGATCTCCATGCAAGGTCATGTGATCGAAACTAAAGTCACAGAGATGTGTTTAAAGAGTAGACTCAGGGGGTAGAGGTATGGATAAGGTTCAGTGGATAAGGTTCCTGTTATACAAAAAAAAAAAAAAAAAAAAAAAAAAAAGGACCTGAATTAGGACCCCCAGGACCCACATAAAACCTGGTGTGATATTGCACATCTGTGACTCTAGCACAAGGTGGGGGGTATGCAAAGACAGGAGGATCCCTGGACCTTGCTAACCAGCTGGTCTGGCCAATATGTGAGCTCTGGGTTAAATGAAAGACCATATCTTAAAAGGTGGAGAGCAATTGAGCAGACACCTGACATTGGCCTCTGGTGTCTACACATATGTGCACATATGTGCACTCACATACATACACTAGATATACATACAAACACACCATAGATAAAACAGAATACAATTCTCCCCTATGTCAAGACTGTGCTTAGTATCATTCAAGAAGTTTGTGTGTTTAGCTGTGTGTCTCCTTGCATCTTCCTCCATTCTAATGGAGTTCTCTGGCCACCTGGACCTCTGACTCATACCAGGTGGGTTGCAGGAAGCACAGCCTGTTGAAGGATAAGACTCTAACATGACCAGAAAGGCAGAGTTACAAAGTTGACCCTCATAGATGCGAAGTGGTTTGAGCTGTAAGGCTGGATACAGACAGAGATAGAAGAGGCCAATTTGGACAGCCCTACTTGGTGAAGGTCATGGCTAGGGCAAGGACGAGGGGGAACGTTAAAACATAAAGGTTTTATTGATTAGCTTCTGTAACTGAAATCACTATTTCAACTAGACACATGGTTTGATTGACAGAGGACGGGGCTTAAGCGGGGAAGCGTCCTCACTTACTGGTGACCAGAATAAGAAACAAAGCAGAAGCCGGGCGGTGGCGGCGCACGCCTTTAATCCCAGCACTCGGGAGGCAGAGGGAGGTGGATCTCTGTGAGTTCGAGGCCAGCTTGGTCTACAGAGTGAGATCCAGGAAAGGCGCAAAGCTACACAGAGAAACCCTGTCTTGAAAAACCAAAAAAACAAACAAACAAAGCAGAAAAATGGTAATGGCTTATTACATATGCCATGGCCTTCTTGGTCACTCAAACATGAAAGATCTATTCAGTAAGGGCTGATTAGTGTTGATACCGACTTTAGTTTTTATTGTGCTGAATATTAAAAGAGATACCACTTAGTGCTCTGGGCTGGAACCGTATTTTAATTTATTTCAGCCACTATTGCAAATAATACAGACGTGGGTACATAATCAACTGTCAGCATCCCCAGAGCAATGCTTCCTTCTCCTCCAGCTCTCTTGGGGTCTTCTCTTCTTATATACAATTTCTTTCTGTGAAATTGGTGCTTTGTCTTTTCGAAACTATTACGGAAGGGTACATTGTAAGGCTAAGTGAATTTTTTTTTTATTCTGCCCTTCATGAACCTAAAGCTGTGGCTCTGATTGGAAGGGTGGAAGAAGTCACTGTAGAATTTGAAGCTGCCCTGCCCCGCTGGGGGAACAACAACCAAAAAAGAAACAAAAAAAAGACCCACTCTGATGATAGAAAGTGACTGCCAAGTACATTGTGTGTCACAAGCCTCCCCAGAGTCTCCCAGAGTATAAAACATACATGATTATTTTGGCCACACTAAGACTCTTGGTAGATCGGGGGTGAGTTTTAAACGTAACCGGAAGTGCCGTTGTGACTGCGGCTGTGGGCTTCGCCCGTGGCAGTGTCTGTACTCCATCCATCCGTCACTCTTGAGGGGCCTTCACTTTTATTAGGTTGGTGATTGCGTTGCCTTTCTCACTCATTGCCCATGTTGTCGCCAGCAACAACAGAGCGGAGGCTGGAATAAGGATGAGGACTAGTGCACGTAGACACTGATGCTTTGTGTAATTTCATCCTGCTCACTTGTGTCACCCTTTTATGAAAGCAGTGACTGGTGGACCCCCGAGAACCCTCCCAAGTATGTCTTTTGGTTTTTGTTTTGCCTCAAAACTTTGCTTCCTCTGGAGGCAAACCCTGTCTGGTTCCCAAATGTCATAAAGCTACCTGTATGTATCACTGTCGCCATGTCCTTGCTCCTTGTTTTTCTATGGTGTGTGTCTGTATCAGTCTGCTCTGTTCACTTTCTCATTTGTAGAGAACACTGCAATCCACTCTGAAACACCGGCTGCTCCTGCTCTACCTCCTACAGCTCCTCCTAAGCCCAAGCCCAAACCCAAACCTAAACCCAAAAAATCTCCTGTGCCTCCCAAAGGGGCCACTGCTGGGGCCGGCCACAAAGGGGATGAAGTGCCTCCTAATAGAAAAAATGTCAAGGCTCACAGTAAACAGGCCCCTACCCTTCCACCCAAGCCAACAAGCCGAAACACAACCCGGGAGGCTGGTGAGTATGCCCTAGTGCATAATGGGATAGAGTTCAGGATGTCAGGCTCTGGGATGGGCTCTGTAGCTTCTTCTAGGAGTGTGGTCTTTTGTTGTCTCGGGGTGCAATACCAGTGAGTCACAAGAATGCCTTGGTAGCTATCTACCAAGAGAAGTTAACTTTATTATCTTTGGAGTAACGGTGGACTGTTAATCTTGGTTTCCACAATCAATACATAAGACTCACTCCTTTAGTGTGCCTGGGAGGGAGGCTGACCCGATGAACTATATCTCGGCCTCCTGCCCGTGAGAGATTATGGCCAGCTTGTTTTCCTCTTTTAAAATCCCCTAGACTTTCGTGTTACAAATGTGACACAGGTCTTTGACATATTTGCTGGATAGAATATCTTCAGTTTTTCAATGCCCGTAGTCGTCTGTCCTCTGGGAAATGATGAAAGGCTCGTATACACTGTCAGCAGCATCCCCCTACTTCCTACTTCACCTAGCATTATTTTGATGAATTGAGAGTTGCGTGCCCACTGCTGCCCTCTCACACCCACCCCAGGCCATCAGGTCAAAGTGTCCCAGTGTGTTGCAGTTACACGCCGTCATTACAGATCATGAATGGACGTTTGCAACTTCATATATTTGTCAGCCTTACCTGCTTAATGCAGAGTGCAGATTCCATTCTTCTCGTGGAATAAAGATGCCACCCACCTCTGTCATCTAACTTTTAAAAGGACATGAATCAAAATTCCCATGCTCCACGGCTTTTCCCCATTAATGTGTGCCATAAAAATTCTTTTGTACTGTAACAAACCTTATTTCCCTTAAAATCGGCAGTGGCTTTCCAGAAATTAACTGCAAGGATTTGCCTTGGTGTTGATCTTTTTCCTCTTGTAATTTATATTCGTCATACCAAAATTCAAAGAACGGTTTTATTTGCAATGTACAGCTCTCTGAGTGGAAGTAGACCTCTCCCTAGGTTCCTCTCTTCTGAGCTTTGATCTGTGGTGCACAGGCCTCTTCTAATCTCTCTAAAGTAAACTATCTGAGAATGATGAACCAGCAGTACCTACGGGTCATTGCCTTGGGGACTCGGTATCTTTTCATAGTGGAGTCTGTATGTCGCCCATGGCCTTACAAAGCCTACTGTGGTATGTAAAGTGAGACAGACACTGAGCTTCTAAATAAGGAGAATTCCCAGACCATCACTTTGCCCTTGGGAATGGAGACCCTGTCTTGCACACACTTCCTTCCTCGCTCCTTCTCTAGGTGGCGTGAGCTCACTGTAGACTGGGTTCAGATTCTGGGAAGAAAGCTGATGATAAAGACTAGACATAGTATTTGTGGCATATCTGAGTTATCTATGTATACTTTCTGGAAGATTAAGTATGTACTTATGGTGTTCCGAAGAGGATAGTAAACTAGAGAACTGTCATCTTATCTGTTGTATGAATGTAAAAGACACAGGGCTCTTTCTATAAATGAATGTGGCTGCCTTCTAGGACTGTCACCGAGAAGCAGGGGCAGCATTGAGGCTCTTGATTTTCCATTGCATTTCTTGCATTCTGAAAACAGCCGTCACCTAATTATTTTTCCTGAGTGTAGAGGCCCCATTGAACCACCTTGTCAGTCTAGAACATCATTGGTTTTGCCAGGATTTTGTCTTTCTCATTGTTGCTATTAAAAGTGATTTTAATTTAAAGAGGAAATTTCTTTTTTAACAAAGTTTCTTCTCAACAAATCCCTCTCATGTTAGAAGAGACTTTAGAAGCAAAGATTACACATTGCCCCTTATCTACTTATTATCAACAAAAGGCTGGGATGTTAGGTTTCAAACCTTTCGAACACAGCTTGAATTTTCACTCCAGGCATTGGGAAAAAGATATTTTTCTTTACAATGGGATGGCACTAAATATTTTCTGTCCAAAAAATGAAAATTTTCAAAAATGTTAAAATTGACACTATTAGAATGGATATAAAGAAGAGATCTGTTTAAATTAATTAGGAAAATAGTTGAACATGTTTAAGCACAAGACCCTTCATGTCTTTGTTATTTAAAAAATCAATTTAGAGTGGGGTTAGATTTTTCTTAATATGGTTAATGAGTTTAACTTGTAATCAGAGATTATCAGATTCATTAAATCTATAGATAAGCCCAGATTTGGCAAAGGGGAAATCCAACTAGTTTGTGTATCTAAAACAGTAATTACCCTAACCAGAGACTCCTTGTAAGCCCGAAGCTTGTCACTAAATAAGACGGGCTTCTTTGCATGTCAAAGTTAATGACATCATATGTCTCATTGTCTGTTCCTCTGTTTGTGCTTCATTTCAACTCTCTCATTGACGTCAATAAAGTTGCCTCCAGAGGTAAGTCACTGATACCTGTGTGCTGTATGGGATGGCCGTGGAGTATTAACAAGACATTTATTGATAGTTGTGTCAAAAGGAAACTGTAGCCCCCTCTTGGAAGGTAAGAATATGTAGCACTATGATAGAAGAGATATTTGGAGAAAATACAGATCAGAAAGACCATGAAACAATAGAGTATTCATGTGGGATTTTTAAATGGATATCCTAGGGTGACGTAAAGAAAAATTAAAACATATGCATGTAATTAAAAGAAAGAGAGAAAGGCCACCTAACTTGTTTTCCTGCAGATTACTTAGTTGATGTCAGCTCTATCCAGAAGTCGGCAAAGGTGCTCTGGCTCCCTTTGCAGACCTGCCTGGAACTTTAAAGAGTAAAAATAACTAGGTAGTCAAGGAGGTTGGGATTGGAAATTCTGGGACAAAGCTGAAGTAGTGGGCACTCATGGTCCCAGCTTCTCGGGAGGTAGAAACAAGTGAATCACTTGAGCCCAGGAGCTCAAAACCAGACTGAGTAACTGACACAGGAAGATCGTCTCAGGGGCATGTGCATGAGGAACTACACAGACATAGACACGCACGCATAGACATATTTGTGCATGTGCTAGAGTCATGTTCTTCCTCTTCAGATTATTTAGATTCTACCCATGTAAATACTTCCTTTAACCACAGCAACCATTTTGTTCCTTGCGTTTTGGTGTTTTGAGGAGGGGTGGCTTTCCGCTATGACTGTCCCCTCTCTGTCCCCCCTCACCACAGCAGGTGGAAGTATAGGCCAGCAGGACAGACTTCCTCCCCCGGAGCTTTGGGAACAGTTGCCTTGGAGTTTACCACTTTGAAGGTAGTGGGATAAATTAATTTGCTTGTGACCCAGAAAGAGGCTGGCAATATATACCCCGCTTCTTCTGAATATGGGCCACTTCTCCATCCCCAGAAAGAAACAAGGAAAGAATGTCATTGTGAAGTGCCCATTGGTGTCCTACAGCCCGCTTGCCAATAGTGGCTGTCCCCTTCATCGGACCAGGTGTCTTCTTCAGAGTCTCTAAGAGTGGCTCAGGACAAAGAGCCGCTGTCCTGTGTTAGCTGTTTCTGGTGAAGATGGAGGAGAGAGCTTCTTGCCCTTTAGTTTTATTTGAATGTCACGTGTTCCTTCTCGCATGAGAGACCTGGAGGGGACAGAAAACAAGACCATCGTCATTATTGACCCATTTTCTTAACATTCATTGATTCGATGTATTTTAAAGGGAGCATTTTAAATATCATTGGCAAATGCAACTTGGTCACTTAAAGAGGATTGCGTTCTCTGATTTTAAATACAAAAATCTCTCTGTTTTAGCTGGTTCTTCTCACCCGAAGAAAACAGCTGGCTCTAAAGCATCTGCTTCAGCATCTGCCTCCTCCACCTCCTCTCGTTCCCAAGTGTCCAAGGAGCCAGTTGCTAGCAAAACGGGTGTCGTGGGCACGGCAAAGGGCAAGAAGAAAATTGGCAAGCAGCCGGCGGCCTCCCAACTCTCCTCAGACACCACCACCGCGGACGCATCGAGTCTTAAAGGAGAACCCTCAGACACCGGGATAGAGAGTCTCACACAAGAGGAGACTGTTGCTGGAGCTGAGGAGCAGGCCACGGGCAAATCCAAGGCTACTGTCCTTCCACCTCCCGTGGCACCACTGCCTTCCCCACCCGTCCTTCCTCTGCCCCTTGAGGATCAGTGCATTGTTGCCTTGGACACTCCCATGGTCCCGGTCAGTGATGGACCTACCCTGCCTGGCTCTGCCTTAGACCCAAGTCAGCTCCCTTGGACTGAAGAGCAGGCGAACAGCGCTGGCTCAAGTGGTACCAGAGAACAGGCACAATGGTAAGTTGGAACACAGACCCTATGTTCTAAGTTTCACAGGCCACTAGAGTATTTTCTTGGAGTAAAGAATATAGTCTGCTCCTGTCTGTATTAAACCTGCTGGATGTTAGATAAACACGCCCATAGTCTAATTGTGGAGTTCCTATAGGCTGTGTGGGAAATCACAGTGATGATGCTAACAAATATACTTCAGCTCTATGCCTTCCAAGGATGTTTAGAGCCTCTGTTGGCATGGCTCATCATCCTTTGTCTTCTACCTAGACATCTTCCTTCCTTTTCCCTCTGGTACTTGTTTTCAACCTTTATCGTTTGGTCCCAGATCACTCATCTCTGCTTACTCAGCTTCATCTCACTGAACCTAGCTGTCTTCCTCAGGAAAAGTAAAACCAGCAGTAAAGAACTCTAAAATTCTGCATCTCCTCATACCAAGACTAGAATGACCCCTTTCTCTCCAATTCTCCACTGAATCTAATTTCTTCTGTGATGTCTTCTAACGCTTGTTGACAGACTGGTAGGAACTACTTTACTTAGAAAAGTTTTCCTACATATAAGGTAGAAGTAAACAGCATGTTTTATTTACCTCTATGTTCCTAGCAACCGGCATAGAGTCCAGTGCACTGTGGGCTGTCAGTGTATGCTCACTGGATTGTCATATGACAGTGAGAAAGTGAGCCAAGGTCAGCCTACGTCAATGGCGAAGGTGAGAGGCCTCTGACGATGGATTCCATAGATTCTAAAAGAGGCCCCGTCATCTTAGTTTTGTTCAAGAAAATAACAAAATAAAAGGCACCAAAGGACGTGCTCTTGCACTTTATGGGCTACTGGCCCGTCATTGTCCTGCTGCCCAATCCAGAAACCTAGAGCTTATTAGGATCTTTAACGTCCTTTACCTATGCCACTCAGACATCCTATAAATACGCTCTTAAAGTTGAGTTAGACAGATTAGACCTCCTGCCCCACAGGTATGTGGAGCAAACTAGCAGAGTCTGTAATAGATGCAGTCATCAGTTCTGCCTAGGGAAGACTCAGCTCGCAAGTCGAACCCATTTTCTGTTTCTAAAAATTATTTTCAATCTTTGAGTCATTTACTAGGATCCATTTCAAAAATTTGTCATGTTAAGCACTTAAAAGTGCTCAGTACATTAATTAGGTTGGCTTTGATCAAGACACTTTTAAAATTGTTTAGTTGTTGATAGTATCACCCTTCATTCATTGATTACTTGATCAATGTGGAGAGCCAAGCACTGTCCGGTATCATTTAATTCATGTAAGCTTTCTCTTGAATATCTCTACTTTATAGATCTATTTTTTTTTATTTAAACCCCTGCAGCTGAGAGAGTTCGAATAGTTTGCTTTAGAGGCATTGCCAGGTTAGCCATGGCCGAGTAAGAGGCCAAAGCTAGCACTCCACACCAAACCCCAGGCCGGGGACAATTTTCTGTCTTCCAAAATAATTGCATCAACTTCTGCTCTTTTTTTTTTTTCTCTAACAGTTCATTGGTTTCTTGTTTTTATCATTTGGAGAAGTATCACTTGAAGGAAAAGCAAGGGGTGAGAAATAAATATCAAATTACAAATCATTTGCCTGACATTTTAGTAAAAGCTATAACAGGCAGAAGACATTGAGATAATGATATGCTATGTTTGTTGTTTGGTTTGGTTTGGTTTTTCTGAAACGGAGTTTCTTTATGTTACCCTAGTTGTCCTGAAACTAGCTCTGTAGACCAGGCTGACCTTGAACTCACAGAGATCCGCCAGCCTCTGCCTCCTGAGTGCTGGGATGAAAGGCATGTGCCACCATTGCCTAGCAATGTGCAATCACCGACTGTGATAGGCTATCTTGATTGGTCTGTTTGGTGATGCTGTCATGGACTACCCGAGAGAGGATAATTTATAATGAATGTGCATATATTGACTCAAAACTCTAGAGGCTGAGAATTCTATATCAAACGCCAGCATTTAATGAGAAAGTTCTCGCTTCAGAAGGTGGCCGGGCCAAGAGAGCAAAACAGCCACCTCTGTCCCAAGAGCTCTTTCTGGAAAGGAGTTCATCTATTCATTATGGCTTTTGCCCTCAGGAGGCCTTGCCTTCCAGTGCCAGGGCATGGAAGATGAAGTCCTCGAGACTTGAATTCCAAGGGACACATCCAGATCCTCCCAGCAGTGTCCTTACTGTTTAAGCACGCAGAACACCTTCCTGTAGTTGCAGCTTTGCGTAGCACTGCTGTTACTTCCAACCTGCACCTCGAATGTGTTCTTTTGCAGGGTGTAACTGGTGGGGTTTGTTTGCTCTGTGCTGGGCATATGCCATAAGTAAGCACCAAGGGCATACATGTGAGCAAAACAAGCTAGTTCCAAATAGTTTAGTTTGATCAAAATATTGACCAGTGTGCTCAGGAAATATGTGCTTAAGACAAGATCTTCATTTTGGAAAGTGGATGCGGTATATAGATCTGGTTTTGATATTTTGAAGAGAAAGGCGACTTTGGGGTAGCTGTAAGTGTCCAGAGAGATCATATCCATAGACAACCTGAATCCCAGTTCATTTCCATGATCATTTAGAGACTGTATTGACTGTGCTAAGTGCCACACTTTATACTAGGAACTTAATGTCTTAGTTATCCCAGACACAGGGAGAATGTTTAAATAAAGAAATAAACATAAGCTTTCCATTTCCAGCGATGCCGTAAGTACAGGGAGTAAGCTTGGGTCTCATTCGACATTGAGGCATGGATCATATACTTCCATCGGCTAGGGTAACTCTCAAAGTTTCCTAGAAGAACCCATTTTCTTCTTAGTATATTTTAAAAATTTAAAAAGTGACATTATGATGCATTCTTCAGGGGTAGTTTGGATGTGCCCTTGACTTAATGAGCCTGGAAAATGTAGTGTCTCAGATTTTCTCCCAAACTCTCTCCCTCTTTCAAGTGGAATTTTGAATTAGAGTTTTTGGCTCTCACTCACTTGCTTTCCTTAGAACTTTCCCTTGGTTATATTTAGTCACCCAATGTGTGAAAACTCTGTCATAGTATGAAAAGCCTTCTGTTTGGGGTACAAATATCAAAACTTGAAATAGGGCTGGTGGTTGTATATAAAAATACCTCCCTTTCTTCCTATCTTACAGGCTGCTGTTTAGTAGACTTTTATGCATTTACAGCTCTATCCATAACACAGACGTCTCTGTAATGCAGGGCAGAAAAAATTCAACCCATTTGAGGTCATATTTAAAAATGACTTGTGGAGTCCCCTCCACAAAGATTTATGTAATGTTCAATGTTGTCCAGTGTTCTCAGGAACCATAAGGGTTGAGGTGTGAGCTGACCAATGCAGAGGTGGAGCAGAGTTAATATTAACTAATTATAATAATCATATAATATAACATTTAGTAAGTAGACTAGCTGTCTCAGGCTGGATCCCACACTACACTGACCAGGTTGGGTGGGCTACTTACTTACAGCCTTTCTTGGACCCATGCTGTAAATTCTCTAACCATATTATGGTTTTAAATAGTTATGAGTTGTAAATAAATGTTGCTGAACCCTGCAAACTGCAAAATACTATACCAATGGCAAAATTAAAATAATTAGTGTAATAGATTAGTGACTAATGACATGAGTAACAGGATTGAGCCCTGAAGTACCTCGTTCTGCTGTATGCAGAAGCTATTATTAATTGACAAACCTTTAAACATACTGTAGTTGCCCATAGTGACAGTCTCCTCAAAATAGAATAGCTTTCTGCAGCAATCAACTAATAATCTAGACTATGGAAAAGTTGTCTATAAAAAATAAATCTTCTCTTATTTACAGTGACACTTCATTCTGTGTTATCTCCCAAAAAGTGAACATAGAATTACCATATGATTCAGAAATTCTCCTTCTGTGCCTGTAGTTCAAAGAATTCAAAGTGGAGAAGTAATTTGTACACCAGTGTATATAGAGTGAATATACAGTAACCAAAAGACAGAAACAGCCCAACTGGGTATTGACTGGTAAATGAGTAAACAAGATGTGGCATATGCACACAATATCATATCATCCAGCCCTCAACAGGAAGGACATTCTGACACTGTTATGACGTGGATGTCCTTGACATTGCATTAAATGCAATAAGTAAACCCAGAGGTTTGTATAATTATCCTTCTATGAGGTTCATAAAATAGCATCATAGACACAGAGAGTGGAATGGTGGTTTCTGAGGGATAGGAGGTGTGGGGAATTATTAGTTGATGGGGACAGAGCTTCAGTTTAGAGAGATGAACAGGTTCTGGAGATGCATGATGATAATTATACAAGATGAATGTACCTAATACCATAGGTACAGTCATAGGTACAACAAGATGAATGTATCTAATACCTTAAAAATTATTGAGATGGGAAATTTGGGGTTATGTATTGGTGAAATTATTAAGGTCACTCCATGTAGTTAAAAGGGAGGTTTATTTTATGGGGTAACTTACAAGTGAAGGGATAGTTTACAGGGTCAGGGAAATGTGTAGCACAGTCCGGCGGTGTTCTCTGGAGAACTCTGCTCGGTCTACCTCCAGTGTCCAGGGTCCAGGAACCAAGAGAGCCGGCGCATCCGGATCTCGGGTCTTCAGCGTCCTCTCTCGGCCCCACCTCGTAGGCATGACAGTTACCAAAGCCTCAATGGGTGTTGGAACTTCCAGATCAAAGGTGGAATGGCTACCCACTACAGTTATGTATATGTCACATAATTAAAAATGCTATTTCAGGGACTAGAGAGACGGCTCAGGTAACGTGGGTAAAAAGACCCTAACTCAGCGCTAGTACCCACATAAAAACAAGGCCTGGAGGTCCACATATGGGACACCAGTGCTGGGAATAGGAAGGCAGCAGCGACAGGCAGATCCCAGGAGCTTGCTGGCCAGTCAGTCTAGCTGGAATGTTAAGTTCCAGGGTTAATGACAGTACATATCTCAAAAACTAAGAATGATAGAGGAAGACATTCAAAATTAGTGAACACACACACACACACTCGGAGATTTCATATGCCCCTTTGAAAACAACATAGGCTTTTGGGTTCTTTCTAAGAAAAGAAAAGAAAAATGGAGATTCTTGGAAGTGCCTGGGTTTATAACCACAAAATTGGCTCTAAATGCCTTTTGTTCTACTAGTGAAGTTTGCCTGTGTGCGTCAGTCAAAACATTTCCTGGTTGTATTGTTGTTGTTTGTCTTGGGGGAAGGTTGGGGGTTGGTTTTTCATTTTTCATTTTTTTTTTTTTTGTCTGTGAAAACACCAAATGTGAATTCATCTATTTATATCAGAATGTATTTGGGGTGGGGGTGGTCTTCCTAATCTGACAGTAATGAATACGCTATTTTTTTAAATTAAATGTTTTAGTCGTCCCATGCATATTCTACTTTAGTCTTGGAAAATGGGTGAGGATCGTAGAGACCTTTACCCATCTGAATGACAAAGCGATATTGCCCCTCCCCCAGGATATTACCTTTCTTCTGAAGCTTCCAACACTCTGCATCTTGGGTGTTCCTCTAGTCCTGTAAGAGGCAGTCTTATTCTAAATTAGTAAGAGGTGCGCTTTCCTGGGTGACATCCTTCTGGGTGCTGGGAGGTAGAACACTGAATCCTGTTAGTCAAAGGTGTCGTAGGAGCAGAAGGCAGACAAGTCAGGGTGCTAAGCTCCGCAGTGGGTGGCTGTGAGAGCGGAGGAGTGGGGTAAGGAAGTCCACTGAATGATCCAGAGACCTTCGTGGAGGAGCTGAGAGTTAGGTTTAGACTTGGAGAGCCAATAAGAAGTGCAGACAGAGTCAAGGACCATGGAGCTTCTCACTCATTATCGTTGTGATTGTGTGTGTGTGTGTGTGTGCGCGTGCGCGCGCGCGCACTGAGGTTATGAACAAGCATTGCCACAGCTGTGTTTTCTGTCATGTGGGTTCTGGGGATTGCATTTCTCCCATCCCTGGCGTGAAGGTAGTTCATGACACTAGCATGCTTTGTGTAGTGTTGTTATTCATGAGGATTGCTCTGCACTTCATGTTACCCTCTACTTTTTTTTTTCCCCTTAATAGTTTTACAACCAAAGATGAGCTGGGGAAAGCTGGACCTCTTGGGCAGATGGGAGACTCTTCAGAATCCTTCAGTGCCTCGGAGGATGAGGCCCCAAGAGAGTACCAATCCAACGACTCTGACTCAGATGGACCCATCTTGTACACTGATGATGAGGAGGAAGAGGATGATGATGATGACGGCAGTGGAGAAAGTAAGAAGTTTTCTAAGGAGTAGAGGAGTCGGTGGGGTACAGAGGGCCACCTCCTGTGCAGCACAAAAGCCTTGTCAGCCGCCACCACCCAACCTTCTCCTCCCTCACCTTCTCTCAAATTAGAAATACGGCTGTCCTAGCTAAAACTGGTGGCAAGCCTCTAACCCTAGCAACATGGGAGGGAGGTTGGGGCAAGACCATAGCAAGTTCAAAGCAAGCCTTGGGTACAGAGCGAGTTCAGGGCTAGCCTGGGCAACTTCATGAGACCATGTCTCAAGCTTAAGTGTAAAAACAGGCATGGAGGATAGTATAATTCCGTAGGTTCAATTCCCAGTACTGAAAAAAAAAAGTGTGCCTGTCCCCGAAGTTTAGCTCATGATGACAGCTATTTTCAGAAGAGGATACGACATAGATTGTCACACCTTTGACAAATGAGTTAGACTAAATATTTGTCTTGATACCAACAATCTAAGCTTTCTAAGAACAGAGGTTTTGTTTTGTTTTTTTCTTTCTATGCAAGTCAAAGGTGGCCATCCCTCCAGGTATGTTCTTGAAAAAAAGGGTGTCATGGGCAACGGTGGGGGTTCCTTGGCCTGCTGGAAGTGTTAGAAAATTTCACTCATTGTCTGCTGTGGCTTAAAGAGAGAGGAGAGGGGAGTGAGTCATGAATGACAAACACTTTTTTGGAATTAAAAATGCTCACTCGTCCACCATTGCAAAGATAGGATGTCTTCTAGAAAGGAAGGATCCCAAAGGGGAATGAAGGCCATGGACTGTGTCTAATTAGATGACTGGAGTGTGCTGTTACAATGTTGTTGTTGTTTTAAACTTAGGAGGAGCGTGATGTAGGAGGAATTCACTGTGGGATTGAATTTATAGATGATTAAAAGTTATTAGTATATTAGTGATTCAATAGAAATGTATTAGATTTCCTCTCTGTAGCATCCATCTGATAGCTACTGCCTGCTGGGAGTTTAAGGATGCCTGGGTAACTAAGAGTTAAAGCATTTGTATATAGGGTAGGCTCCTTGCCAGCATGACGCCTGGCTCGGGGGAAGGGGATGACAAGGATTAACTGTACAGAATAAAGAGCGAGGATAAGCTTTTGACTTGAAAAGAAAGCAAAAGAGTTGTGCAATCACTGATTTCCATGATCCACCAAATCAGCAGAATAAACCTCAACTATCTCCGTCCAGATGATGAGGTGATACTTCCAAGCTTGTACGGCTTTTTTTTTTTTTTCAGAACATTAAAAAAAAAATACTTCAGTTCTTTTTCAAAATGAATTATCTCCAACTCAAAAATCCCTCCCCCGCTTTTGACTGATTAAGTTTCCCCTCTTGCACGCAAGTAAAGAATTTGGCTCAGGTCCTGTTAAAGTCCAGCCACATGTAACCAAAGCCCTGGTAGGGTAAAAACTGATGTACCTGTATTTCTGCCCTCTTTCAATCTTCAGGTGCTTTGGCAAGTAAGATACGACGAAGGGACACTCTTGCCATAAAACTTGGCAACAGACCATCCAAAAAAGAACTGGAGGATAAAAACATCCTGCAGCGAACATCTGAAGAAGAAAGACAGGAAATAAGACAGCAGATCGGGACCAAGCTAGTCAGGTACTTGCTGGCAGTGTGAGTGCAGGAGTGACTGATTGTAGTCATCCCAAAGTCTCCTTTCTGCCTGGGGTCTTGGTGAATTCACCAGGTTCAGGGGCTCCTGTCCAATCCAGTCTTATAAATTTGGTCTCAGATGATAAACCAGCCACTCAAAGGATTTGCCCTCTGGTCAGTTAGCCAGTAGCTTTGAGATCTCCAGAACGTGTAGCTCAGAGGTAAACAGACTTTAAAAAAAAAAAAAAAAAAAAAAAAAAAAAAAAGATCAGTTATGAATTCTCAGACTTTGATGGCCGGCTGGTCTCTGTTGGAGTTATTCAACTGTGCCGTTGCATAACAGAAGATGTAAATAACATATAAACAAATGAACACGAGACTGCGTCCATAAAATGCATTTACCAAAAGGGGTAGCACAGGGGATCTGGCTTGCAGTCCGCAACTTGCCCAGTCTCTGTTCTAATCTGAGGACTTACTGAGATTTACATGAAAAGTGTGAGGTTCCATCATGTGGGCTGTGAGACTGGAGAAATACCAAGCTCACTGGCCTAGCCTTGTCCTGGTCAAGTAAGCATAGCACTCTGTCCAAACACCACCCTTTAGCTTGGGATGAGTGGGCCATCAGGCATCACTCCTCGCTCCCTGCTGCCCATGTGTGCTATAGGCCTTCTGTTTTTTGCCACGAGTGACTTCAGAAGTCCATTGAACATGGATTTTGAATAGCAGTTCGTTCCTAGGACAGAACTGTTTCTGATACCAGCTTGAGCACACGCAAGTGTCACTGGTTTCTGCTGATTTCTCTCACTCTGCACACCAACCAAGGTCTATCACTAGGAGAAGAGAACCAGATCAGGATATGAAGATGGGAGGAAGCTGCTGCCCTTGCTTAGAAGCAGGAGGAGGTTCGGACTAGGGCTGCCAGGGAGTATTGCTGTTCTCCATAGGGAGAGAATCTCCAAGGCCCTTCTCTGCTAAAAGGGAGACTTTCAGGAATAGCACCTGGGGCTCCTATCAGAAGGGAAGGCTCACCTCCCTAAGGAATCCAGGAGGAGGCCAAGGGGTGTGCTGTCACCAGCTCCAGCAACTCCCTCTAGGACTCAAAAAGAAGTCCTGAGTACTTTGCCAATGATCTCCTTCTCACTGGAGTGTGTTCACCTCAGCCCTAAGCCTGGGCCATTTCCTGCCTCAGGAAAGAGCTAGCAGAAGTCAAAGGAACTTCATGTCAAATTAGTCTTCTTAATGAGTAAAAGCAGGAGCCCCTGAGGCCTCAAGAGATAAAGGGACTTTCTGGAAACTGTACCGTTTCTTTATAACAGAAGCAAGTTAGGATCACTGTTCATCTATGATGGATTTCTTTTATTCCATCTCTTCTACACCACATACATGCAAACATGTGACAAATGTGTTTTATTATTTTATTGCCTTTGTTTATGCTTTGTTGTGAAAATTTTTAATCATTGAAAAATAATGCATATAAAATGATAGCAAAATAGGGTAAGCTCCCTTAAATGCAAAGAATATTAGTATAGTTTATCATCGTAAAGGATTTTTAAAAAGTGAGCACTGTGCCAGGATAATCGCTCACTTAGTAAAGCATTTGTTGTGCAAGCGTGAGCCTGGGCTCCATCCTCAGCTCCTAGGTAAAAATTGTATTATCTTACAAAAACCTGAGACAAGCCAGAATTAAAGGTTTTTATAAATTATGTTAAATACATTAGTACCTAGAAAAAACCTAAAATCATTTTTTAAATGAGCAGTTTCCCTCCTCTTTTCATACTAAATGTCTAGTCATAGTTACTTGTAATGGAAGAAAGCTATACATTATAGGAACAAAATATTGTTATTATTCCTATTCATATGCCTAGAAAACTCTGAGAAAGATAAATCTGCTACATCGTAACTTCTGCAAGTCCAAATATCTGAGGTTAATCAATGAACGTGAGCATCATGGTAACACTGTCATCATAGTAATACAGACATTGGCACAGAACGGGAGAATATTACAAGTGGGAGAGATAGCAGTCACAGTATTTTCAACAGCCCTTTTAATATAGCCAACTGTTTATTTAACAGTTGAGGCTCCAAACACTTCCCGTCCAGACAGCCACGATGGATGGAATGAATTTAGAAAGGAGAGAGAGAGTAAACATTTGTATCAGTGAGGAAAACTCATCAGGCAGGTTGACCAGATGTACTCCTAGTGTGAAGTTTGAAGGAAAGTAGCTGCATTTTACAGAATCAGAGCATTGAGGATGTTTCAGGTTTATGAAAGGAAACCAGACAAATGCCATTTCTTCCTATGTGAGCTAAAGAAAGATCCAAGCTAATTCACTGAGATGCAATGAAAGACCCTTGAAGGCATGTTTCAAAGATGCTTAAGGGTGTGAATGATAGACTCAATAGTGAGAGAAGACTTGGCATAGTCAGAGTGTCTGGGCTAGGGTGGAGCCCAGACGTAGAGGAATTGCTTAGCAAAAATAAGACCCTAGGTTTGATCCTTAGCACTTCAAATGAACAACGAATGAATGAATGAATGAATGAATGAATGAATGAATGGAATGTGGCCTTATTTAGAACTGAAAAAAAAACTACTGGCAAAAAATATATCTAAAACAAGACAGAAGATAGCCATTGCTTGATGCCATTGATAAAACAGTTCTTATATTTAAAGCTCTTACTACTTGTATCACATCAAGAACCTAGTAAAATGAAATGTTTGCTTTTGTCTTTAATTGTATACACTAATTGAACCAGCAAAGCACAATTAAAAACGAAACCTGAGTTTATGGGGAAAGAGCATACATTGTTCTTGATCAGTATTTTTGAAGCAGTTTAGCACTGTGATAAAAATATCTATAAAGGTATTTCTTTGCATAATAATTCCATTTGGGGAACATATGAATGGGGGGAAGGATCTACAATGATTTATTTGAAGGACTTTTTATAAAGATATATGTTATAAGCCTGTGGATAGCAAACAACAAGTTAAAACAAACCAAGAATGAACCAAGTAGACAAAACCAGGACAGTGATAGAGAAAAGGGGGAAAAAATAGCAGTGTAGCATACTGTCACTGAACATCAGTCCTCTGTCAGTTTCATCAGGGATTTATTGGAGATAATGCTCAGGCTTCCACGGGAAGAACAGAAGTGTGAGCATAGATTAGAATGGGTGGAGATGTCTCCATTTCAGTCCTAAACATCCACCTGGGGGACCACCTCTATCTTTTATGAACTAGTATTCAAATGCTACCCATAAAATATTTAATATCTTTGTGAGTACAGACATGATCTATAGCTTTAAAATTTTTTAATATAGTAGTGTTTGTTCTTAGTAAGATATAAATGTTAAAGAGTTGCTTTCAGTGAACACAGCACACCTTATGCCAGTGAACAGCTCACACGGTTCAAGCGTAGATAACACAGTTTAAGTCAAGTGAGATTGGAGCGGATCTTGACCCCAGCGTTTGCTCATGTTTTAATTTAAGCAAGTCAGTTCATCTCCCTTTCTTTGTCTGCAAGGTGGGAGCTGGCCCTTGCCTTGCTGAATTGTTTTGAGGATTCCCAACACTTTAAGCATCTAGTATGATACAAGGGCTGTTTGATACTCTCCTGTGGGGCTAAAAAACCCAGAGGCTTTCACTCTTAATGCCAGCCAACCGTCAAGGTCCCATGTTAATCAACTGTAGGATTTTAGAAGGTAGGAAAGGAAAAGAAAGCATTCCAGAAGAAGGAAGTTCCTTCAGGAAGAGAGAGCTAGCACACTTGGGACAAACTGTAGACCATGGACAGCACATACACGTAGCACACGGTGTAGTCATGACACAGAATCCAGCTGCATAGGGTACCATTGCTCCCTGGAGCCTTTTGTGGACTCAGCCCCTCACCTTAATTTCAGAGTGGTCCCAATGGAGATCTAACTTCAATGAAAATTTGGGAAAACATTTGAAGGATAACTAGTTGGTTGTGGTCCCAACATTTAGAGTTGGCTGTGTCTAGTAACTATATGTATATTCATCTTAACTTACACAAATTCGGCCTCCATCCTGAGGCAATCTTTCACAGCAACGAACAACAAATTAATCACGTAAAGAAGACCAAGAACAAAGTTATAAGGAGTTTCTAAGAGTTCCTGGTCTCTTGTAAAGCAGTTAACTACTAATCCTGGTGAGCCTGGCTTATCTCAACAGCAGGGAAGAAAGGGGCCGCATAGCTTAAGATAACGTTGTATGGAATATATTCACTTGCAGTGCCTGATGCAGGCTTTCCCTTCAAACCCTGAGCAGCATAGATTGAGCAACTCATACATTGGCGTGAACTTTGCGGCAGCAGCAGATTTGAGGCCCCAGTACCCTGTACATTAATTATAAGCAAGCTATCAGCTCAGCTGCTGTAACATGTCAGGAATACCGGAGTTCAAGCAATGTATGTTGATTTCTTTCATACCAGACAGTCAGAGGAAGCTGGACCACCCAGCATGATGGGAAATTTCTCCTCCTCTTCTCCTCATAGACCTAACACCCCGACTCCTGTTTTGTGCATTTCTTATGGCCCTGGGGAATCTTATCTTCAAGATCAAAGCAGGCTTATAATACCATGTTCAAGTGTAGCCTGTGCAAGAAAGAAATGGGGAGCAGGGACTGGCAGGGACTGCACACTTATCTGTATTGAGGTGGGGGGCAAACAACTTAACAAAGCTCACTCTGCTCATGTCCCCTTGCAAGAAGTCAGTCGCATCCCACACCTAGCTAAGGAAGCTATGATCTGTAGGCATTTGCCCAGACAAAAAGTCAGATGCCTGTCTTCCAAGGATGGGTGGAGAAGCAGAGACACGTGGAAGTCTAAGCCACATTCAGTAGTCTACAAACAGGAAGGAGACATTTATTTTACAGGCTTAAAAAATTGTTTTTATTTCTCAAGATATAACAATGGCTAGCTTTGCTGGTTCATTAGTATCTTCTGCCAAATGGACCTCACTTTAACATAAGATGTATTCATTTTGTAAACTGTAGCATATCATCTTGTCATTGTAGAAGACTCAGCCAGAGGCCAACAACAGAGGAATTAGAGCAAAGAAACATCTTAAAACGTGAGTATGTGTTGGTATAGCATGATCCCTCAGGTGATCAACAACAAGGTACCCCAGGGACAACCCATCCATCAGGAGGGAAACATGATTCACAACTGACTGGAATGGCCCATGTATGTCATATATATTCATAGACGTTTACATATTTAAAAAAAGAATTTCTTGGTTTTCATATTTCATTTTATGACTTTAAGACTGATATTCCCTAAAGTGGAGTCCTGGCCATAGCAATTATTTCTGAGAAAAATGAAATTTATCCCATGTGTTCTTTTGCCCAAATATTAAAGCAAATGCTCTAGTCTACTTTCAAATAACTGCCAAAGAAAGAATCCACAAGAAAATCAATCAAACATTCCTATATTGTTATGAATAATACAGTTTGTTGCTAGGTTGGACAAAAGTCCCAGTTTAAAATGATGGTTAGAGGATTTCTCAAGGCATTTCATTTTCCATTGTTGTGATAGCTCTTCTTCTTTCTTGAATTCTTTGTGGTTTCTTGAGCCTTAAAGACTTCTCCATTCATTTCCCACTTGATTTTTCCATTCTGACTTCTGGTGGCAAAGTGTGGGAGATCCCACTAGAAACGCAGTTTGTCCTACCATTCTCGGGGAGGCCGCTAGCCTCAGTGAGTGAAAAAGCAAGCCGAGCTGTACTCCTAGAGCTTAGCCTAGTTCCAGAGGAGCTTTTTAGTGTATGAAATACCAAAAGACAGGGACGATCAGCCCTTGGGGCAGACTGCAGTAGTAGTGAGCCATTGGCATGGGGACATCCTTTTCAACCAAGCCAGCAGAGTACAGTCAGCCTGCTGGATGACCCCATGCTTTAACATGAGTTATTATCTTCTGTAAAGGAAAAAAAAAAAAGATTTTTGTAGCATATTTATAGGGCTTTTGCCGTAACTGAAACAACCCAACAATGAGCATTTACCAGTGCAAGGAGGACCAACCACCCAGTCTGTAGCGTGTCTCCCCCGCTGTGCTTTTTCTGGCTATTTGTGAGTAGAAGTTGAATAGCACCCATCAAAGTGCCTGCTAATATGCAGAAATGCCACTTGGAAAGACAAAGAGGTGATAGCTACAACCTAAGCATTTTTACCTGAGCAACATCTAATGTTGACATGAAAACAAAACCCTAAGGTGTCAAAAGTGTTGAGGAGTTCCCAGGACATACTCGCTAAGTTCAAGTTTAAGCTCTAGGAGGAATGCAAGCTCCTACAAGTACAGAGGGTATGTCTTCTTGGATGTCTGATGAAATACTTCGAAAAGAAGGCCTTGCAAGTTCTGGTAATCCTGTCCTTTGGGACTGATGTGCCAAGCCACACTGGAGTTTAGTTATTTGAGGAACTCTTTCATGGATCCGGAAATTTATTGCATGTTGATCTTAAGTGCTGTATTGGCTTCTGCACCCTCTGTTTTCCTGGAGGTTCGGGAAAGAGTGAAGCCCCAAAGTCAACTTCAGACTTGACTCCAGCCCTCTTTTACTTCCTTCTAAGTTCATGTTGATTCTGGACACTGGAGGTCCTATTTCCAGTCTAGAGAGGCTGCTAACTGGCTCCTGATCTCCTGACATGGGCCAAGGGAAGCAGGCTGAGCTGGGGGCAGTGGCGGGTTGGGGATAGGTGGGTAGTGTTCTTTCCAGTGAGCATCGCAGGGACTTAGCCCACAAACACTTCATTCATTCCCCTTCTGCATTCCTCCATACTTTTTCCTCTTTTTGCTTGTTTATTTCATCTCAAGGTTTTGTTCAAAGGCAGCAGCAGTATCAAAATAAAGACACCAGAAAACTATCTGTGACAGTATGATTTTTAAGGTCACATCGACCATTTCTTGGGGCCTAGGAAACCGATTGAAAGCATAAAGTATTCAATAGTTCTCTAATCAAAACCCACCACCCCTTTAGTAACTGTGACTGAGATGGCAGGAAATGCCAGTAGCTGTTCTGTGAGGACATGGGACAAACTTGATGTCTTAGCTCCATGTCCCTTATACCCCACACTTGCTTTCTTCCCTATGTTAGTTAGAGTGGTTTTCTTTAACTGCATTTATATTGTGTAACATATAAACTATATAATATGTATAAGTACATATTATGTTATATAACATATAAACTATATTTGTACTTGATTATTCGTTTTCAAACCAGTCCCTTAAAATCGAGAACATACGTAGAGGTATCTTTTCCTGCCTCTGGCTGATCAGGAAAAGGGATATGGACAGGACATCTTTTCCATATGGAGCCTGAGAAAGGATGCAAAGCTCCTGTGTGCAGCTGTGTCTTTCCAGCTGTGTTTTCCATCCAGAGAGGGGTGGGGAAAGACCCAGGCCACTGGGTTCTGAATCTTTTTCTTCAACAATTAACTATGAAAAATTTTAAATCTATAAAAAAAATTGAAGGAATTTTATGGACAGCAACTAATTAACCATGTGTCTGCCATCCACATTCTACTATTGACATCTTTATCATATACTACCCATCCATTGACTTATGTTCACTAACATATATCTGCATGAATATATATATATATGTTTCAAAAGTTTACAAATGTATTTTCGTTTGTTGAAAATACATCCATGGGGCCAGTGAGATGGCTCAGCAGGTTAAGACTCTGGCACCAAGTCTGACAACTTGAGTACAATCCCCAGGCCCCACATGAATCTACATGAATCCACTTCTACAAATTTTCTTCTCTCCACATGCGTGCTGTGGCAGTGTGCTTGTGAACATAAATAAATAAATAAATAAATAAATAAATAAATAAATAAATAAATAAATAAATAAATAGATGGATGGATAAATAGATGGATAAATAAATAGATAGATAGATAAATAGATAGATGATAGATAGATAGATAGATAGATAGATAGATAGATAGATAGATGTTTAAGAGCTAAAACAAAACAAAAACCCACTCACATGGAAACGTGTCAAGCGGCAAACAGATAAAGGAAACCAGGAAGAACATGTGGGGTGAGGCCCAGGTCATTGCACACAAATCGATGGTTCAGGGGTGCACTTCGGTTCTGGTCGCTGCTCTTGCTCTCTTTTCCCTCTTCTCTCCCTCACACCATGCGGGGGCCACCCTGGCTAGGCAGTCAGGTTTCTGCAGTGCCCGCTGCCTTGAAAGCACATGTATTGATGGAGTGTTTATTCAGACGCTTCCCTGTGGCTGTCTGAAGTGACGCCCTTCCGCTCTGATGCAAGACACTGACCAAGAGTTCTGTCACGTCCTTCATGAAAACCCTTCAGCCCACCCCAGTACCCCAAACAGTTTACGTCGTATTGTACAGTCAGTCCTCTAATTAATCAAAAAGTGAAGGGGATGTACCCTAAATGAACATCTCGGTGAATATTTAAGTACCAATATCAAGATGTCGCCTTGTCCCTGTGCCATTCTGCAAAGACTCAGAAGTTACCCCATGGCAGCTCCCCTCCATCCCTCATCCTCTTTAAAAGTATCACTTCAAACATGGGAAATGTTAAAGGCCAGTTAGTGCCTAGTGTCAGGGAAGAGTTCCCAGATAGTAAAACCCTGTTTACTTAAGCTTCCTAATCTGCTCTTCCTTTCTTAAACGTCACTGTCACTTTGTTGTACAACATCCTTAAAAGGGTAAAACTAATATTCCCTTTAAAGAAAGGACATTTTACATAAGTAGTGAAAAACCTTTGTTTTTTTTTTTTGTTTTTTTTTTTTTGTCTTTGAAAATGCCTTTAAGAAATGAAGCATAGGGCTTGGGCAGCTGGAGAGGTGGCCTAGCAGTCGAGGGCACTGGCTGCTCTTGCAGAAGACCTGGGTTCAATTCCCATCATTCACGTGTCAGTTCACAACCATCTGCAGCTTCAGGTCCAGGACATCCAGTGCCCTCTCCTGACCTCCGTGGACACCAAGCACACACATTGTGCAAACACAAGTGAAGGGAAAACACTCATAAGATAAAATAAATTAATTTCATTTTTTTAAAAAAATAGCTTTAAAAAACAAAGAAAGAAAAAGTGAAGCATGGTAGGCATATAGGAAGAAGTGACTAAAATTATACTTAAGGATTATATTATTTCCTATTGTTTCATCACAGTTCTTGCCTTGTAAAGCTCTGATTTGAATTACATTACCAACAAGTTTGGAATTTGTGTAATATGTATAATAGACCGTTCACAAGCTTCGTTCAATTCACATTAAGTAATTGGCCCTTTGGATACACTTTAACAGTGTAGAAAGACATGTTTCTGTGAAGCAGTCACCCAAGCTTACGGTCCATTCATAATAAAAAAAAAAAATCCAAGTTATAACCAAATCCATGTGATGCAGGGACTTGAAGTGTCTCTTGACTGAGGGTGATTTCGGTTTGTGTCACTATATATAACTACACGGATCATCCTCTTCACATGGAAATTAGAAAATGTATTTCAGAAGAAAACAGAAAAGTCATTATGTCCAGAGAAGAAAAAACAAAACATGTATAGAGAATACAGCCTGCTCAATAAGCAAATACCTGTAGGTTCTGCATATACTCAAGACTAACTTTTTACTCTTGAAGCCAGTAACCTTAGTGGAGAAAAGTCCATTTGAATTTTTATAAGAAATACAGTTTGGAGTTAGGTGAATTGCTCAGTCAGTAAAGTGCTTGCTGCACAGGCATGAGGACCCAGGTTCTGTCCCCAGCACCCCCTTAAAAAGCTGGATGTGACGGGGCACACTTAACCGTGTCAGCGCTGGTGAGGCAGAGGCATCTGGGTTCTTGGGGCTCTCTGGTGTCTGGCCAGACACCGCAGCCTCGTCATTACCCCTCAGGTCCTAGTGAGAAACACTGTCTTAAAAACCAACGTGGGTAGCCCCAGATGATGACAGTCAAGGTCCTCTGACCTCTGACCTATATTATACTACACTATATATAGAGAGAGAGATTAAAAAATAAAACTTTTTCATAAAAGAGAATTTTTCTGAAGACTTAGTTGATTCTGAAGACTACACTAGACTCTTTAGAATATAAGTATTGTACATATCCTGCTCTAAAGTAAAACCAATGCCTTACTTAACGCAGATGAGATACAGGAAGAAACAGACAGAAGCTTTGCAAATAGGCATCCCATAAATCCCGAAGGCTGTCTGTTTCTTTAAGAATTCTGAACTTTTTTTTTTTCAATCCCATCTGTTGGACTGCATGAAATTGCACTACTTGATGAAGCACCAGAGAAAAAGACGACTTTGGAAAGTTAAACTCACAAGAAAATAAATAATTTCCACCCACAGTACATCTTGACCCCATTCAGAACATTGGTTTAAAAGCCAAGTCCCAAGGAATGCTTACATTTTGCTTCTATGGAAACATAGGAAGACAAGTCAAATATTTTGGTTGGGTTTGAATGGAAGTCAGCAGCTTGGACGTGCATGGGATGGTTCTAATTTGTTCTTTTAATGTGCCTTGGAGTTTTCACATGAAGATCAGATCCAGAAGTAGATTTTTATCTGAATTCTGGTATATTGTGTTTCTAAGACCATGAGGTGGTCAGCAATAGTATGGGCATAGAACAAGAAATCAGGAAGCAATGAGGTTTAAAATCAGTGAAGAAAATCAGCCAGTTCCATAAAGAAGAATCCTTGCATACGTGCACACGTATTACATGTGTATGATCACTCTTTCTGCAAAATCCTTTGATACATTTCTAAGGTGATGGCTTCTCAGCATATGCCAGAGCTGGGCAAATGTTCCTGATAGACTTTTCTTATCACACGATCATCACTAATAACTGTACTTATGCCTTCCTCCCCTAATAAACAGAAAAGAACGAAGAAGAGGAGCAAGAAGCAAAAATGGAACTGAAACGGAGACTCAGCCGGAAGGTGATGATGTTATTACTGCTATTGAGCATGTGTGTTCTGTGATACAGTTTATTTTGTTAGCTACAAGCCTGCTCTTTACATGTGACTGGGATGTTTAGGGATGAGCGCTCCTATTAGGTCATAGTATGATCCAAGGCATTCAAATCAATAATGCATAAAAATCAGTTATTTTTCTCTTTGCATGCTATGTTCATTTTGAAAAAAAATAACAGTGTGTACATTGCATTTACTGATTATGACAATGTGTATTTTAATTTTCAAAGGTTTAAATACAAGAAGGAAAATGACATATGCAAATCTTCCATTTAGAGAGCCAACATTAGCATTTTAGTATATTTTTATGTCTTTAATGAGATTCAAAAATACTCACAGTTTCCATTTAGTCTTGGAAATACTAAATAAGTATTTTGTGATTATTAATGGCTTGTCACTGTTCTGCAGCAGACCTGGGTAACTAATTCATGGGGTGAATTTGACCACAGTGTTACCCAAATTGACAAATGGCTTATCTCTAGAACTCAGGCCATTGTTTCCACTTACTTACAAAAACACAAACCTGATTCCAAGGCCACGACTTTCGGTTTCTGTGTTTAAAAAAAAAATAATAGCCTTTGGAAAAATTAAGGATGATCAGAATTTATATTTCATTATAAATCTAAAGATATATCTTCCATACCTGGAAGAGAGCAGGATGACTAACCTATGACCCCATAGTCGAGCATGTGGCCTGACTCACATTGTTGAGGGCTGGCTGGGGTGCTCACAGCAAAAAGCATTCCAAGGTAGGTCTGGGTTTCTTTCACATATAGGATTATTCCAGCCTTATTCTTGGTGCTTGTAAATCAAAGACACCCCCAGGGCTAGCCACATTAGATATGATGATAAATTTGAATGGGACAGAAAGATTGCAAGGACTGTTCTCCAGGAAGCCTCCTTCATCTGCCTGTCAGCTGTTCTGGCTGTGGGTGGACAATGCAGGACCTGTGTCCTTCTCCCCAGGAAGGCCACACTGTAGCTCCGCCCTTCTTTGAGGCACTGCTGCTGAGAACACCGCATTTCTACATATATGCCAGGAAAGCCAGAAGCAGACACTCCTCTCCACTTTTCTAGGAGTTTCAGAGTTTCTGTCTCAGTCTGTCAGCCACCACGATAACCATCCTCGAGCTGTATTACTGGTGGGCCTTTGCCACCGTGTGTTCCTGTGTCAGAGATGCCAGGCAAGCCTTAGTCTGGGCGCCAGGCATGTTGTGGGGAATCGCACAATACAGACGGTTGCCAAAGGCTGACCTAGCTAGCAGTGATGATTTTCTGGTCTGGAAATGAGGGCACGCTGCTTTCTAGGTCTCATTACAAATTCCCAAGATGCCGTTGCTTTTCTTTTAATACCTGAAAGTGACCTTAACTTTGAAGTGTTCCAGACAGAAAACTTGCCGCCTAGAGGCTATACACGTGTAACTGAACTCTGCCTTTCCCTCCTACCCTCCTGCAGCTCAGCCTAAGACCTTCTGTGGCAGAGCTACAAGCCCGAAGGATCTTGCGATTTAATGAGTATGTAGAGGTCACGGATTCTCCCGACTATGACCGCCGGGCCGACAAGCCCTGGGCCAGGTTGACACCTGCAGACAAGGCAAGTATCTCAGTGACCTTTTGTGTTTCCAAAACCTGCATACTCCTGCTCGCCCATCCTAGCATCTCTCTCCCTCTGAAAGTCTAAACACTTACAAGTGGTCATGTGGCGTGATAGCAATACAGTCCTTTCAACTGGACTTCAGAGAAAGCTCGCCCTTAGTTGCTTTGTAGCCTGTCCTCATTCAAGCGTAGTTGAGTTCATTCATAAGCCTAAGTGAGTAAACTCCGAATGAAAGAGGGGCGTCCAAATGAAGTCTGTTTCTTTAATTTGGGGAGGAGTTTATTATTATTATTATTATTATTATTATTATTATTATTATTATTATTTAAAAATGTGTTTTTTTATTACTTATGTGATTTGGTATTTTGCCTGTATGTATGTCTGTATGACGGTGTTTTGGTATCCTGGAACTGGAGTTATAGACAGTTGTGAGCTGCCTTGTGGGTGCTGGGAATTGAACCCAGGTCCTCTGGAAGAGCAGCCAGTGCTCTTAAACCATTGAGTCATCTCTCTAGCCCAAGGGGAGTGGGAGGAAATTTTTAACAATTTTTAACCTGAAGGAAGGAGCCAAAACGCAGGGAAGATAAAGTCTACACAAAGAAGAGTTCGAGCAGGACATAATCGTTAGAGCAACAGGCCAACGTTTAGTAGACAGCAAGAGGAGACCAGGGAGGGTGGGATGGTCAGCATAGGCTGCAGCAGGCACCAAGGGAGGAGGCTGTGGACAGATGCCTCCCTGTACAAGCAGCTTGTCAAAGGCATACAGGAAATAGTTTCCACTTCTGTGAGCTGCTGGTCTTCTGCCCATCTTCTCTTGGCTTATAGGATTTCTGTTGATTCATAGGGGTTCTTCATGGATTCATGTTTGTATAAGTTGAAAATAAGCAAGTGCACGCCTTCTTCCATTTGAGGACATTCCAGCTCTGTTTATGGGACTTTTTGGTGAAAAGGGATGCCTTAATACAGTTGAGTGTAGTCAGACTCTTTCCTTTCTGTGTTCATATTGGTTTTGGGGTTTTTTTTTAGCTCTTCATGGTCCAGAAGGAAGGCTCAGCAGGTAAAAGCACTTGCTTTGCAAGCCTCATGACCTAAGCTCCATCCCCAGGACCCCTATGGTAGGAGAGAAATATCTTCCACACATGTTCTGACACAAAGGGCCCTGCACTCACACACACACAGTAAAATAAGTGTGCTTTAAAAGTCTAACCCTCAAGAATGGGTGAGACAGTCATTTGGCTTGATCTGTTTGGGAGGCAGCTGTGCGCTAGTGCCGGGTCCTGGGCTCGTTGCATGAGTTGGCTGTTTGAATCCTGGGACTTATGCAGGGACGCTTGGCTCGGTCTGGGAGGGGGGGACTGGACCTGCCTGGACTGAGTCTACCAGGTCGACCCCGGTCCTCGGGGGAGACCTTGATCTGGAGGAGGTGGGAATGGGGGGTGGGCTGGGGGGAGGGGAGGGGGGCGAGAGGGGGAGAACAGGGGAATCTGTGGCTATTATGTTGAACTGAATGGTGTTGTAAAATAAATTTAAAAAAATATGAATGCAAAAAAGAAAAAAAGAAAGAAAGAAAACAGTGCAAAAATAGGATTTAAAAATTGTATCATATTTTTGTTTAAATGAAATATGGGAAAAGAAAAAAAAAGTCTAACCCTCGAGTATGAGATGTGTCATTAGATGTGGAGAATTAATTGCATTTTTGTTATAAAAATTTTGTTATGAAGCTCTATCTTAAAAAATGACTCATTCTCTAAGGCTTCTTTTACTGATATTATTTTAAACTGTATTAGCAAATTGAATTACTTCAGATTAGCTTAGTACTGTGGATTCAGACCTCAAGCTAGGTGGACAGTAAGCTTATGGGTCCAATGCTCAACCTACATTCCTACCTACCCCATCCCAGCTCCAACTCGAAGTCTCCTTTGGTGTCCTCTGAGGTTTGGTAGCTCAGCACAGCTTTGCATTGGGATGTTCCATTTGGTCTCCCCCATCTTCCATATCTCACCTGCTTTTGAAAATGACTGCTCATATTCGCCAGATTTAATGCCAGTGTCCTCAAGTCAAAGACATTTTCAGTGTTTGCTACCCTTTTCTGGGCTCCCTCTCTTTATTTTGCCCCCTACCTCCCCAGCCCCGCCAAGAAGTTTCTTTCTGCTCTCTTAGCAGCCATTCAATACATTTAAGGTAATTTTTAATGCTATGTTTATCATTTTAATTGTTCTTCAATGGATTAATCAAGGGTTAATCAAGGCACCTAGTGTATCATATTGCAAGAAATGGATTTCTTCCAGTCACTTTCTTTTCAGCTATGGGCTTTCATCTCTCTCCCCTCATTCAGTGACTTTCTAGTTGATACTGCTGCAGTCATGTCCCCATGCAGTAAACTACCCTCAGCATAGTGATGAAGAACAGAGTTCCATAGATCTTACAGATTTCATAGGTTGGAATATATTCAAGGATTATTTGGGCAACTCCGCTTTCCATGAAGTTGACTAAGTTTACTCAGTGTCATCCACCTGGTGACTGGACTACTCTGAGAGGTCCAGGATCGACTTTCCAGTGTGTCTTGAATCTTGGTTGCCATGTTCAGAGGTGGAGCTCAGCTGGACTGCCCTCAGAACTTCCTATACATGGCCTCTTTAGTGTGAGTCATCAGACCTCTTCCCTAAGCTAGCTTCCCTCACAGCAGATATATGTCCCCAGAGAGTGCAGCAAAAGCTCCTTGGCCTTTTCCAATCATCTTTAGATATTTGTACACTGTGTGAAGATGTATCTTCTGTGATTGGTGTGATAAAAAGCTGAACAGCCAATAGCTAGGCAGGAGGTATAGGTGGGATTTCTGGGGAGAGAAAGGAAGAGGAAGAGGAGGAATCTAGTCACGTGAGAGATGCCAGGAGACAGGAGAGGAAACAGGAGGTGCAAGATGTAAGAGAGGTAACCCCATGTGGCAGAAGGTAGATTAATATGGATGGGTTGATTTGTTATAGAAGCTAGTTAGGAGCAAGCCTAAACTATAAGCTAAGCTTTCATAATTAATAAGAAGTCTCCATGTGGTTATTTGTGAGCTGAAGCCCAAAGGAAAAGCTGACTACAGAAGTCACTCAAACTGTATGTCTGCATTGTTCTGTTGGTTCCAGGTGAGTCCTAAGGCCAGCTTAGAACCCAGGGAAGAGGGGAGGAAAGCTCTCCCTCTCGTTAGGAGAGCAGTGAGGTCAGATTGTATAGCCTGAAGGTAATATTCTAGCCATCTTAGAAAAGTATGATTTGCCACATCTATTACCAGCCACCTCATTATTTAAATGCCAACCTTTAGACGGGCCAGATAAACAGTAAAATCCTCCACTGTGCAGGAGTGACATCCTACATGACTAACCGCCCTTCTATGCAAATTCAATTTCCATCCCCCAGAAGAGTCCTTCCTTGACTTGGTTCTGTTCATAGGAGGCCAAGCTCATCCAGCTCAGCTATGATGGGCAGAGATTTTTTTGGGGGTGTGTGTGGTTTTTTTGTTTGTTTGTTTTGTTTTTGGTTCTGGAGAACATTTTGAACTGAGACAAAGATAGGCTTTTGTCTCGGGCTTGTTCAACGTAGGGGACTTAGGCCTGGTCAGGTTTTCTTCTGCAAGCATGGTTTCTGTTCTGGAGTACTCTGAAGACATAGGAGTCTCACATCTCCCTTGAACATGACCCCTGAGCCCCAGGGCAGAGCCAGAGTCCCTCCTGACTTACAGGGGTGACTTGCTTTCCCTCATGGAAATCTCGTACATTTATCCCGAGATGTGATGAAGGTCTGAAGGACAAAATGTTTAGGGCTGTGTTTTTATTGTGTCTGTGTTCCCTATGAGAAGAGTATGTTTTCCAAAAGTAAGAATTTGTTTTAGACAGGAAAAAAAAAATGCATACTTTTAAAGGTAGAATGTAGAAAAATCCCAAAAACAGAACATGCTGTTTATGTGTAGTATGTTTTGTACATGCAAGTGCTCTGTTTGTGTATAGTGTGATTTGGGCATGCAAGTGGTGGGTGTTTGTTGTCAAGTAGATGAATATCCAGACTCACAAACAGAAAGAATCAACAAATGGGACTTAGATCAGTGCAGGCATTTTTATAAATGTCTAAAAATACTATTTTAGACATTTGCCCTACAGAGCAAGTTCCAGGAAAGGTGCAAAGCTACACAGAGAAACCCTGTCTTGAAAAACCAAAAAAAGAAAAAAAAATACTATTTTCTACATAACACTGAGAAAAAAATTTCACACCGCTGTTTTAAGATGAATATACAGGGGATAGGTAGATGGCTCTGTAGAGAAAGTACGCTCAGCAAGCATAAAAACCACAGTTTGGGTCCTAGAGCCACATAGGAGGAAGCTGAGTGTGTCATTTGTACCAGTAATCCCAGCACCAAGGGGCAGAATTCGGTGGATCCTGGGATGCCAAGCAGACAGTCTAACTGAAACAGTGAGTTCTGGATTCATTGAGATATGCTGGTTCAAAAAATAATGTGGAAAGTGATCAAGGAAGACCTCCGATGTCAACATTGGGTTTCCATGGGTGTCCAATGAATGCACATGGGCGTGCACATGCCGCAGACCCCCCACACACACACATGAAGTAGGCATAAAGAAATATGGCCCACATACTCAAAGCATTTTATTTAAGGATGAAAATAGCATGCTAATTGTCATTATAGCAAAAAGTTATTGTGGGTTTTTTTATTACATTTACCTTAAAATACTTCATAACGCCTATTGGTCAGATTCTAAATAATATATTTGATTCAGTAAGTTAATTGATATAAAAAATTCATTAAGTATGATTTAACTGTTGTGTTAAGAATTAGGTAATGAGGAGGCTGGAGAGATGGCTCAGAGTTAAGAGCACTGGCTGTTCTTCCAGAGGACCAGGGTTTAATTCCCAGCATCCACATGGCAGCTCACAACTGTCTGTAACTCCTGTTCCAGATGATCCAACACCCTCACATGGGACATAAATGCAGACAAAACACCAACAATCAGAAAATTAAAACAAAATAAAAATAAATTTAAAAGAAGAATTAGGTTAGGGGGCCAGCAGGATGGCTCAGTGA
The DNA here is from genome assembly GCF_004664715.2 of Peromyscus leucopus. NCBI lineage: Eukaryota > Metazoa > Chordata > Mammalia > Rodentia > Cricetidae > Peromyscus > Peromyscus leucopus. The sequence continues at coordinate 35,064,763 of NC_051085.1, read as the reverse complement.
GTAAAACCATTTTTCCCAAGCCTGACAACCTGAGTTTGGTCTCTGGAACACACATGATGAAAAGAGGTTTTCCTCTGACTTCCACATCCATGGAGTGGTACATGCAGCACCTTACACAAACACATACATGCACACATATGCAAAAATAATAAATGTAGCTTTAAATTAGTTTTATTTTTTTAACCAGGCAATGCTGGCATACCAGCACTCGGGAGGCAGAGGCAGGCAGAGCTCTGTGAGTTCAAGGCCAGCCCGGTCTACAGATCGAGTCAGGATAGGCCCCAAAAGCTACACAGAGACCCTGTCTCAAAAAAACAAACAAAAAAACATTAGTTTTATTTTTCAAGTTTTGATCTCTATATCCCACTTTAAAAAAAAAAAAAAAAAAAAACTAATGATAGTCAAAATTGCAGAAAGCTTACGTTACTTTTTAAAGAATATTAAATTCAAGTATTATTTAGAAGCCCAAAATAATTTCACTCCATGGTTACACAGTTGGACTAAAATTTAAACTACCGATGAGGATTTCAGCCTAAAAATGTCTAGTGAGCTGCTAAAGATGTCTAGTATTGACAAGGACGCCATTGTGCAAGTTGTGAAGGGCCTTGTCACCAAGGACTAGGGAGGGCCCTGGGGAAGGCATGGTGTGCTGCCTGGGGGAACTGCCCACTCCTGGGAGGTCCTGGCAGGGTGCTCAAAGATGTACTGAGAGGAGGTATAAATATATGTTTTGAGAAAAAAAAAAATTCTAGTGAACCAGAATACAGACTGTTTCCTGGTGATACATGGATTCTGCCTTGTTTATTACAACTCTTAACAATATCCTCTAAGGGGCATGAAGATGAAAACCGCCTTGCCAGGAACACACTGTCTAGCCAGCTCCTTGGGAAGACTATGATTTGAATTCTCTGTAGAATGTCATGAGTTGGCTCACAGGATGTACATTCCACTCCCCATGACATTGAGCTTAATGAATCAGCCAGCAATCCACTCCTTGATATCAGCATTTTAGCAAAGAAATAAACAAAAGATAACGAATGGAAGCTCTAGCTAATTCTTCACTCACAACCCATGCTGTCACGTGTGAGATGGCTGCAAGAGCCATATTTCCAACAAATTGCCTGTTGGTTCTTGCCAAGTTGTGCCCCTGCACTGACCAGGGCTGATCAGATGGGGAATGAATGTGGTTACTCACCATTAGCTAAACTTAAACTTAGTTTTAGTCATTTGTGTGTCCTGTGTTTAATTTCCATGATACCAAACACCACTCTCCATGTGGTCTCAGTGCAAACCCCTGGTATGTGGGGTTGTCGTTGCCTCCGTTTTCTTAGAAATTAAATGCAACTGAATGGTTTCCCTGAGGTGGTCCAACCCAGCACCACTGGCTCCAATCCCACTGCCTTAGCCCATCTGTCTTATCTTTCAACAAAACCAGCCCCAGTTACATGTAGATAGAGAGTTATTAGGCCTAAAATCTAGTCTCATCTGAAAGAAAAAAAAAAGTAAGAACAAAAGCTATGTTTACACCCTGTGTACCTGATCAATATAAAAGGTTTCCTTTTTCTTCCTTTGAACCCCGAAGAACTCTTCCTTTTTACCAAAATAGTAACTGTTAGACTAAAAGTAGGCCCTTATTGAGTGGATTTTGAAAGTGAGTACTGTCCCCATAATCAGACAAGTATGTCTTCCCCACAGTGTCACACTTCTCACCATATCATTACATACAACTGACTTGTCACTTCTAAATGCAAACCAGCACACACGTGGAAATGAGGTCATCTGGATTAGCGGGGCCCCAAAGCCCATTTTATTGCATGTATGTATGTAAGACTTGTAGGCTTATGGGTGGCTCCATCACAATCACTTAAGGCACGTTTGGTATCCAGTAGATCACAAGACCCCTCTGGCCTCTGTGTCAACTTCGAATACTGTTTAGGTTATCAACTGCCTTGTAGCGAACTAGCCCAAAGATATTGGCTTAAATTAGTGATAGGTATATATAGCATTTACAAGTTTGTGAGGTAGGAATTCTGGAGCGTATCAACCCAGGGGTTTATTTCCAGGACCACATGGCATTGGTGAGATACTGGGCCTCGAGAACCCACTTCCAAAGCAGTTTCTTCATGAGTGTGTGCATGCTCTCCTGTTCCTTGACCTCTATCTACAAGGCGTCGCGTCCTCCAAAGTCTTTCTTGGTGCTGGGGCCTCTCATCCTGCAGCTTGCTCAGGGCAATCGGGTGTGTTTCATGTGGCAACTGGCTTCTGAGTAGCAAATGTTCCTGGGCCAGGGACAAGCTCACTTTAGACTGGCGTAGTAACATGACACCTTACTGTGTTTCCTTGTGCAAAGTGGTGACATGGTTTCCCCAGAGTCAAAATGGAAGCAAGACACCACATCATCAGAAGGCAGTGACAACATGGCATTGCAGAGGAGAAAATTGTATGTGCCCATGAGTGTCTATCTGGCTTTCCGAGGAAAGCCTTGTATGTGAGGGAATATGGGCACTAGAGGGTTATAAGTCTTATTAATATAAATATTGTGTGGAGCGGGGCACAGTTTGTAGTTGTAGTGATTTATAAACTCCATGTCCCAAGTGTTTCTCTCTGAATGTTTTTCCTGGATTTTGCCAGACTCTTCCACTGGTAGCCAGCCCTCTATTACCAGTAAATCCTTCATCTTATTTATAGTCAACTCTCCTTCAGCACTGTCCTCTTGCATTCCAGTGCATTTTCTGTGATAAAAATGAAAGAGTTGTTAGTCACAAGCCCAAATAATGTATCCTTTTAAAACTTAGTGATATTTTATTGGTAATGATACAGTATTCAGCACATTTTTAAAAATACACTTTGAACTACTATTCTTAATTGTAGAATTTTCATTCCTATTTTCTAAGTGGGAAGATTATCTGGCTTTCTGTTACTGTAAAAAAAAAAAAAATACCCAGAACAGTTAACTTATAGACAAAGTTTGATTCACAGTTCTGGATACAAGGGTCTAAGTGATGAAGGTCTAAGGAATGGGTTTCATATGGTTGGAGTGGGGAGCACATGGTGAGTTAAGCCATTTATATCCTGAGTCAAAAGAGCAAAGAGAAGGTAGGCCAGAGTCCCACAATCTCTTCAGGGGCATGCCCCGAATGACCTCATAAGTCCCTCATAAGGTCTCACCTCTCAAGTGTTCACAGCACCTCTAATAATACCTCCCTGGACAATGGGTCTTGCTACATGGACCTCCAGAGAGCAATCTTCCAACCGCAGCAGTAGGAAAGCTGTAGGGGGAAGTTCCTCCATGAACGTCATACTGCCCTGGGAAACATAGCCAAGACCAACACCCATGGCTTCTGAGTCTAGATAACATGCTTCACACAGCCTCTGCTGAAACCTTTTGTGGGAAGAAGAAAGTTTCAGTGAACACAGAGATGGAATTCTGTGCCCCTGTTCACATTGAAACACTTCTTTCCAAGGAGGAACTTTTTCTAGATCTTTATTCGAGCAACTGTCCAGCTCCTGGATCCAGTGCCAGTTGTTACTATGACCAAAACCAAGTGTCCACGTTGTCATGTCTTGTGAAACATACTGCATTACTGTGTCATGGGGAACTCAGTCTCACAAACAGGCCTCTGCTTTGGCACTTCCAAAAGTTAGTAATAAGAATTATGACTATTGTTTATAGGTTTCCCCAAAGAGACTTCCAGACCTAAAGAATATATCTGGGGAGAGGAGACAGTCTGTGACAACAGAGTTTAATTATCGCATTAAAATATACGTAGGAAGGGAAGCCTGTGACCTGCAGAATGATGGTTAATGATGGGAGAGAGCCATGAAGAGGTCTCGGGGATTTTTCCTATCTTTTCCCTTTTCCCTAAGTTCATTGACTTCCAGCCGCACAGTAGATTCTCCTATCTTTTTGGGAAGGCACTTCCTGGGGTTTATTTTGACATTCTGTGTTTATCCGGAGCCAGTCCCTTAGATGTCATAAGGGTGTTTTATTCCTACTTTTCCTTTTATGTGAAAGACAGCATTCTTTGCGTAAAAAATAGAAAGTTCTGTGTTTGGTCTGAATATAGTGCAATCTACATAGAGCTTAAAATTTTTTTAGTGCTTTTTATATGAGTGAAATAACCTTTGTAGAAAAAAAAAGTAGGAAATAAAAATAAGGCAAAAATTGAAACTAAACCCATGCATAATCCTGCCACTGTCTGTTAACAGACAGCCAAAGTTAGCATTTGGAGGGGTGTTTCAGCTTTCCAGTCTGCATGCATAAGCATTTTGTTGTACATGGCATGGTTTCTGTGTTCCTTAAATAAGGCCTCCTATTTGATGTTTCTCTGAGTGGTTTTAAACGCTGTGCTGAATTTTCAGCCGTTTGTCTAAACTTTCAACATGAAAAAATAAATAGCAACTGCCTGCTTGGTATATTGCTATGGCAGTGAGTCAAAGCTCTGTCGCTGTGGCGGGCGGGCGGGCGGGCAGGCGGGCGGGCTTCAATGTAAAACTTTCCTAGGAACAGGATATGGATGCTCTGAAGAAACCCCTGCCATATAGTCATCAGAGGGTGGGGAAACATTCTGTATGACACACATTTATACCCTACTGCTGTCATCCCCACCAAGGAAGGACACTCTCAGGGAGACCACGCTTGCTTCAGATTGCCTTTTGCATGACTATCCGTCTTCTGAAATGCTTGTGACCCAAGGCGTTGATGGGTTAGGAGTACTTCTAGAATTTGGGATATTTGCAAGGACGTCATGAAATGAGATAGCTGAAGGATGAGGACCCTGTCCACACACAAAATGCATTTTTAGGGCCAGGAGTCTAGCTCGGTGGTAGAGTGCTTGCCTAGTATGCGTGAGGCCTGGGTTCAGTCCCCAGCCCAGCTCTAAAAGAATTCATCCACGTTCCTACACATTGCACACACATCTCCTGAAGATCATTTTACACATTTTTATCATACTTCCACGTTGCAACCATCGCAGGAGGTCAGGTATGGAATTTTCCACTTGTGGCTCACATTAATACTCAGAATATTTCAGATTTTGAAGATCTTCTCATTTTGGATTTTTCTATCAGGGGTGCTCAGACTGTAACATATCCCATTTATTAAATCTGAATCTGAGATAAATTAGTAATTCTTTCCTCTTCCCAAAATATTATGTCACAGAAGAATATATCTGCCTCATGGATGCTGTATACATTAGGAAGATATATGACCTAAATTCTGCTTCATTTTCTCCTGTTTAGGCCGCAATAAGGAAAGAACTCAATGAATTCAAAAGCACAGAAATGGAAGTTCATGAAGAGAGTCGACAGTTTACAAGGTAGGTAGACAAGATCTGGGCTTGCAGATTGAGAATACTCAACATGGTAAATTTCATGGCGGGTGTACTGCGTAGTAATTTAATTTTTTAATGTGGTTTGGCAGAAAATCACCTAATGAAGGTTTCTGCTTCCCTCGCGTTTGTCTTTCTTTGTTCTTTTGGTAAGCTAGAGTCCGGGTGTCAGATTTAAAGATATGGCTGGATGAGATTATCAGTGTCTAGACCTTCCTGGTTGGCTCAGCTGTCTTTAAAGAGCACCTAAACTCATCTCACTGAAAAAAGAAAATTCTACAGTGAGGTCTTAATTTTTTCTTTCATTGAGGTGCAGATCATTCTGAAGGGCTATGTTATGGTTGTCTTTTCAGTTTCCTTTTTGGGCCAAAAAACATCTGCTCTGAAACTGATGTCGTAAGTTCTGTGCCCCAAACAGGTACTAGTGACAGGCAGTGCGGGAACATACGCATTACTTCTGGCTCACCGGATAAGACTTGGGGTAGAAACTGTATTCTTCAGGAGCTAGATCTTATCATGGGAATCAAGTTTGGATTGGCTCCCCAAGTCACGACTGTGACAACCAACAATCCCTGGGGTAGTCAACCTGTCAAGAAGGAAGCCTTCCTTTGACTCACAGATTCAGAGATTGGGGGGGGGGGGAGCATGTTTGCTTGTTTCTACTGCTTTGGGGCTCATGATAAAGCTACACATAACAGTGACTGCATGTGGGAACTCTGTTCATTCCTGCTGTGGCCCCAGGAATGAGAATAAGAAAGAGGAAGAGATGTGGGCCCCATCCCCCTTTCAGGCAAGCTCCCAGTGACTGCAAAGTCTCACACTAGGCCCCACCCTTAAAGCTTACAGCATTCCCAGTAGAGGCAGGCTGAAAATGAGGACTTTAGCACATGGGCACCTAAGATCCAAACTTTCACAACCGATTTGATGGTTTTTCTTCCCGCTACCCTTTGGTTTTACAAAGGACAGAAACTAAAAGGGGATCCCGACTGCTCCTGTTGTCTGATTTCCAGATGTGACAGCTGTTGTATTTATTTACATCTCATACACATAGGAGCTTTACTTTATAGAACAGATGTATTCCTAAAATTTTGTACAAGAATTAAATTTTGAGAATCCAAGTCGAGGAGCTGAGGTGATAAGAGGACTTTCCACACAAGCATGAGGGTCTGAGTTTGGATCTTCAGCACCCATGCAAATAACCTGGCATGACCACATCAGCCTCTAACCGCGGTGTTGTGGGGGCAGACACAGGAGGATCTTTGGGGCTTGCTATCTGCTAGCTTATGTGGTGGGGAGGTGTAGGACCAGGAGATGCAGACTCGAGCTCCAGATTCAGTGAGAAATCCTGTCTCCTCTGACCTCAGCCAACACTTGCACATACATGTGCACAAACTCATATAGCAACACACACACACACACACACACACACACACACACAATTGGATTGATAAAAAAAAATTCCAGGACAAATGAATGCATGAAGACAAGGTTCTCTGTCTTTCAGAATACAAACACTGATGCATTGCCCTCATCTAGAGACAGCCTCAGTAGAGTAGCCAAGTACTGTGCTCCTAGCCATTCAGTGGTTCCCAATGGTCAAGGTGCAGTTTTATATATTTAAACTTGTCACAAGGCAAAGGAAATTCAGGAAAACTTCATTATTTCATAGCAAGTACTTCGTGAGAAGTGTGTGGTGGACCCCTGTTACCACAGCCGTTCCTCATGTAGAAAGGTCTGGTGTGGCAAAGAGACTCCCTTCGTCTTAGGATGGTTCTTCTTCATGTGGCCCTCCTTGTTTGCATTCGCCAATATATGTCCTGAATGTATCATTGATCTCTGTTGGAGGGCTCTCCAATGGCAGTCTACTCTTGGATCTATAACATGCTGGACCTATACCCTCCCTGCCACAGCTGGGGTCAGGAAAAGTTCATGTTAAAATGGGACACCTCAAGTTTTACTTCTTCTGGAGAGTTGATCATAAAAAGGAGACAGGGTATTCCTGATGACACAGAACTGGCTGGGGATGTCAGAAAACTGGGGAGATGGTGTATGTCTGTGTAGCTGAGTCTTGACCCCTGAACTCTCCTGTCTCCGCTCATCCCACCCGGTCATTCAAGTCAGTTTCCCCTCTACAAAACTTTCCTCTAACTTGTAAGAGCTGGTGCCTTTATCCCCATCGGACAGCATGAGGGGAGAATCAATTACAGCAGAAAACATGCATTTTTGTAATTCTAATTTTGTAGTTTGAGTTAGTGAAATTTAATTAAATTTTGTAGTTCTAATTCTCTGAGTAGTATTTATGCTAGAAGGCTTCCTTTCGGTTGGCTTCTCTAAGCAAATTCAGTAAACTTAGCCATAGGGAGATGTCAGGGCCATTTCCTTTTCAGGCTTTTATATACAAAATGCTGTATTTTAATTAGGCATTTAAATAGTGCAAAAGTTTATCATTAAAAATGCATCCCCTCCATAGTTTTCACCTTGTCTTTACTCTCACAGGGAAGAGCTAATTAAAGGTTGAGGTATATACTTCTAGGCATTACTTTCCCTGTACATTTACAAATATGTCCATATATAATATACTTGTATGTACAACCTACGTCTACACACCCTCTCATTCACATACAGCACATAGAAAGTCTCTCTTTCTCTGTGGTATATATGGACGGCCCTCATCTCCATGACTGTGGTGTCCCATGAGTAATGTGCCACACACTACTGAACAGGTACTGCAGGCTGTTGAGGATGCTTTGGCTTTTCACTGTCAACACTAAGTCCTTGATGTCCTGTTTATGTCAGTATTTCTGTGGTTGCCCCACTGACTGCATTTCCTGGACCACTGGATTCATGTATTGTATAACTTTTCCAAGATTCTTCTCTGTCGTCTTCCAGAAAGGGCCGTTAGTTTATTGACCCGCCGTTAGTGAGGATGCTGGACACTCAGTCACCCTCACAGTTGGGTAGACAAGTGACTTCAAGGTTCCTGTTCTACCGTAGAAATAGTAGTACACACTGACTGATTTCCCTATGGTTGGACAGCTTCCCTCATCTTTATTGACACTTTTTTTATTGTTTGACTTTCATATTCAAACCTTTGTAAATGTTCTGTTGGATTGCCTGTGTTTTTTTATGTGGACTAGTAAAATCCAAGTTATTAGTGCCCAGTAGTTCTCCCAACCTGCTGCTAGCCTTTTATCTTTTCTCACCGTTGTTTGTGTAATATTTGCAAGCTGAAATCTTTCTATGTTTCTTCTTTTATTTTATTGTTGTTGTTGTTGTTGTTATTTTTCTGTGCTTTATGGAAGACAACCAAGAATGTAAAACCATGGTTTTCAGCTGTTTTTACCCTTACAGCGTTAATCCACTAGGCGCTTCTTTCTGTGGATGATTCAAAAGCGCACACGAACTTGGCTTTTGTAAATCAGCGCTCAGTTGTCTTTGTGCCTTGTATTGCCCTCTAGATGTGAATCGCCCTTCTGGTATATCCACAGGTGTGGGTTCCATAGTATGTCCTAAGGAGCTTTGACTGTCCCTGCCTTGGCTAGTGACACTCTTTTTTTTTTTTTTTTTTTTTTTTTTTTTTTTTTTTGGTTTTTCAAGACAGGGTTTCTCTGTGTAGCTTTGCACCTTTCCTGGAACTCGCTTTGGAGACCAGGCTGGCCTCGAACTCACAGAGATCCGCCTGGCTCTGCCTCCCGAGTGCTGGGATTAAAGGCGTGCACCACCACCACCCCACCACCCCCACCCACCACCCACCACCACCACCCCCCCCCCCCCCGGCTGACACTCTTGAATTAAGACTGGTAGTTCATTTTTCTTTTTGATGGGATTTTTTTTTCTTTTATTGAATATTAATTATAACAGCTTGGCCATTAGCTCAGGCTTATTACTGACTAGCTCTTATATCTAAATTAACCCATAACTCTTATTAATTTTTAGCCACGTGGCTTGGTACCTTTTCTCAGTTCTACCTTCACATCTTCTTTCCTCTGTGTCTGGCTGGCAACTCCTGATTCAACCTTCTTCTTCCAGGATTTTTTTTTTTTTCACCTCCAAATGTCTATTGGCTATTTACTTTCTGAAGAAATTTGGGCTAGACTTGTGTTTTATTAAATAATTTGTTGATATGTTATTGTTTAACTAAATGCTAATAGATGCAGGTTAGGCAAGTTTTGAGGTGGTAACAGCTCATGTTGTGGAGATAAACTTAAAAACTCCTTTGCCAGTTGATGGTAGTACATGCATTTAATCCCAGCACTGGGGAGTGCAGGCAGATCTCTGTGAGTTCAAGGCTAGCCTAGTCTACAGAGCAGTTTCCAGGACAGCCAAAGCCACACAGAGAAACCCTGTCTCAAAAAAAAAAAAAGTGTTGTTTTTTTTTTTTGTATTGATTAACACTCTTTAAACTATCATTCAGATAAGGAAAAATTAAATATTTCTGCTACCAAAATAAACGCACCTTGTTCAAGTAGTCTTTAAGAGTTGGCAGTAAAACAAATGTCTACTGCTATTTTTCCATTAATTTATATAGCATCATTAGAATTGCATTCCAGCAGGGAAATAGTTTTGGCTTTGGAGATATAAAAACCATGCTATGATTTTTTCATGCTGGTGTCAGTATTTCTTTTAAGAAGAAAAAGTTGTAATAGACACTACTGTTTCTAGTCAAAATAATGCAAAACTATGGCCATGCGTTTCGCTTAGCGAAGTGCTCCTGCCAAAGACTGAATGTTCTCAGCACGTGCCCCCATCATGGGGCATAAACACTGTGAAGCATTACCCATCCTTTTAAATGCAGCCTAGACGCATGGCAGCAATCCTTTCTTCTAGTCAGTGCCAGGCTTGATCTCCCACATCAAGCAAGCCTTCCTATCAGACCCTAAACCTCTGAGACCTGCGCGGAGTCAAGGTAGCTCATACTAAAGACAGCTCTGTTCCCTACTTGGCACCTGTTACACACACACACACACACACACACACACACACACACACACACACACACACACACACACCACAGCAGTCCAGCCATCTCTCTCAGGATCTTTTCAAAGACACCCAAAAGGCTGATGCTCCTGCTTATCTCTGGGGAGGAGTCCTGGTAGCTGGGGCAGACCTAGGAGAGAGACTCTTTGCCACAGAGCCTTCCGAACCTTTTGAATTTCTGTGACAGGGGAATGTTTCACCAAGTCAACAGCAGGTATTTAAAAGAGACACTGAAGGGATCCAACTCCCGAGACCCTGTTTCAATAAGTGAGGATTTCCAACCTCGAGCTTCATTTTGAATTATGTGCTGGCATTTATATCGTGAATACTTTTAGCACAGCAGGAAGACACTTCTTTGACTGCCATTGCAGGATATCTTCTGGTGTGTGTGTGTGTGTGTGTGTGTGTGTGTGTGTGTGTGTGTTGATGGATTGTGTTGATCTGATCTCACATGTAATCATCCTGGTTACTCCCAGGATTTTCCAGAGAACTTTATGGAATTGAAACACAAGCTAGGGCCTTGCAGCAAGGGTGGGGGCCAGGTGCTCCCCACAGGAATTCATCGTGGGGCCTGAAAAGGGACCCAGCCATAACCCGCTTTCCTTAGCGTAGTCACTGCTTCTCTGGTTACGTTCGCTGTTTTCCCTCTGTGTTCCCCACTCAGCCCACTGCTTACAACCCAAAAGCTGAACATACTGGAGTAGTGGTCTGCAAGTTATGTAGAGTCATTACATCCTCAAAGGCACCACATGACAAACAGAATCCTCTTCTCTTTTCAAGACAAACAGAATTTCTATAATAGAAAAATAGTTATCTAAATTATGGTGACAGATTATGTAAAAAGCCGGATTTTACTTGGAACTAAATTTTAAGGGACTACAGTCGTAAGACTTGGGTAATTGGAATCTCCTGCATAGTATTTTTTTGAGACAGGGTTTCTCTGTGTAACAGCCCCGGCTGTTCTAGAACTCGTTTTGTAGACCAGACTGGCCTCAAACTCACAGAGACCCCCCTGCCTCTGCCTTCCAAGTGCTGGGATTAAAGGCGTGCACCATCATCACCTGGCTAGTATTTGTTTTCTAATGATTTGATTGTGTTAACATACATTACATTTATAATCAAGAGAGAATGTGACTTTTTACAAAATAAATTTAACTTAGCACAGATAACATTTTAGAGTGCAGAGTATCTTCACATGTGAATAGTTTTATTAGCTTATGAAACGTTTGCTTATTAAGTGAGGCATGTGATCATGCACTCAGTGGATCATTGAACTGAGGCTTTCACAGTCAAAACAGATCTCAAGAGATTTTTTTTTTTAATCATAACTAACAGACAAGAGAGACATTGCCTGAGTGCCTACAGTACAGTTGTGTATTTAAAATTCAGGTGCATAGAAAAAAATACTGGAAGTGAGATCAAAAGCTCCTAATAGTTTATTGTAGTTATGAAGTATGGTTTTTCTTTTCTCGACTTCTAAAATACTTTTCATCTAAGATTACCACCTAAACACGGCGTCTCAGCTTAATGGCAGTGTGTTCATCCTTTGTGCACAGGACCCTGGGTTTAACCAGCAACACAGAAAACAGAAATAAGTAACAAGAGGGAGATCTCCATTATCCAAGATCTCAATATGTATCAAATATTGACATACAGAGACAGAATAGGTTACATCTGTGAGCAACTTTAGCTTTATACTACCTGAAAGAGTTCATAAGAGGATAAGTAGTTTTTAAGGATGAAATTCTGGAAGAACTGTCTTTGGGAAATATTCTTCTTTGAATCCCATGACTTTAGGAAATAGACCCACTTCATTCCCTCTCAACAGTATGCATTAGAGCTGGTGTTTTTTTTTTTAAGAAGAACATGTCCATAATTTCAAAATCAAACACATCCTAAAAAGAGGGTGGATGAAAAACTTGTGTCCTTAGGGGAGAGGAAATCTATTTATTGCTTCACCAACTTGAAATGTAAAGCCAAAAATGCCATTCTATCAGATAGGTAAAGTTCTCTGGAGATAAAGTTAAATACACTTAGGAAAACTTGCATTTGCAATACCTCTGACCATTCAATTCTATGGCCAAATTTGAATAGAGGAAGCCTAATTTTGCAAGGTGTAAACATCTTTGACTGAATACTGTAGCAAAACACAGGTTTGTGTTTGTTTTATCAGATCTTGGGGATTGTGTATGAAGAGAGGCTGCCACCACCATGCTAGCCGGCCACCCTCTTCTCTGAGCCAGTTGGATGGGCTGGTATATCATATTGCAGTGCAGCCCAATGGAACTCACTTTCTGCCCAGATCCTTGGGCAAGTGGTGTGTACAGGATGGGGAGAAAATCATAAGAGATTTCTCTCCGGTTTGGAGAAAGTAAAATCAGGGTTCTCTCCAGAAGGTGCTGGGCTTTAGAAGGATCCTGTCTTCCCAACAGCCCTGATGACTCACTTTGTCGCCTCACCCAGTGGTTCAGGTAGCTCCTTCATCTCACTCATGGGAAGATAAGATGACCCATGTCTCTTTGACCCACACTTGTCCTTTGAATCCAGAACCAAAGGACATCTGAAGATAAGGGATTTGGTGTAAAATTTGATGCACAAAAGCCACGCAAACGTGGGAACGGGCTAAACAGTCGCTAACAAATGAGTTCCTCTGCAGTGCCCAGAGAAGCTGAACCTGGGAGAGAGAGGAGGATAGTTTTCTGTGTGAGGGCCATGAAGGGATGAGGTGTGTGTCTTGTTCCCTGAGCAGTCTTAGGGCTCTGGTCCCTGTATGCAGCTGGCACAGGTATGCTTCTCCGAGGGAAGAGAAGCAGCTGAATGAGCTGCTCTCATCCCTGGGAGACGCTTGAGAAGACCCATTCTCATCCAGCTGGACATGGAGTTAAGGGCTTCTCTTTGGTCAAAACTGATCAACACTGGCCAAGGGCTGAGTCTACCCATCATTGGCTCTGGTCTGTCCTCCAACGTGGTCTAATAAGATACTTTCTTCTCCAAATGGAGCGAGAGTTTCAGCCTTGCCCTTACCCAGCATGGGATTCCTGGGAATTATAATTCTTTGTGGTTTATTGTTCCAGTAGTCTGATAGCACCAGTGTCTCTGTTTAAAATGTCTCCTCTCCTGCCTGGAGAGTCCAAGAAGATAATAGAAACCCTCTACCCCACTTTGAATGAAAGCTCAACTGAGGACATGTTTTGGTCTATAATGTAGGTAAAATTATAGACTCTAGAGCCAACGCCTCTCCTTCCCACTTCTCTGCCTTGGGCAAATGCCTTAGCTTCTCTGTGTCTCAGGGAATCTGGTAGTCCATACTCCATAGCAGCTCTCTGACCTCTGTATGAATGTGTGCCCCCCACAAGAATAAAATAATAAAATATAATTTTTAAAAATTAACTATAAGAAAGAACTTCTGTGTTTTTCAGGTTGTCATTTGGGCTCTTCCTAGAATGGCATTCTGGAAGGTTCTACCAGCTGAATTACCGTACAGTAGTATATGTACTTAAAATTAAATTTGGGTGTCCTAAGAGTGAACTGTTCAGTTATATAATTTGCAGAGTTATCAAATCATTTCTTAAATGTTCCTTTATGCTTCCAGCAAGTACTGATTAAGTACATGGAATGATTTTGATGGTTCTGGACCCTGGGAACTTAGCGCAAATCAGGTCCTGGACCCCAGATGTCATGATCTGATGAGGAAGACAAATCTTAACCAGTAAAGGAACAGGCAGTCATCTCAAGTGCTATGGAGAAAATGTAACAGGATGCTATGAGAGAGAAGAGGGGACCATAGATTGGGAAGCCAGGGAAAGTGTGTGGGTCTTGAGGAAACGACACTTGTTTGGCGTGGTCTAAATGACAGAAGAGAGCTCCAATCCCACTGCTGGGAGGAGGAGAAAAGATCCCATCCCAGACTCAGGTGAGCAGACTTGGAAGGGAGCACAGACGTCTAGTATATGGGGACCGAAAAAGGAAGGTATTGTGCATGGCTGGGTCACCAGTGGCCCAGGTGACAGGTCCAGCAAAGCCACATTTCTCCAGGGCAGCTCCTGGGGGAGGGCGGGCACCCATCAACTCAAGGTTATGGTCAGCGGTGGAGTTAAGACTTAAGCTTCAAGTTCACACATTTCTGCTTTGGCTTTGGCTTGTCCACCAGTTTGGGAAAGTGCCTATATCTTATTTTGACTTTGCAGAGACACGAGAGTAATAGAAGGTCAGCATATGAGCAATCTTGTTTTCTCTTTGCTTGTATAGTTTTTTTTTTTTTTTTTTTTTTTCCGTTTCTTTTTGAGGTGCTAGAGATTGAACCTAGAGCCTTCCTTGTTCATCCTAGGCAAGCACTCTCCCACTGGGTTCCCTCACCACACTTCATTTCATTAAGTTTTCAGTTCAACACCAAACTTGCTAAGAGACAGCCCTTGCCAGGCAGTTCATGCTGTGAGTGTAGAAGCTGGAACTCGAACAGGTCTTTCCTCAGCTTCCGGTAGCCCGGGAGCAGGGACCTTCCGCACAAAGACCCCACCGTGTGATGGTGACGGACCAACATAAATGAAAGGTTATATAAACACAGAGGAGAACAAATGATGCTACCCAGAGAGGTAAAGAAAATAGACTTAGGGTTGGGGATTTAGCTCAGGGGTAGAGTACTTGCCTGGCAAGCACAAGGCCCTGGGATCGATCCTCAACTCCAAAAAAAAAAAAAAAGAGAGAGAGAGAGAAAGAGAAAGAAAGAAAGAAAGAAAGGAACGAAGGAAGGAAGGAAGGAAGGAAGGGAGGGAGGGAGGAAGGAAGGAAGGAAGGAAGGAAGGAAGGAAGGAAGGAAGGAAGGAAGGAAATAGACTTATTCACCTCAAAGAATAAGATTGGACAAGTGGAGATGGGAGGGGAGATAAAAGTAGAAAACACACACACACACACACACACACACACACACAGAGGCATCTAGGGATGGGAAATAGTGATGGAGATTGGACTTCATTCTTAAAGGATTCAATCACAACTTCAGGAAGTTTTGTTCTGTATCAAATGAGGAACAAACAATACAGCTCTTTTGACAATGAGCTGGCATAGTGGATTGGTACTTCTTATTGCTCCTGATGGTGTGGAACATAAGTTTGATAGACAGGGACTCCAATGAGCTCAACTCGTTTGTAGGGTAGATGAACAGTCAGTTGTAGAAAACATGGCAAATGGTAAGCAAGCTACATAAATGTGAAATCACAGAAGGAGACGGGAGATTTGGGTCAGATATGTCTTCTTCATGAAGACAGTGGCTTTCAACATTGATCTTGCTAATAAAAACATAGATGTGAAATAAAGGGAGAGTGTTGAAGTAATTAAGGACAGCATGTTCTGCAGCACAGGCCCCCTGACTGCAAGAATGTTCAGGAGCGCATATGCTAGTTAACAAATAGTCTGCTAAAGTGATACTGACACAAGCTGATGAAGAAAAATGATTGGAGGCAAGCATATTTTAGTAGTCCATGAAATAAGAAAGTACAAAGGCAGGTTAGGATGGAGGGACCTCTGTGCAGTTGTGGATATGCTTTTTATGAGGTGTGCGGTCATGGTGGAAATTCCCTTGTGTAGGTAGAATGTTTCTTTCTAGCCTGCCTGTTTCTAAATACCCAGCAACTGCTTCCCCAATAACTGACTCGGAGGCTAAATGTTACTTACAAATGTTCAGCCCATAGCTCAGGCTTATTACTAACTAGCTTGTACACTTAAATTAACCCATAATTCTTATCTGTGTTTAGCCACATGTCTTGGTACCTTTTCTCAATATGACTTTCTCATATTGCTTCCTCTGCGTCTGGCTGGCGACTCATGACTCTGCCCTTCATCTTCCCAGCATTCTTAGTTTGGTTGCCCCGCCTACACTTCCTGCCTGGCTACTGGCCAATCAGTGTTTTATTAAACCAATTTGAGGAACAAATCTTTACAGTGTACAAGAGAATTATTCCACCCTTGGGTGTTTAGAAATCCAGGTGAAGAGGCTGGAGAGATAACTCAGTATTTTAAGAGCACAGATTTCTCTTCTATAAGACCCAGGTTCAATGTCCAGCACCCACATGGCAGGTCAGAACTGTCTATAACTCTAATTTCAGGGGATCCAATGCTGTCTTCTGGCCTCTGTAGGAACCAGGCATGCATATGATGCACAGACATACATACAGACAAAACACTCAT